>NC_138976.1:86824823-87424823 GCF_964341445.2 Mesoplodon mirus | reverse complement strand
TTGTCTTCTATTCAATAAAATTTTGTACCCTTTTTTAGAGTCATTTCTCTGTAACCCATTAAGGTAAGAAAATTTTGGATCTAACTATTATAATTTACAAATAATTTTTCCTGTTTTGAATATTGTTTTCATTTTGTTTCTAGATCTGATTTTTTTTAAAGTAATTCAATCCTTTTTAAAAACTAGAAGCCCATTGGATATTTTTATTGACATCTACCTTTGAAAAATTCCATCTAGATATGTCTAGATATGGATTTTGTACTGTTTCATGAAAAATGAAAGAAAAAATTAATATTCTTAGTAAAGTCTTTCATTAGATAAGAACAATTTTATTTTATAATTTCAATGTGGCTTAATTTTCAGTTGTGCATGTTTATTTTTACCTATGAGTTGTCCTTAGTCATTGGATGGTGTTCTGCCTGGTGTTCCAGAATAATATTCTTATTTTTATCTCCAGCCAAAAATTAGTAAGCAATGATGAATGAGAGATTTTCTGCAGCATGTATTCTGCTATTCACTGACTCCATTACATTTTAAAATCCCATGTAATACATCTTGAGTAATTTGCAGAAAGTTCTCACTAAGGATTCTTCCTTCAAAGGAAACAATTTAAAATCCTGGGAATAAAGTGTGGGTAAAATATTTGTGTAATAAGCTCACTGCTGGATCAAGAGAAATATCACCATGGCTGGCATTAGCTGGATCTCCTTTGCTTTGCTTTATTTTTTGATTTTTGTTTTTATATCCAGAAATTTTCTTCAGGAGTTGTTAGAATCATTTACTATGTAAATGACAGGCTATTATATAGTTATCTTATAAACTAATTCTGGGTTTGGTATGTTGCATTGAAAGTTATCTTGGTATTGAGCCCTAAGATATATTCCAAACAGGTCATGAAGTCTAATTAACCTTTTATCACATTCAACTACTTTAAGTTACATGAACTTGACTCTGTCCTCTAAATATAACAATATGATTTTGGCATCTCATTAATAAACATGACAGCATTTATTAACACTGCCATGTAACTAAAGGAAAACTTCATCAATTCAAATCTCAAGGAACCAGAAGTAATCAAGCTAGAACTAAACAGGAACAAATTATCTGACATCATATTTTAGTGGCAAGAGAGCTGAGAAGCTAAACAACTTGCTGTTTCTGTCAAACAATCTTGATTAGTTGTCAGTGTGGAAGAAGTCAGTAGAGTATGGAATGAAAGGTTAATTTACTTGAGCTCACATAACCTCTCTCTCTTTTCTTATTGACAAATAACCAAGGTCATTAACTGAAGTTTGCAAATCAATTTCTATGATTTCATGGCTCACAGAATCATGTATCAATACTTTAAATTATAAAGATAATATATTTGAGCTCATCTATGCCAAAATATTCTATACCTCTTATTTTTATCTGGCAACACCTTCATTAAATGTTTATGGACAAAATATATATATATATATTAGTCTTTCATCAGACTTCTAAGCTCAAATGTTTACTCATTTGCTCTTCATTTATTCATTCATCAAATTGTCCACTTTTGTCCCTCCTGTCCTCCTTTTCTTCCTTCTTTCCCCCATTCTCCCTCCCTCCCTTCCTTCTTTCCTTCTTCCCTTCCTTCCTCCCTTTGAAAATAAGACGTGTTAGGGACTTCCCTGGTGGTCCAGTGGCTAGGACTCCACATTCCCAGTGCAGGGGGCCCGGGTTCAATCCCTGGTCAGGGAACTAGATCTTAAATGCTACAACTAAGACTCAGCGCAGCCAAATAAATAAATATTTTTTAAAAAGACATTAAAACATTTTTAGGTGCAAGGTAAGATATATCCCACCCTTTCCTTTGATGTATAATTATATAGCTTCACTTGAAAAGCTAACACATGATTTCATCATCTGTATTTGGTGGGCATTAACACTGAGTATTTAGGCAATAGGAATTAAAAGAAAAGCAGCTGGTATTTATTTAATGTGCCGTGTACACATGCTCACATTTAAATCTCACAATTCTTTAAAGAAGGTACTTTCATCTCAACATTATAGAAATATAAGGCTCACAGAAAGATCACACAGCTAGTGTTAAAGACCAGCATTTTCACCCAGTTCCTTTTGAATCCAAAGTCAGAGATCTTAATATCACACACACCACTGCTATTTATAGGAACAAAGTGAAATAAACAGAGACCCACCCCTTTTCCAACTTGGATATCAATTTGTTGTTGCTTTTAAAGACCCACCCCTTTTCCAACTTGGATATCAATTTGTTGTTGTTTTTACTCTATGTACTGAGTATATTAAGGAACAAAAATTCCTTCCTTCTTTCCTTTCTATCTCCTCTCCTTCTCTTCTTCCTTCTTATATTAGCCATGTCTTTTATTTTCTGGTGTTTGACAGCTGGCATCTTGCTGACCCTGGAGAGAGTCAGCTGATCCCAGGTTTAAGAAAGTTTGAGAGACAGTAAAGGGTTCATCCAGGAACATGCCTTTCAAATGTAAATCAACCAATCCAGAGCTTACACCTCCAACAATGTCTTCTATCAGGCTGTAACACTCTCAGGGCCACTATCAGTTTGCCCTTATCACCCTGGGGCCAGGTACCAAACAACTGGGGACAGTCCCTATATGCCAGAGCACACTGAAGTTATTCAAACTAGCCAATCCTAAACCTGCATACCCTAAGTCACCTGTTCCTTGCACAAGGAAACCACAATAAAAGCTGTTGCCCAGAGTTTCTCCCCTCTCTGCCTCCTGATGGACCCAGTGTTTCCCTGTGCAGCAACCTGTGGTGTAGCCTGTCCCCTCCTCCTGGGATATGTAACAAACTGTCTTTTCAATGGCAGTAGTCTGAACTGCTGACCTTACCATACATGAATAATAATGAAACCTATTAAACCTTTCTTTCTCTCTCTTCTCTTTGCTTCCTCTCCCTCTTCCTCTCCTTCCCTTTCTTCTTCCTCTTCCTCTTCATCCTCTCCTCTTTCTCCTTCTTCTTCTTCTCCTTCTTCCCCCTCTCTCTCTTTCACTCTCTCTCACCACTTTCATTCTCCCTCTCCCTCTCTCTCTTTCTTCCATGTGTAGAAACCAGCAACTATTTAAATGAACTGCTATCAAATTAGCAGAGCGTTGTAGTCTTGGCTGGACTATATACAATGAATTTTAGTAAAATGAGTACTATAAGTTTTGGATGGACATATGTTCCTTCATATTTAATAATCTTGAGTGTGAAGAAACACTTCTACAATCTGCCTTGAGTTATCTGAACATTAGATGAATGGGTCAGTCTTTAAATATCAGTTATATTTTTAGAAATAAGGGAAAATTATTCATCAGAGCCCTTAAACAACGGCATATGTTCTCTCCTTCTTATTAACTATAGACAAATACCAAGTTTAAATGTAAACTTTGTTTGGCTGCTAAGACAAAATATAGGTACAAATTTTTGAAATGGTGCCAATCACACTCTACCCTCAACGTAGAAAATACAAGGGAAAAAAATTTGCTGAAATCAAAGAACCAAAGGATGCACTGACTTCAAAATTCTCTTCTCAGCACCTTAAGAAAAGCCATTTCCAAGTTAGATTTTTTTTCTTAACCAATTGCAGAGCATATTTGTAAACTTTATTTTATTTGGATTGTACATCTTTTAAAATGTGGTAGTTTCTTTGTGTTTATTTTTTGTCCTATGGATTTTCTGTTTTCGCTTAAGTTTTAGTCCAGTTCTGAGTTTCATTTTTTTACTTATGTCTTCTATATTGCACTCACTTACACTATCATTTATTTTCAATTTCTCAATCTCCTATTTTTTCTGTGTGCTTGTGATCTATTTACCCACCCCTTCCTTTTCTTGTGGAGCAGATACTATCCCATACCCAATCATTTTCTTTTTTTATTCATTTACCAAAAATTTTCTTGGTACTTATCGTCTGCCAGTAATAATGAGAGGCCCCAGGTTTACAAGAATGACAAAGATCATTTCTGTTCTGGAGAAAATAAGAAAAATAAAAGTCAATAATTAATTAAGGCAAAATGTGAAAATTGTTGTAATGAAAGTACACAGTAAATACGTGACAACAATGGACAGCCTGCCAAGCTCAGAGGATGGGATGAGGGAGATTTTCACAGAGGTACTACTGTTAGAGTGGAGTACAGAACAGGTAAATGTTTTCCAGGGAGAGAATGGGGAGAAGAATATTCATGACAGTGTTACCAGAATTCTCCAATGCAGTATTTTATTTTGAAATATGCGAAGCAACGATGATGCAATATGTAAAAACTAATAAGCAGAAACCTCAGTTAAACAGATTTGGGAGACCAGAAGAGAGAGCTCTCCCTCCCTGTCATGACAGCTGAGCCCAACGGGAAGAAGAAAGACTCCTCTTCTTTCCTGGCAAGGACTCAGCCAATGAAAAGCCATGGACTCTTTGTTTGCTATAGCCCTCCCAACTTCCTTTTCCCTCTGATAATAGCATTCTCCTTTCCTTGCTGTGTGGAGTCTTGCACGTGGTTCGCCATGGTGGCAGATCCTGGCTTGTGATTCTCTGCTGATCTCGAATAAACCCATCTTTGCTGCAGAAATATCGGACGAGTCTATTTGTTTCAGGTGAACAAATATAAGCGCAGAAAGGCTGAAATGCTGGTAGTCCTCAATTTACCCTCTTCCCACATCTCTTTGAAAAACAGAAAACATAGAAAACTTTTTCCAGCCTGTCCCATGCTCTATAAAGTTGCCTCTTTGGACTGCTTCTCCAAACTCCTTCGCCACCTTGGTTTACATTTGGATTCAGCCAATGTTGGCATTGGCAGGAAATAGGAATAGGGAAGGAGAGAACAGAGGTGCATCATTTCCTCACTCCCTTCTTAATTCAGTGCAGACCTTCTGGTAGTAACTGTGTCCCTCCATGATGGTAAGTTTCTCCCTAGGTGGTCCCTCTTCCATGTTTCCAACTCCCACTGGGCTCCAGTGGAACTTCTTTCCTCCCTTGTGTCTTTGGCCCTAGCAGTGGCAATGGCTTCCCACTACTTCTACTTCTGGGAGCCGAACAATCCTTTATTTGTTCAAATCCCAGATATACCTCTTCAGCTGTAGTACTTCCAATAAACAATTTTCATTTTGGCCATCTAAGTTAAACTGTATTTCTTGTTAAGTACCCTGATTGACAGGGTAGTAAAACGTTTAATAATGAATGGGCTTTAAAATACCAATTATTTTTTAAAATCTTGTTTTAATCAGATTCAGTATAATTTTGGCTTTCCATATGTTTGTATAAACAAACAAATAAACAACAACAAAAAGAAAAACAGGAAAAGTGTGGTGAGAGGTAAGCAAAAAAAATGTTTTTAATACCTAAATTCAACACATGATTTCTGGATTTAGAGGTCAACCTTAGCTATGAACAGAAGCAACAGGGAGGTTGATTTTTTTTTTAATCAGAACTAAATATAAAGTCTAGTAGAAACATTCACAGAAATACAGATTGTTGGGTCTCTAGGTGCAGGGTATTGTCAACCTAGAAACAAAGGGAGCAAGACACCATTGGCAAGGACTTTCTAGGAGAAATTATTCCAGTGTCCTTTTCTCTTCCCTACTTGACCTTGGATAATAACTGCTTATCCTACTCACATAAAAGGTCAAGAAACAGCAGAGCCATCCAGAATTAGCTGAAAACAAGACTAACTTCAGAAGAATACTGAAAACTATCTGGGGTGAAAAAATATAACAAAGAGTAGTCTCTTAGTGTCCCAATACCATCTCAAACCCCATTCAGTAAACTCCATCTCCTGGGATCAGAGGGAAGGTATGATGGGTAAAATAAACAGGGTAAAGCAAGCAGCCAAGACTACATCATAAACTGCACTCTCTGAGATGCACCATCTAATTTTTTTCCCTAAACTCAACTGCAAGAATATGTGAGGATCCTGGGCTTTTGCCTGGCTCCAAATACATAACACCAGCCAAGGTAATCGTAACTGATAATGGCTGAAAATAAAAATAACTGATGAAATGAAAAATCCCAAGGGTGTTTGAGCCTCCATGTGTGTATAGTGTATATCTGTATAATATATTTATATAATGAAACATTATGAGATCCAAGCATTATGAAAGAGAAATAACAAACTGAATAATCTATACCACGGAAAGCAGAATTAATGGCCCAGACAGAGTAATAATGCAACTTAAGCATAGTAATTGCCTTTACAGAGTTAAAAGGGTATATTGGAAATGTAAAACAGAAGCAGTTGTAATTTATTTGAGAAGAACCAAGTAGAACTATAGTTATGAAAAAAATATATAATTGTTGAAATAAAAAAGTCAGTGGAGGTATTGAATAGAAGAATGTTTCCAGCTAGGAAATGCACTACTGACTGATAGATCATGTCACAAATTCTTCCAGACACATCGGGGATAAAGAGATGGAAATGATATATCAAAAAGGAAAAGATAAATAGGAAGGAAGTATTTGTTTTTATACCTATTTAAAAGACCTGCCAGAAGGAATGGAAAAAAGGGAATAAAATTTGAAAAGGCAAAAATATTTGAAAAATAATATCAGATAATTTTTCAGAATTAAAGAAAATCATAAAACCTCTAATTGAAAGAGTTTATAAAGTGCCAAATAGGACAGGTTCACACACACACACACACACATACACATACACACACAAACATACACAGATAAACACAGTTCAGTAAAATTAAAAAATGTCAAATACAAGTAGTACAAAACTTTGAACAAATCCAGGGAGCAAAAACATGTTATATACAAAAAGAACACAGTAAATGGAAAAGGCATGAAGTAATATTTACAAACTGCTGACAATAAATTAAGAAAAACTTTGAACCCTCAATTTCATACTCAATTGCATTATCATTTAAAAGAAAAGTGAAATAAGCATATCATCAAGCACATAAGTACGAATAATAAACTTACTGAAATAAAGAATGATTCTCCATTTTCAAGCACTTTTGGAAGAGCTGCACCCAAAAAATTTGACGTGAATCTTGGAAGTTACTTATTTATAGGAAGTAAAAGATTGAGAAAGCACACTGGTAAGTGTATGAGTCTATAAATCAGCAACAACTAAAAATAAGATAAAATAGTATAGCCACAAAAATTCTGAACTGAAACTCCAAAGGAGAGGAAAAAACCAAAGGGAGATGAAAACAGACCAAGGCATTCTCAATTTGAAAGAAAGGCACATGTTTTAATGACTTTTAGAAACTGAGAGGAAAAAGTAAACATAAGGTGTGTCTTATTATGAGAAGAGGAACTACTAGTGAATAGAAATGGATCATAGGTGTCAAATCAGCAAATGAGCATTCAGTGCAAGCAAACAGAAAACAAGAAAGAAGAAATTTTAAAAATACATTAAATAGAATGCATGATACAAAATAGCAGAAATAAGCTCTACTATAAAAGTAATGACAATAAATCTCTACTAATTTAACTCATCAAGTAAAGAAGGATCTCACATTAGATAAAAACAAAAATTCAGGAATAAGTTGTCTATAATAAAAGAAATTTAAATCAGGGAGACAGAAAGATTGAAAAAAAGGATGGAAAAAGATGTACTGGCTATAATGAACTCAAACAAAAAAGGGTAGAGTTTTACATTGATAAAATGGACATGAAAGCGGAAAAAAAAACTTTATAATAAATAGAAAAGTTTTATAATATTATTTCACATATAGTTACCCACATACAAAATCTCAAAGAGAGAATGATCTTACATGTCAGAGAAATTATGCATTAGTTTCTAGCACACATGACACATTCACAAAAGTCATTAATAGAATAATTCTCAAAGAAAGTCAAAATAAATTCCAAAGATTCAACATCACACAGACTATGTCCTTTTTCTACAATGCTATGAAATTATAAATTGATAACAAAAGTATAACTACAAAAATCCATGTATACAGAAACTAAAATGTATATTAAATAGCCCTTGCCTTAAAAGAAAACTCATCATTATCTACATGGAGATGGTTAAAGTACCTGCTGAAGGAAACTGTGATATTGTGATTTATAATAAGAAATACATACTTGGTCTTAGTCTTATTTCTGGCACAGAGCTCCTAAATCCCTTGGAATTTCCTAAGTAATGACAGCAACAAAGGTGCCTTTTGTTATGTTAAGAAGATGACTTTTGCCCCTCCCCCCCACCTAAGGATGGGGGCTGATAATCAAGCAAGTGACTAGAAGGCTGGAACTTTCAGTCCCACCCCTTGACCTCCAAGGAGAGAAGGGGGGCTGAAGGTTGAATTAACGCCAATGGCCGATGGTTTAATCAATCAGGCCAGTGCAATGAAGCCTGCGTAAAAACCCAAAAGAATGAGGTTAAAAAGCAAAATCGGGCTTCCCTGGTGGCGCAGTGGTTGAGAGTCCGCCTACTGATGCAGGGGACACGGGTTCGTGCCCCGGTCCGGGAAGATCCCACATGCCGCGGAGCGGCTGGGCCCGTGAGCCATGGCCGCTGAACCTGCGCATCCGGAGCCTGTGCTCCGCAACGGGACAGGCCACAACAGTGAGAGGCCCGCATACAGCAAAAAAAAAAAAAAAAAAAAAAAAAAAGCAAAATAATCTGTGCATCTGAGTTATAACAATTTTTTAAAATGATAAACATTCTCACCCTTTGACAATAAACTGAACTTTCACATATACTTAACAATCCCTAGTTTCACTGCTAAGTCACCATCCCCCCAGAGTTCTTTATAGGCGGGTATTCACAGAAGTTGTGCAGCCCTACCTTTATGACCCTGGCTTCTTCAGAATGTCCCACTGCAGAGAGTAAGGGAGCACCAGTGTCCACTCTAGGCAATGCTGCCACCAGGACTAAGGCAAGAGGGGTTCACCTGGAGCCCCACTTTCTTTACATCAGCCCAACCTCAACAAAGGTCTCCTTGCTCCTGTTGTGCTCCAGGTTTGGCCACTAGAAGTTTGCCTTCTGTTTTTCTGAAATGTGTTGGGGTTTGATTATTTTTATTTGAAGCAGTACCTAAGGTTGAGAGTCATGACTTAGAAGAAGCTCTGATCCAAAAGAATCTATTAAATTTAAAAAAAAAGTCTTGCCAATATTTTCTGCCGAGAAACACGTTTTGTCTAGCAAATCTACTTTTAAAATAATCTTTCCAATAAGGTTTTTATTTCATTTCTAATGAAAATCAAAAAGAAAAAAGTATATCTTTCTATTCTTTCATATTTTAAGAAAATTTCTTAGGGTCTTATTTTGAGGGTACTTCATGTGGTAAAATTAGTTACTTAGGGAAGCTAACTAATATATGAAGATATAAATAATATCATACATAGATTTCATTGAGTATAAGAATACTAATAAGAGTTTATTCTGTTTTAGCATTTATGTTTCAGGTTATGGAAAAATACTAAGTACAAGGATCAGACACTATTGGTGTTACACAATATTAAAATTTGGCATTAAGATTTAAAATGACTAAAATCTTCCAAAGTTGAAATGTATCTTAAGACCATGGTTCTAAAACATAGCTTTATATATGATTCAGTGGAGGTCTTTTTAAAAAATATTGTTTCCTAGACCCTAACCAGACCAAGCCATTGGGATAGAATGTGCAAAATATTTGTTAAGGTATTATTGACAACATTTTATTATGAAAATTATCAAACAGAGAAAAGCTGAAAAAATTTCTAGTGAATACCCACCATCTAGATTTTACAGTTAACATTTTAGTATGCATGCCTTATCATACATCTATCCCTCCAGCCAATCGTTTCATTTTTTATGCATTTCAAAGTAAGTTTCAGACACTGGAATACCTCCTCCTGAATATTTCAGCATGTATGTCATTAACTAGCATTCAATATTTGTTTATCTTTCTTTTTTGTCTTTTAGTTAAAATTAATATACAATGCAACGTGCAAATCTTAGATGTACCACTCAATGAGTTTTGACAAAGGTAATCTTATGTACTGTCATCATGCCAGAGGTATAGGTAGTTTATAACTCAATGTTCTGTTGAAATAGTCTGTCGTACAGATCCATTTCAGGCACAGAAACAAAATCACCCATAGCTTAACAAATGGTATAGAATGACTCTCCCAAAATATATGTTCACTACCACATAGAAATGACTGTTGAAATTCAGCTTTTTTAAGGCAGAACACAAATGTAATTTCAGCCTAGCCCAAATTCCCCCACTGGGAAATTTTCACGCTATGCAATTGCAAATACACATATGTAGAGATAATCCCATTGATAGATACATAGATGCGCTGTACCATTCATTGCATTATCTTGCTCTGCAGTCTAATTTGGGTTTTTTTTTTTTTTTTCTTTTTGCGGTATGCGGGCCTCTCACTGTTGTGGCCTCTCCCGTTGCGGAGCACAGGCTCCGGATGCGCAGGCCCAGCGGCCATGGCTCACGGGCCCAGCCGCTCCGCGGCATATGGGATCCTCCCAGACCGGGGCACGAACCCGTATCCCCTGCATCGGCAGGCGGACTCTCAACCACTGCGCCACCAGGGAGGCCCTAATTTGGGTTTTTATTTACCTAAATTAATGCATTACTCCCTGAGTTCAGGGAGATTATGTCACAAAGCATGGTACATTGTCTATACTAGGCCCTCAATACATGAGGGTTGATTTGTTTGAAACAGAAAGTTTGGGATGGGGACCTATTTCTATAGTTCAGAGGGTCTTCTATGTCCTTCAGATATTTGATTCTACCAGATATTACTGTGCTTACCATATAAATAATTCAATTAGAATGCTTTGCTTACAATGAATGTTTCTTATTTTTCAAATATTAAAAAAATAAATGGCAATTGCACTTAGGAGAGGGGATTAATTCTTAATTTTAGTAAGATTCCTGGAAAACTTTTACTCTCTCACAGTAGGTTGACCATCTGTAAAGTGTTGTTTGTTGCAGTGCTTGCATTTTAGCCCTAGATGACTGTTGTCAGGGAGCCCAAAACAGTGGTATAAGAAATTGAGCTGCCATGTAAAAATGTGCTAACCGGCCTAGGGCTCCTGTTTCCAATGTCCTGCCCTTTGCTCCTGAGCCAGGGAGCTGCTGGGTGCAGTATCGTAATGAGTCAGTTTTCTCTTTATGGCTATGTAACTCCCAATGGCTGTAGTTGGATTTGCCCACATTAGATGTGTGAGAAGCAAATATACCTCCCTGAGTACAGAAATTTGGTAATTATGCATTGTTGAACCCCACAGCATAGCTCATCTATGGATAAATAGAGGCTTTCATTCAACAGAGCTATCAATCTGGCAGCTTTCAAAAATACTACATTCGTGTTAAGCAAGATGCCCTAAAAGGCATTTGAGCAAGATATATTTATTAAAATTTCAGAGTAGATAAATAGGCTTGACTATAATGAACTGTGAATTATTTGGGGATATCTTCCTATGAATTATGCTAAAAATAAATTGCACTATGCTGTAAATAAACAATAAAACAATGAAACTGTTAATTTGTTAAAACTATATAGATGAGAAATCTACATATCGGTTATATTCTATTTTTGAATTCGGCTCAATGTTCCCATCAAATTACATAACATTTCATATTCTGACTTTTTAAATATTCATCTTTGGCAAAGAAAATGAGGAAGCATGGTAAACATTCCTTTTTAGAAGGTTGCACTGAGCAAAATGTTCCAAAATCAGCTATAAATGAATTAGCTCAAGGGTGGAAAATTCAATTTAAATAATAAATTAGAAACATATCAGAAATTAGATTCTTATGTTTTAAGGTAGCTTTAAAAACGTATTTCTCTCAAGCTTGTGAATATGGTAATGTTGTTATTCAATCGTATTTAAGTTAAACAGCAAATTACTTTCCAAGTATATATTTGATTTATATGCAGTCCATAGTTGTCAATTCTCTGATAAAATTAATAGCTGAAATGTTTTATTGATAGCCATCCCAGTAGATGAATCAGTCTAACCACCTTAATAGCTTAACCTCTGATTAAAACTACTATAATCAATCCTTGACATAGAAATATATCTTGATTAAATATTTCAAATAATAAGACAATAGGACCAGGTAATTGATAAAGCTTTAGTTACACAGTATCAGAAATTTTTGCAACATAATATAAGCTTATAAGAAAAGGTTTAAATAAACTAGAGAGATAATCTGCATTCTCTGTGTTTTACTAAAATTTTTGAAATGTTTTGGAAAATGTTTATAATGTAAAGCTAACCATACAGCAATAACTGTGATTTCTCTCTTGCGAGTAGATGTTAAAAATGTAATGCCTGGGGCTTCCCTGGTGGTGCAGTGGTTGAGAGTCTGCCTGCCGATGCAGGGGACACGGTTCGTGCCCCGGTCCGGGAGGATCCCACATGCTGTGGAGCGGCTGGGCCGGTGAGCCATGGCCGCTGAGCCTGCGCGTCCGGAGCCTGTGCTCCACAGCGGAAGAGGCCACAACAGCGAGAGGCCCCCGTACCGCAAAAAAAAAAAAAAAAAAAAAAAAAAAATGTAATGCCTGTGCCAACTAAGTGACAGCAGGTTAACAGTCCAAATTATCCCAAAGCTGGTTGTTTTGTACCATGTGTATTCTTAAAAACATATCATCCCTTGGTAATTTTAGCACAAATTTCCTTCAAAGAGATTAAAGTATTATTTATTATGCTTATGTTTTAGTGGACATCCTTTCATAAGGATGTTTTCAAGAGTTTCCTATTCTGTTTGTTTTTTGAGAAAGAAAGATGATGAATGGAGGCTTTAGCAGAAAAAAATGACTCTCCATATCAGAAAATGTACCCAATCAGATACACTTTAGGTAATGGCTGCTAGAAAATATTTGTAAGAGGAAGATAATTCTTTCGCTGTTCAACTTTGTCATCAAAGAAAAGTGTTGTCCTATTGGTAAAGCACTATCCTTTAAAACAAGATTGAAATGAGCATAGGTAGGCAGACACTTAAGAGATTCTAAAATTATGAATATAAAATCTAGGAGTTGCAAAGCAATTGTGGAAAGTAAAAAGAATTAAGGAGAAATAACTAGATGCACATACTAGACAATCCCAATAGAGCACCACTTTAAAAGTACTAGGGAGTAGTTTAAGATAGTCCTTTCTATATGGGAAGGTAATGGAAAGCCCAAAGGAAGCACTGTTCAAAGGTGGCCTCTGTGTGTAAACACCAGAGGTCCATTAAGACCCATGTTGATTGTTAGTGAAACTGTTAGTTTTTCAGTATATACCTAGAGAGAGAAAAGGTCAGGTGGCCTTGTTGAGCTGGGTTATGTGGTGAAGGGAAAGAGCAACAGTAGAGGCTATGTGCCCAGCACACGCTGTATGCAAATAAACTGTAAACAGCTGCAAAGTAATTGTCTTTCATTGATCCTTGGTGTTTTAACACGTCTTTATCTCTCCCCCCAACAAAAAGTTGAGGAGAATCAGTGTGACATGTGATCCATGCATCACCCTCTAGCTTTCTGGAACTTTTAATAAATTTTTTACATCTCTAAGTGATATCTCTTGAAAATTACTGTTTTCACCTACGGTTTTGACTACAACATGTGAAACTCAAGCTTAAGAAATTCTGGCTTGCGAGATATGTATTTATAATCCAGGGCTACCAAATATGTTGTCTTGGCATCATTTACATTTCTGATTTTTGAACCAAATACATTCCATGACCTATAATGGATGCATTTTCATTTTCCCTCTGAATTCCACATCTGCTAGAGTTTGGGCAGATGTGTATTTCAGGTTATCTACATGCATCAGAAAAGCCAAAGATCTTCTTCATTGAGATGAAATTCTTTGAGACTATTTGTGAGTCACTACATATGTTTGTGGGCAGCTGGGTTTTGTGGCCAAATTTGAAGCACTTACTTCAAGCTGGTGCATGCTACCATATGGAGAAATGGTTTCCAGCCAAAACATTTAATTAACAGTGAATCGAGATGACCCTGTCTTCACATTCCCACGTGGAAGTGCTGAACACAGTGACAAAGTGAAGATGAGTGTACCTGCATACTAGACCAGGTCCCTGCCCCTTCCCATCTGGTCATGATAACACCCGATCTTATTTTTACCATCCTCTCTCACTCCATCTTATTGCACTCCATATGGAGACAGGCAATAGATACATGGGAAAAGATATATATTTGGGAGCAAATACGATTTGGTTGGCAAAATTTGTCTCTTATAGGAGTAACCTGAGACAACTTATCAGTAAGCAGAAAATAGGGAAATGTGAAAACCATAAGCTTGCTTTCATAAGTGCAAGTGTTTCATGGCTATTTTTATTCATGCTTTTTGAAAGGTTGCATCCATTAACACTGAAAATTCCATGGAGTTATAAAGCAATATAAGAGGAATGGAAAGGGGAATATACCCAAAACCCATGATACAATCACCCATTTCTTGACATCATTCCAGTTTTTGAGGCATAATCAAAAACATGATAAATTAAAAATGCAGAGGTTATGGAGTATCAAAAAGAACAAAACATCCATTATGATAAGATCATTTCATGGAAGAAATTCCTAAAGTAATATCAAAAAAGAAAAGACTTATCACCACAGGTTACATTTAATAATATTCTCACAAAAAGAAGAGATCAGCCATAACAGCTAATACCAAAGGCAAAACATGCCTCAATAATGAATCCCAGGGCATTTCCATGAACAAAAAGAACCAGAAAGAACAAATGTTGTCAAAGCTAATAAAGAAAAGAGGATAGTTCAAAAAAGGAATGTCTCCTTAAATTAGCAGCATCAACTATTTTAGAATGCAAGGTTAACAGAACTATGAACCAGATCTACATCGTCTGATATACTTCACATTTTGTTAACCAATTTCCTCCCTTAGTCCAAGTTTTGAAAAAAATAATTCTGGACATTATTATGATCAAAGAGAATTTATTGGACCTTCAAAATTCTTCCATCTCTTTATATCTGATTGTCAAATCTACCTATATTTTTCATGATCCAGGAGACTGCACTGCCATCTTTGAAACAAAGCATCACAAGTTCTTACACCAATTCCATCTGTTTAATATTTTTAAAACCAGCAGAAACATGATTTCCTGGATGTCATCACAACCCAGTTAAAAGGTATTTAAAGCACTCAATTGTTTTTGCATTGTTTTGGGGCACTTACAAGTAAACAATCTTTAAAGATGGCTTTCAAAAAAAAGCATTGTGGTTAAACAAATACTAATTACATGAAGATACACTCATAGATTTTGTAAAAGGCGCATTTTAAAAGCAATGATCAGAGATGTCTGTCTGCTTCAATCACCCTAATTCAGTGAGTGGGACTGGTGTTCCTCTCAGTGGGAGCTACCATCATAATGACACTTCACAGTAGGAGCCCAGTTGGATGATGCAAACTAGGATGGAAAAGAATGTCTTTATGTTCAGAAAGAAGCCCAAATCAGAAAGATTCCAAGCTGTAGTGAAAGAGTCCCATGATTTATCCTTAGACGCAAGCACTTTGTTAACTGAACAAGTTCTAACCAGATGTTAGTTGAGCATAAAATTACAAAACTTGGCTGGCACCATGGCAGATTATAAATTCACTGGGTAGAAGCTAGGTTGACCTCTGTGTCCTACACTGCACCTAGCATAATTTGAGTTGTCTATAAATACTGAGTAAATGCAACTGGCAAGTATTTGGAGTTTAAAAATTACTACTAAAGGGAAAATTCCACGTCTAGTCATAATTTTCTCACTAGTATTTTATCATTAGTGATTGTTACAGTATTGTGACGCTTACAAAAAACACTTTTAAGATGTGTTAATACATCTAATCCTTGCACCAAGTACACGTTGGGTACTGTTTTCCCTATTTCCCTATAAAGAACCTGAGACTCAGCAAGCCTTCCAAAAAAAAGTGTGCGATGAGGTAGCAGAGTTATTATGTGAACCATACTCTGCTCAGAAATCTCTCTGAGGACAATCCCTCTGAGATGGTCCCAATGCCCTTTAGCCTAATTTGATCAATAAATTCAGATACATACTCAATTAGACTTGGGGCATATTAATGTCAATTAACTCACCTATTAAATTTTTTGATCCCTGGAACAGTACTAGATGCTTTTAAAGAATACAGGTGTAGATCATTTTCTTAGCCATGTATACATGTAGGCCCAGGACAGTGACAAAGATCTTTCTGATATCCTTATTGAACTCCTTTCATCCTTTTTGATTCTTACCTCTTAATACGCATGTCGAGAGTGTTCAGTACCCTCTACCTCCAATCTGTCATCATCCCCTCTCTTCCAACTACTTCCCTATTCTCTAGTTTCAACCACCATCGTTTTACTGAAATGGCTTCCTTAAAGTCATCAGTGATCTTTGAATCAACAAGTTCAAACATCTTGTCTTGGTCCTCATCTCTCTCGGCTTTCCTACATCTTTTAGCATTCTGCTGATTCTTTCTTGCTAATATATTCTTTGCTGTGTCCTCTGTAAAATGTCTTTGTCCCCTGTGATTCTGCTCTCTACCTGATGATCTTGCATCTTTGCACCCACAGCTGTAAACTCTCTATTGATGGTGGTGGGGTGCTTCTTCTGAGCCAGATAACCAGCCTCAAATTCCACAGACTAGAACGAAAAACTTGCCCTCTACACTGAAGACACCCTTCCCTTCTGACTTGCCTATTCTAACAATGGGTTTATTAACATCCCAATCATCTGTAACTGAAGACTGTCTTTTTTCTGTTCTGGTTGCCAAGAACCACGATTTCTTTCTTCACAGTTGCTGAGCTTTTTTACAACATAGTTTGGGCACATCTCTTTCAACTTACTATGCCAAAGGCACAACTTAGTGGTACACTCTTACTTAAAACTATTCAATGTGTTCCTCTCCACTTCTCACTCCTGTTACCCACTAGGTGGAGTCCCGTCTTCTGACTTCTTCAGCAAAATTCCTCATTATTCCCCTTCATTCAAGACAGCATGATGTAAAGAAGGAACTTATATATTTCAGATTCTCTACCCTTTGCATTTAGGGCTGAATTCACAGCTTCTTCAAACTGGAATGCATTCATCCCACATAGACTGTATTAATAAATCATTCTGAGAGAACCAGAACAAATGTTAATTTTTCCGTTTGGTTTTCCCTGATTTTCCAAGTCAAAAATACATCTCTTCCCAACAAAGTCCTTTAAAACTTGTCTGTACCATTCACATATCATAGGTTTTCTTCTTTTTGAATTGTTTCTCAATATGTCTATGCATCTGTGTACCTCTTGGGCTACCTTTGTGAACCCTTGTCTGTACCATTCACATATCATAGGTTTTCTTCTTTTTGAATTGTTTCTCAATATATCTATGCATCTGTGTACCTATCTATTGGGTTACCTTTGTATAGGTCTATCTTTCTGCAGGCCTATGTATCTATCTACCCATCATTTTATCTGTATTTATCTTCCTTTCATTAAAATATTGATTCCAGAATGTTATAGACTCCTTAAGATGAGGAGGAATTTCCATTCATCCTTATTTCTGCACACTTAAAAGCACCTTACATATAATGAATTTCTAATTTGATGCATAATTAAATGAAAGATGATCAAATTGTGTCTGAATCAGGAGAAAAATATTTATAAAGAACATTAAAAGTGGTAGAATTTAAAGGACATAGAAACACAAAAGGATCATCAAGGGGATCTGAACACTGATGTCAGAAACCCAGAATAATTCATCTATGAAAGTTAAGGATCAATGACCAGTCTAGAGTTCAATAAGTCTATGAATGAGCAGAGAAAGACAGCCAGAAATAGAAGGATCCAACAAATCAGATAGGAAGCATGGTCAGGGACAAGTCCAGGAAATATAAGTGAAGAAGCAACATGACAATATTTCAAAGCAAGCCGAAGAGCCAATTCTCTGGACCACTTCCGTCTAGATCTAAACTTTTCCTTCAACCTTATATTTTGACAGTGTCACAATCCAGGGAGTTTCTAAAAGCAAGATTTTCTTCCTAGCACTTGTTTTCATATTTCTTCTATTAACAGGAACTGTACTGATAATAAATACATGCAGGGTTTCGCTCCAATGCTAATTCACGAAGTGATAACTACACGTAAGGGACTGAGGACACTGTGACACTGTGAGGGCAACAGAATTCAACACAAGTTATATGAGAGTTTAAATGAATTTAGCCACTGATTTATTTTTTTAATGGCACAGCATACACCAGACACTGAGCTGAACTCCATATATGGCACAAAATGAGTGAAGCATGGACCACTCTCAGGGAACATGCAGTGTATTGGAGGAGCCTGACAATAAACAGGTCCACACAAAAATGTATGACTAAATGCTGAAAAGTACAATGGAAGAGGCAAACAGGGGTGCTGAAACTTCAAATAGTTGGGTGGGTTGCTTAGAGAAGCTTCCGGTTGCTTAGAGAAGCTTCTTTGAGAAGGTGATATTTGAGCTGAGATAAAATATGAAAAGCTGTTTGACAGAGGGAAGCATATTCAATTTAGAGAAAACATCATGAGCAAAAGTGGGAACATTGGTTTATTCAAGGAATCTAAACAAAGCAACTCATCTGCTGGATGGTGAGGCAGAGGGAGAGTGGTTGGAGATAAGACTGGCCAGACAGGGAACATCCGGGTATCTGGATGCACGAGACTGACAATCACAGAAACAATTAGAATGAGCAATAAAAGCCAAAATACCTTTACAGTTATATACCAAAATGATGTGAAGCTGACTTTTAGGGAAATTAACCTGAGTTGTAGGAATTCAGGCAGTCTTTAACTAAATACATTACATGACCTGTAAACTCTGACTGTATCAGACCATATTATATACTCTGACTGTATTATCATCACCATTAGTAATTATAAATATTTTATTTTTGGTTTGGATAATGGCTTAGAGTCTCCAAAACCAAACTCAGGCTCTCCTCATCTACCTCCAAAGCTTTCAGACTTGGTCTAATTTAGAAGCCCTCTTCAGTCAGTTTTTTACTACAAATTTCTCTCTCTGGAAATGACATGCAGTTAGCATCTTTGCTTCTGAAACACATTCTGAATTCAGGGTCACAGAGATGTCATTTTTAACAACACTCTCTACCTCAGATGGAAATTCTGAGTGTCTGTTGGGTTAATTGCTTCCAAAAGAGAGACAGACAAATGAGATGTTCCAATAATATGGAGTAGCTGTTACTCCTTTATTTGGTGGAGTATCTTCAGCTTCTCCTTTGGGGTTGCTTTTCTCAGAGAACGAGAAATGCATTCCCTCTCTGAGGCCACAGGAAAGCCAGTGAGGGCACCGAGTCTAAAGGCACAGATGGGAGTCCAATGGACCTGCAAACTGCTCAGCCCTCCTTCCTCAGGGGACATCATGCTAATCATTAGCACAGTGTCTTTCTTTTCCCCTTTGACACTCCTGCCATCTGCCTGGAAGGAAGTCCTAAGCACTCAAGATCTCGGATACTTTGATGGCTTGCTGAGCAACTGGCAAGCCTGGTCTCCTGGCCAACAGTTCTCTTTTTCTGGGAGATTGGTCTTCACTCTGAATTGAGAGATAGAGTCAAATACATAAGTGTTCAGGAAAAATTAAACTAAAAATTCCAGAAAGCTATTCATGCTGCAACCTTCAGAAAGAGGAGAAATTCAAAACTTTCACTGAGGATCATAAATTAAATGAGGGCCTCAAGTCAAGCCATTAGGCAGCAGCCAACTACTAAGGTTCTCATTTTTAAACTTTACTCAGTGTCAAAAATTCTCCCAAGAAAGAAATCATTTACAGTGCATTAACTTTGGAGAAATGGCATCTGTTCTGGATTACAGTCAGGTGTTCTTTCTCACTTTCTAATGGTAAGATGGAATAGGATTTTATTTGCCTTGTATGTTATTTTTGTATTCCACATACATACACACAGATTCACACATGCATTGGGGTCCAATTTCAATCCTAAACTTGTACACAGGCATGTTGTCCGGATATATTTGTCAAACACAACGGTGGAACCACAAGAGGTATAATTAAATAAGGTTTCCTTCTTTTTTTTTTTGGCTGAAAAATATTTGGTTTTCTCATTAGTGGATGGAAAGAAACTGTGATAGGGAAGTAAGTCCCGATGTCCAGCCCAGGGAACTCCTGTCTGGATCCTAAGGACAGACAGCCTTGTTTTTACCTCAGGCTCTCTAGGGCACAAGGAGCAAGCTACATTGCTTTGGGACTCAAGAGATAATGGAGGACACACAGGATTGGAAAGAGGATGTCATCACACTTGAGCAGGGTCACAGGGCAGTGAGGCTCTGCTGCTGCTCTGCTCTGAGGGTGGTCCACCTATTTCCCTAGCCCAGGTCAAATGACATCTGTTGACATGGATAGCTCCCTGCAGGAAAATGCAGGTGGCTTCCGTATCTCCCTCCTGGAGGTCATTATCTTTCTCCTGGAGCATGCTTCCTTGCCCTGGGTAAGGTGATTCTGAGGTACATTTTATCCCAATTTTCAGAGGATCCTCGGGGGAGTGCACCCCCCCTATTGCCCACTCATGATGGCATCTAGCTGTAGTATATACTCATGCATATTTTTTTACATCATCTCGCAGTAGGCCATTAAATGCATCATTTAATGGCTTGTTTTCCTTGCCTGTCTTACTCTTCCACTTCCTTATTATGCTTTCTAAGATCAGCTCCCAAATAAACTCACTGTATCCATATCCTTCACATGGGTCTTTTGGAAGAATCCAAAATAAAACACTTTTCTCTAGGTTCTCCTCTTTGGAATCATCAGAAGGCAGTCCTGGCACAGAGATCTCTTTTCTCATGAACAGTACGTGGTGGCAGTGACAATGGTGGGCAGTGGGCATCAATGGGAGATGTGCAGGAATGGAACCAAAATGAATGAATGATTCAAGTATGTATGAAATGCTCTTTGGCTAGTTTCAGGACTATTAGGGAGGGAAAGTAAAAGGAAGCAAGGCCTACCTATGTTATGAAGTCAGGGCACCTCTCAGAGGAGTAATTTATTATCATCAGAATAAAAGCACCATGAGAACTGGGGTTTTTGTTTAGTGCTGTATATTCCACCTAGAACAGTGTCTGGAACATGGAAAGTTTCCAGCCAATATGTATTGAATTAGTGTCTAAAAATGACCACCTTAGAAACTGAAGGTGGATGAAGAGTGGGGAAATTGCAATACTGTTTACACATACATATGTACTTATATGTGCACAAATTCTACACATTACCCACAAATACATGCACGAACACACACGTGGACATTGTGGCCCACAACAACTCAACCTGCATTTTTAAGTAGCTTTTAAATGTAATACATTTTAGGCCTGTGGCCTCTTCGCTTTTCAGGCTGATTCAATCTAGAATCTGGGCCTGTTTACTATCACTGAGGTACTAAGAGATGTCAGGCACATTATGTGCACTTCTCTTACTTAATTTGCAATCCTTTCTTTAATGGTTTCTAGATTCTATGTAGTGTATAGTGTGACAAAAGCCTGCCATGCAAGACTTTTTAATAATCTCCCTTTTTTTCCTAGTATCTTCTGCTTTTTTTTTTTTTTACTTAGCTAGAATGTTTCATGTGGTAAATAGTGAGGAATTAATCCACCTTTCCCTTCTTCTAAGGAGTGTCTGGTTAGTTCCAACAATGCTTTATGAATAATTTATTGTTTACTACTGATTTCAAAGAACACCTTTTTATTGATTTTAGTGAACCCCAATTGTATTTGAGTCTATTCCTAGGCTCTCTATTCTGTTCCATTGAGTTTTACCATTAGCTTTAAAATAATTTTATTGCTTTCTAAACCACAATTTAAGAAAATATTATCATGTAGCTTCATTTTTTCCAAGTTATTTCTCAAGGCCTTATGAGGTTGAAGACAAAATGTTCTAGACTACAGTTGACTAAGATGGAAGGCAAAACGATGGCTATTTGTAAGTTTGAGTGTAACAGCACTTCATAATCTCATTACCACTTATCTCATACAAAGGAAATAATGTCACCCAATTTTAGGTCCCTGAAAATTTTAAGGTGTTTGTTCCATTCAACAACATCATCTAGTTTAATCTTTCTCTGTGTATCTTACAACTATGATTTTTAAGTTCCTCACTACCAAAGCACCTGCAGTTATAAGACCCTTTCAGCCTCTGTCTAAAATCTTCACTGTGTATTCGCTGTGAAGTATGAAATAAGTCTTCTCAGGAAATCAACTAGGTCCTTTTTTTCCTGGTAAATTGCTAAATAAAACAAACATACAAAAATTATATCTCCCCACTTTTTCAAGAAATACACAAAATTTATTTATAATAATCATTTTGATAATAACATTCATGTAGTAATTGTATTGTAAATTATACACATGAAATATTTCTGTATTCAAATATTTTTGTTTAAATGTATATGAACTCTGATGTTTGGTGACACTTACAAATGAGAAATATTTTCATCCATCTATGACATGTTAAGCCTATATGTTTACCTATATTACTTGTGCTTCAACACTATCATTACAAACACATGCATACACACACCTAATGTTAATATAAATGTGTACACATACATAATTTGGCTTATCTTTTTTCCAGCTCTTCCTGTTGAGCAAGAACTAAGGCCTTAAATGACTTTGAAACCTATCTCTGTTGACGCCAGAACTCCAATATTTGCCACCAAGTTTCTTCTTTGCCATTTTGCCTCCTCTTATTCTCTTCTCTTTAACCATCCAGTGCAAGGTCCTCCTACACCCTCTCCTCAAAATCCCAGCTCTGGAGCAAAATGTGAAAGATTTTGTATATGTGAAAAACTTACGGTGTAAAAGTATAAAGTTGTAAACAAGACTGTATATGTTTCTGAGATTTAACATGTCTAATGAACTATTACGGAGCTCAGTCATTTTTTTCCTCCTTGCTTGGTGTACCTTAAACAGCTGCCTACTGTTATGTAGAGTGAATAGAGGAATCTAATTCCACTTGCTCCCATGGCTGCTTTGTGTCCCACTGGGTCATAGGCATCCAGGTGAACAAACAAAGGAATGTGTAACTCTGTCTCATCATGAGAAGCTCAGATCACAAAAATAACCCATAGCTTCAATTTAGAAAATCATGAGAGCATTAGGACCTGCAGACCTTATAACCTCTGCTATTTCTATTGCCATCAGTTCCGTTTTGTTAGTCATACGCTACCTTCCAAAGAGAGTCATATTTCCTCTGAGTTAGAAAGATCATTTCATTGTCACACTTGTTCAGTCCTTCCTGGAGCAGGAGGTGGTATAATATGTGTGCCCAAGCTTTAATATACTATTTTATTTTTTTCTTTTTATGGTTTCAAACTTGACCTCTGACTTGAGAGTCCTCTGTTTTAACCATTAGGGTTTCTCTAGATCTTAAAGAAAAAATTACATGTCCCATACTTACGAGAAATGACCTTGGTAAGATACATATGCCACCATATTAGCAAGTATTTTTGTTTGACATGGTATAACCGCACCCAGCATCAAATCAGAACTCATAAACCAATAAATTGTTTGGCTACTTGGCTGTTAGCAGAATGCTAAGAATGCTAAAGCACATCTCTAGCAAAACCAATCTGAAGCTGAAACTGCATTTAAAAGCAAGTTCCCTCAGTTAGGGAAAAAAAAAAGACACCAGATATATTAATGCCCTTCTTGGAAGATGAGTTCATCCTATCTAATATGCATTAGAAATAATCTACTCCTTTGATGAAAGGTTTGCAAGGCATGAATAAAGGGCCAGGCTGCTTGTCTACAGCAGCAATTAACAGGATCACACAAAGCCCATTTCAGTGGCCTATTTTCTCAGGCCAGCCATCAGTGTAATTATCCACATTAGAGGAATTTTCTGAGCTTGAGGAGAGGTTCGCAAGTCAAAGGGAGCTGAAGTTCACCCTAGGGAATTTAACTAACTGTTTGCTTTTAATAATTCCTCATCAAATAATCTCTAAGTTATCAAAAGAAATCATTCCCTCTGGTCTCTACAAGGAATCATTTTTGTGCTGCACTGGCATCAACACAAGGTGATATCGATACCATGGAGTCACTTTGGCATTTTTAAGCAGCCTCTCTGAGGGGAATATGCAAATCACATTCTTGAAAAAGAAGGAACAATTTTGTCCAAATTATGAGCATGTATGGGCATGTGCCAAAAGGTGAAGTTCTTTGCACACATTTTGATGAGGAAGATGCCTACCAAAAAGGTAAACATGCTGATTCACAGGTTTACAAATGCAGCGTTACAAAAGCAACTCTCTCTCTTTGCCTTAAGCTCATTTTTCTCACTGTGAAAGTCACTGATAATTAAGTATTATATAGCTAAGGGTGGGAAAGTCACTGTTTCATTCAGAAAAATAATGAATTAATAAATACATACACATACATGCAAACACACACACCACACATATGCACACATATCACTTACACATGGTATTTATATGAAGATATACCAGCCATGATATATATTTATATCTATCTATTTATCTATCTGATTTCACAGGGAGGGTCCTTTCAAAAAAGATGGAGAATGTTAGAAGGTAACAGCTGAGATTTATACACGTTCATGTGTGTGTGCAAGTGTATGTATATGTGCAATTTTCCTGTTGATACCACATCCCTCCTTTAACATCATTATAGTGGCTCAGCATCAGTGAACACTGAAAATGCCTTTATTAAACTAGTAAAAGAGACCAATCTTTTCTTAGATTAGATGGTTAGATTTCGATAGGCTTTTTTCCCAGGTATTTTAGATCAGCAATAGAAAAGCCTAAGAGGGAGAAAGATTTTTCATTGGTCCAATTATATGTATAATGAAATGAAATATACTTGTGGCCAAATTCAACAAAGTTCAATTGGTATTTATGTAGGAGACACTGGCATGAAACTTGTCTGTTAATGATGCCCTAAGTGAGGTGTTAGCCCAAGAGTTTAAAGTCCTTGAAGTCCTATGAAAATCTAATTCCTAGAGTAATTGCATTTATATTAATTATGAAGAAAGGACACCTCCACCCAGCTATATTTCAAGCATCACTGAGTTTCACAGTGTGAGAGTTAACCAAAAGATTGAGAAAGAGTTGCTTAAATCTTTCTTTACCCTCTGCATATTAGCCCAAAGGTGCCCTTTTTAGATGAATTGAAGGATGAACAGTGGTGATGAGGGGAGGGAAGATAATAATGGACATGCACACATTGCTGAAATTATTCTAGTTAACATATCTAAGAGATATAGAGCATAATGTAAGCTCCTGTACACAATGAGTGGTTTATTTTGAGATGCAGATTGATCTCCTCTTTGATTACCAATGGTAATTTATGGTGAAAGATAATAAAATTCAATCACAGACAAGGGAGTAACCATTCTGTAGCTCTAGAGAGCTGATGCTTTTTCAAAATGCCATTCCTAACACTGTTGTGTGCATTCAACAACAAACCAATATCCCTGCCACATTTAGAAAGAGAAGAATTCATGGAGAAACATGGGATTCACTTCTACATGCCAGGTGAATGAACAGAATTAAGATTGGCAGATAGAGGTATTCCTGATTTCCAAAGCTCATCTACATGACTGAACCCTCGCATGTGCATACACATGTGCACACACACGCACACACACACACACACATGCACAGTGTCAGAGCTACCTAATGTTACCTGAAACTTAATGTAATCTTTTTTTCCTTTCACCAACATTCTCTGCTTAGTTGGTCATTAACATCTTTCTAATTCATATTCACCCACACATGTACCTGCACACACACAAAAGTAACTGGTCATTTCAGCTCTCCTGATGCCCAAGGCAGATGACTGCAGGACTGATTTAATCATGATTATCAATATTAGTAAGAGAGGTGAAATGAGCATGTCAGCCTTGCTGGAGTTCAACCAGGCATCACAGCTTCAGCGAGCATGGTTCAAGCTTATAACGTATTTCAGATCTATCAAAAACGTTGTTTCAAAAAATGTAATATAAACAATGTATTCTGAAAAGATGTGACCATTGTTCTTCAATTTATTTTTTAAGAGGGATTTTGAAAAGGGCCATGTGATGGTCCATGGGCCTTCAGTCAGTGAATGCAGCCCCACCCACCAGTGAGCTGACATCAGCTTTGGGATTCTCAGGTCCCTGCAGACAGCTATGTCAGGAACCAGCCCCATCCACCAACAGGTCAACACTAGATCATGGAACCATAGCCTGCAACCACCCATGATAGAACCTGGCTCTGCCCACCAGTGGACCATCACTAGCCCTGGGACCTCTCAGGGCTCCACAGCCAGTCACCTCTTGACCCAGGCCCACCAATCAGCAGCTAGCCACCTCCACATAAGGCAGTCTGGCAACCAACCTGACTGAGAACCAGCCACGCCTACCAAACCACCAACCATACTCAGCCCAACACAACAGAAGTGTCCATGCAGCCCACATAGGTGATACCACTAAAGCATATAGCTCTGATGACCAGAGGACAGTGCTCTGCTGGAATGCATAGGACTACTCCTAAAAAAAGAACACTTCTCCAAGGTCAGGAAATGTTATCAATCTACCAAATACATAGAAATAAAAACAGCAGATTAGGCAAAAGGAGGCAACAGAGGAATATATTCCCAACAAAGGAACAAGAAAAATTCCCAGAAGAACAAAATGAAGTGGAGATAGGCAATCTACCCAATAAAGAGATCAAGGCAATGATCATAAAGATGTTGAAAGAACTTAGGAGAAGACTGGATGAACAGAGAGAAATTAGAATTTTTTTTAAAGAGTTAGAAAATATAAAGAAGAACCAAAAAGAGATGAAGTATACAAAAGACACTGTAATCTACTGTGAGATATCAACAGTAGATTAGATGATACAGAGGAAAGGATCCATGAGCTGGAAGATGGAGTAGTGGAACTCACTGAAGCCGAACAGAAAAATAAAAAAGAATAACAAGAAAAGAGGACAGTTTAAGTGACCTCTAGGACAAAATTAAGCACTAACATTTACATTACAGAGGTCCAAGAAGGAGAAGAGAGAGAGAGAATGTATTTAAAGTTATAATAGTTGAAAATTTTCCTAACCTGGGAAAGTAAACATATATCTAGGTCCAGGAAGCACAGAGAGTCCCAAACATGACCAATCCAAAGAGGATCACACCAAACACATTCTAATTAAAATGGCAAAAAATAAAGACAAAGATAGAATATTAAAAGCAGCAACAGAAAGCAACAAACTAAATACAAGGGAACTCCCATAAGGCTATCAGCTGACTTTTCAGTAGAAACTCTTCAGGGGGTGGCATGTTATATTTAAAGGGATGAAAAGAAAAAGCCTACAACCAAGAATAATCTACCTGGCAAGGCTTTCATTCAGATTTGCTGGAGGGACCAAAACTTTTACAGACAAGCAAAAACTAAAAGAATTCAGCACCACCAAACCAGCTTTAGAAGAAATGTCAAAGGGACTTCTCTAAGTGAAAAAGGAAAGGCTACAACTATAAGCATGAAAATTAAAAAAGGAAAAATCTCACTGGTAAAGGTAAATATAGAATAATGGTAGTAAATCAACAATATATAAAGCTGGTAAGAAGGTTAAAAGACAAAAGTAGTAAAATCATCTATATCTGCAATAAGTAGTTTAGTGTATCTGCAATACACAAAACAAAAATATGTAAAATATGATGTCAAAAACAGTAAAATGTTGAGGTAGTAAAATAAAAATGCAGGGTTGTTAAAATGCATTTGAACGTAAGAGTTCAGCAACTTAAAATAATCATGTATATACATAGATCACTAGATATAAACCTTATGGTAACCACAAACCAAAAATCAAGAATAGATGAATACACACAAGAAAAGAAAGGAATCCAAACACAACACTAAAGATACCCACCAAATCACAAGGACGAGAACAAAAGAAGAAAAAAGGAAAAAAAGAGAACTACAAAAGCAACCCCTCCCCAAATAAACAAAATGGCAATAAGTGCATATCTATCAACAACTACTTAAAATGTAATGGACTAAATGCTCCAACCAAAAGGCACAGAGTGGCTAAATGGATACAAAATAAGACACATATGTATGCTGCCTATAAGAAACTCACTTCAGATCTAAAGACACATACAGATTGAAACTGAAGGGATGGAAAAGGTATTCCATGCAAGTGGAAATTAAAAGAAAGCTGGGGTAGCAATAATTACATCAGACAAAATAGACTTCAAAACAAAGAATGTAATAAGAGATAAAGAAGGACATTACATAATGAACAGGGATTAATCCAAGAAGATATAACAATGATAAATATATATGCACCCAACATAGGAGCACCTAAATACATAAAGCAAATATTAACAGACATAAAGAGAGAAACTGACAGTAACACAATAATAGTAGGGGACTCTAACAGCCCACTTACATCAATTTACAGATTATCCCGACAGAAAATCAATAAGGGAACACCAGCCTTAAATGACACATCAGATCTGATGGACTTAATAGATACACCTACAGAACATTCCATGCAAATGCAGCAGAATACACGTTCTTTAAAATGCACATGGAACATTCTCCAGGATATATCATATGCTAGGCCACAAAACAAGCCTTGGTACATTTAATAATTTATTGACCAGAATTGTATTAATATGTTTTTAGAGAGTGATACAATTAACATCAATGTGCGAAGTTGTTAGAGCTTAAAATTTATCACGGGTTCATTATACAACTTATGATTGTCATTATCATTCACATTTTGCCCTGTTAGGTTTTTGTTGCAACTTGTGTATATTATAAACACAAGTTTATCACCATAAAATTTTCAAAAATTACGCATCGCAAAATTTTGAGTGAAGAAGAATTTTTTGGTGAATTTTATGCACATACTTTCTCTGATTGTCCAAGTGATATATATACTAGTGTCTCAGGAAAAGATAACTCTTCAGAATATAGTTCTGATTCAGACCATGTGAATATTAGACCAACAAAAAGACAAAAAACCTTAGTGACTGATCCTGATACGCAAAGTTAAAGCAAAACTCGTGGTGCTGGGCCTCCCTGGTGGCGCAGTGGTTGAGAGTCCGCCTGCCGATGCAGGGGATACAGGTTCGTGCCCCGGTCTGGGAGGATCCCATATGCCGCGGAGCGGCTGGGCCCGTGAGCCATGGCCGCTGGGCCTGCGCGTCCGGAGCCTGTGCTCCGCAACGGGGGAGGCCACAGCAGTGAGAGGCCCGCATACCGCAAAAAGAAAAAAAAAAAAAAAAAAACTCGTGGTGCTGGAGAATGCTCCTTTACTTCTACAGAAGTGTGGAATGAAGACAACATTTCACAAAAATTAGAAGACTTTACAGGTATGTCAGGTGTAACTCTTGAATGTAATAACCCACAAAGTGTTCATGAAATAACAGAATTAATTTTTGGTAACAACTTTTTCAAGTTTGTTGCTTCTCAAACAAACTCATATCAGCAACAGAATGAAAAACTATATATATGAAAAGTATGATAAGGCTTTAAAATGGACTGATGGGGCTTCCCTAGTGGCACAGTGGTTGAGAGTCCGCCTGCTGGTGCAGGGGACGCGGGTTCGTGCCCTGGTCCGGGAGGATCCCACATGCCGCAGAGCGGCTAGGCGCGTGAGCCATGGCCGCTGAGCCTGAGCGTCTGGAGCCTGTGCTCCGCAATGGGAGAGGCCACAATGGTGACAGGCCCGCGTACCGCAAAAATAAATAAATAAATAAATAAATAAAAATAAATAAAATAAAATGGACTGATGTAACCAACAGTGACTTGAAGAAGTTTCTTGGATTAATAATTTTAATGGGACGAATAAGAAAGTCACACTGGAAAGAATATTGGTCGACTGATCCCTTACTTGAAACAACTATCTTTCCAAAGATTATGACGAGAAGAAGGTTCAAACAAAAAACGACGTTTCTTCACTTTAATGATAACTCAGAAACTCCACTTCCTGCAGACAGATTTTCAAAAGTTAAACCTCTTTTGGATTATTTTCTACCAAAATTTCAATCAATCTATATACCCAAACAAGAGCTATCACTTGAGGCAATGATAAAGTGGAGAGGACGACTCAGATTCAAAACCTATCATCACGGAAAACTTACAGAATATGGAATTTTTGTCAGGATGGTTAGCAAAAGTGAAACTGGATATATATGCAACCTTGAGATTTACACGGGTGAAGGAAAGAAACTGAAAGAAACAATATTATTGGTCCCACAACCTTATCTTTGTTCATGGCATCATATTTACTAAGACAGTTATTACAATAGTGTGTCCAAATCTGAAATATTGTTGAAAAATAAAACCAGAGTCTGTGGGGTTATAAGAGAGAATTGTCATCTACCAAACCAATTAAAGGAGAAATCTGAAAATCTACAGAGGGGAGAAATGACATTCTTATGGAATGGAAAAGTGACTCTTCTTATATGCAAAGACAAGAGGCTAGTCCGCTGATGACAACTATTCACCTCCATAGCATCTACAGGAAAGGAAGGCAGGAGGTCTGGCCATCAGATAACTAAGCCCACTTGTATATTAGCGTATAATAAATATATGAAAGGAGTTGATTGATCCAATCAATATCTGGCAAACTTCAATATCCTTCAGAAAACTCAAAACGGTATAAGAAAGTGGGTTTCTATTTGAGTAATTGTGGTGTATCCAATGCATTTAAAATTTATTGTAGCCTTAATGCACAGAATAAAATGACTTACAAGCAATTTTTGTTAGCAGTAGCTAGAGGATGGGTAACTGACCATTCTGGTAAAATAAAACATCAGGTAAAATAAAACAACATATTCTGGAGGAAATAATACCCTGACGACTTAAAAAAAATGTTGCCAGAAAGTATAGAGTCTACTCTACCAGGGGAAAGCACAGTGAAACACGGTATATTTGTAATAGATGTTCTGTTCCCTGCACAGAGGTGCAGGCTATATTGCCTATCACACTCTAACGAAATATTAGAATGCTTTAGTAAGACATGTACAAAGTTTCAAATAAATACATTAAGTGCAAAAAAAAAGTTGTTGATATTTACTCAAATGCGGGTGTTTCAGTATTCACTCACCTAACAAATATCCAGCCACAGGCATTAGTTTCCTCAAAAATCCTCTGGTAAATAAGGTGTTAAAAAGATTGAAATCCTATGTAGCATCTTTTCTGACCACAATGCTATGAAACTAGAAATGAACTACAAGAAAAAAACTGCAAAAAAACACACACACACGAGAACATGTGGAGGCTAGACAATATACTACTAAACAACCAATAAATCACTGAAGAAATCAAAGAAGAAAGGAAAAAAGAATACCTGGAAACAAATGAAAACATAATGATCCAAAATCTATGGAATGAAGTAAAAGCAGTTCAAAGAAGGAAGTTTACAGTTATACAAGTCTACCTCAGGAAACAAGAAAAATCTCAAATAAACAAACTAACTTCATGCTTAAAGGAGCTATACAAAGAAGAACAAGCAAACCCCAAAGTTAGTAAAAGGAAAGAAATCATAAAGACCAGAGCAGAAATAAATGTAATTAGAGACTAAGAAAACAATAACAAAGATCAATGAAACTAAGAGTTGGGTCTTTGAAAAAATAAACAAAACTGATAAACCTTTAGATAGACTCATCAAGAAAAAAAGAGACAGTGCCTAAATAAATAAAATCAGAAATGAAAAATAAGTTACGACCATTACCACAGAAATACAATAATCATAAGAGATTACTACAAACCAATAAAATGGACAACCTAGAGGAAATGCACAAATTCCTAGAAATGTACAGTCTCCCAAGAGTGAACAAGGAAGAAACAGAAAATATGATAAAATAAAAATATATAAATAGAGACCATTTACCAGTAATGAAATCAAATCAGTAATCAAAAACTCCAAATAAACAAAAGTCCAGGACCAGATGGCTTCACAGGTGAATTCTACTAAACACTTAAAGATTTGTTAATACTTATCCTTCTCAAACTATTCCAAAAATAGGAATGCTTCCAAACTCATTCTATGAGGCCAGCATCCCTCTGAAAACAAACCAGACTAAGATAGCAGGAAAAAAGAAAATTAAAGGCCAATATCACTGATGAATATACATGCAAAAATCCTCAACAAAATATTAGCAAACTGAATTCAACAATATATTAAAAGGAACACAACATGATCAAGTGAGATTTATCCCAAGGTTTCATATCTGCAAATCAATCAAAGTGACACACCAAATTAACAAACTGAAGAATAAAAATTATATGACCATCTCAATAGATGCAGAAAAAGCTTCTGACAAAATTCAACATCCATTTATGATAAGAACTCTCCACAAAGTGGGTTTAGAGGGAACATAGCTCCACATAATAAAGGCCATATATAATTAGCCTATAGCTAACATCATACTCAATGGTGAAAAGCTGAAAGCATTTCCTCTAAGTTCAGGAACAAGACAAGGATGCCCACTTTTGACACTTTTATTCAGCACAGTACTCAAAGTCCTAGTCACAGCAATCATACAAAAAGAGAAAGAAGAGGAATCCAAATTGGAAAGAAAAAAGTAAAAACATCACTGTTTTCAGATGACATGATACTATACACAGAAAATCCTAAAGACGCCACAAAAAATGACTAGAGCTCATTAATGAATACAGTAAAGTTGCAGGATACAAAATTAATATATAGAAATTTGCTGAATTTCTATATAACACTAACAATGAACTATCAGAAAGAGAAATTAAGGAAGCAATCCCATTTACAACTGCATCAAAAAGAATAAAATACCTAGGAATAAATCTAACTAAGGAGGTAAAAGACGTGCACTCGGAAAACTGTACAACACTGGTGAAAGAAATTGAAGATGACATAAACAGATGGAAAAGATCTACCATGTTCATGGATTGGAAGAATTATTGTTAAAATGATCATACTACCCAAGGCAATCTACAGTTTAATGCAATCCCTATCAAAATACTAATGGCATTTTTCAGAGAACTAGAACAAATAATACTAAAATTTGTTTGGAAAAACAAAAGACCCTGAATCACTGTAACTATTTTGAGAAAGAAGACAGAGCTGGGGGTATCATGCTCACTGATTTCAAACTATACTACAAAGCTACAGTCATCAAAGCAGTATGGTACACACATAACACATAATCGATGGAACAGAATTGAGAGCCTGGAAATGAACCCACACTTACATGCACAATCTATGACAAAGGAGGCAAGAATATACAATGAGGGAAAGACAGTCTCTACAATAAATGGTGTTGGGAAAACTGGATGGCTACATGCAAAAGAATCAAATGGACAGCTTTCTCACACTATATACAAACATAAATTCATAATACATTAAAGACTTAAATGTAAGATCTGAAACCATAACACTTCTAGAAGAAAACATAGGCAGTACAGTCTTTGACACTGGTCCTAGTAATATATATATTTTTTGGATGCGTCTCCTCAGGCAAGGGAAACAAAAGCAAAATTTAACAAATGGGATGACATCAAAGTAAAAAGCTTTTGCATAATGAAGGGGATTATTAACAACAAAATGAAAAGGCCACCTACTGACTGGGAGGAGATATTTGCAAACAATATATCTGATAAGGGGTTAATATAAAAAGAACTCATACAACTCAACATCAAAAAACAAACACCCAATTAAAAAATGGGCAGAGGATCTGAACAGACATTTTTCCAAAGAAGACATACATACAGATGGCCAACAGGTACACAAAAAGATGCTCAATATTACTAGTCATCAGGGAAATACAAATCAAAACCACAGTGAGATACCACCTCACACCTGTCAGAATGGCTATCATCAAAAAGACAACAAATAACAAGTATCGGCAAGGATGTGGAGAAAAGGGTGCCTTTGTGTACTGTTGGTGGGAATGTAAATTGGTGCAGCCACTACGGAAAACAGTATGGAGGTTCCTCAGAAAATTAAAAATCAAACCATCATATGATCCAGCAATTTCACTCCAGTGTATTAATTTGAAGGAAACAAAAACACTAATGAGAAAAGATATAGGTGCTCCTATGTTCACTGCAGCATGATTTACAATAGCCAAGGTATGGAAGCAACCTAAGTGTCCATTAACAGATAAATGGATAAAGAAGATGTGGTACATATATAATGGAATATTGCTCAGTCATGAAATGAAATTTTGCCATTTTTGACAACATGGGTGAACCCAGAGGGTATTATGCTAAGGGAAAAGACTCAGAGAAAGAAACATACTGTATAATTTCACTTATATGCGGAATCTAAAAATACAAAGCAAATGAAGAAACATAACAAAACAGGAACAGAGTTATAGGCACAGAGAACAAATGGGTGGTTGCCAGAGGGGAAGGGAGTGGAGAGAGGAGAGAAACAGGTGAGGGAGATTAAGAGGTTAAAAACTTTCAGCTGCAAAATAAAAGAGTCATGGGTATGAAGTATACAGTGTGGGAATATACTCAATAACTACGTAATCATTTCGTATGGTGACATACCACAACTAGACACTGTGGTCATCAGTTTTAAATGTATAGAAATATCAAATCTCTATGCTGTGTAACAGGAATGAACCTAAGTAGGTCAAGTATACTTCTAAAATGAACAAATTAACAAACTAACATAGAAAAAGAGACTGGATTTGTGGTTACCAGTGGTGGAAAGTTGAGGGGGTATCGAAGTGGATGAAGGCAGGCTTTTAAATTTTTTATTTTATTAAATAAAAAATAAATAAAATGATCATTTCAGATTTCATTTCTACACATCTGTGGTAGGACAACTTCCTGTTTTGGCTCAAATTATTCACTTTGGCAAGCAAGATCATATCTGCTGTCTTGGTTTTATTGGGCTTAGGACAATCAAACCCTCCAACACGTCATTTTGTAAAACCATTATGTTTGAAAATTAAGTACTTATATCTTTTTACTTATGTTAGCTTTCTTAGTCCAGTATACACATTCAGATCAAACTCTGAGCTGCTTTAAGGTTCTGCATTTATTTCTGTTTACCCTCTCTGAGAAGAACAAAAGATTTGGAGATCAAGAGTATTTGTAGAAAAAATAAAAGAGTGGGGGGAGAATTATTAATGAGAGAAGAAGTTCCTAGATAAAATTAATGATAAGCAGCTTGTGGTTTTCTCAGAAGCTACAGGCACTTTACTATCAAATTATGGCATCATCTAAGTAGGAGAATAACAGCATTTTACTATAAAGGGGCTGGATTAAGTTTGCATCAATATAAACATTACAATGAGAATCTGCAGAAAAATAATACAGTTTGACAAAAAATTTGAAAGCTGGGATACATACATTCTAAATTCAAAAATTCCTAAATCTGCAAATAACTAACAATGTGACAACAGGCACTTACCATGTAGAGACGTTTTTTTAAATCCTATTTAAAATAGAAGCAATAATCCCTATTGTACTTATTCTGTATTTCATTCCAGGACTATTGTGAAGCTAAGATAACACATGTGAAAATATGTGGGAGAGGAGGCATTACTAAATGAATATATATTGTATACCCTGAGAATCACACACACACACACACACAAAAGCACAGTCACGGCATTTCTCATGAACTGTAGCATTTCAATACCAACTCACTGTGTATATTTTTATATTTATTTTATTTACTAAATCAGAGTTTCTAAAACTGTTCCATCTGTCCTGCAAGATGTTCCACGAAAAAGAAAAGGACTCCTGTCTAAAAGTTCATGAAATAGGAAACCCTATTCCTTTCTTAGAGATTTATCAAGCACGCTAGCACATTAAACTCTTTGAGATGTTCTATAGTTGAAAAAGCGATTTAATTTTGATTATCTCAGAGTTTCCAAATTTCTATGACTTTGCAACATATATTTTTTGGATCTGCTATCCAGTAACATCTCATTTGACATCAAATTCTTAGGTCCTATAGAGTAGTTTATGAAACACTTGGTCTACATTATTTCTACCACCCTCACTTATTAACCTCTCTCTCTGTATGAATGTATTATGATATTAACACATGTATATGATTCATTACATATAAAGTTTGTTATTTTTCCTGTAGAACTACACTGTCCAAAATAGTAGCCAGTAGTCCCTGGAAATGTGCCAGTTCCAAATTGAGATTTGCATTTAGTGCGAAATACACAACAGATTTTAAGGACTTAATGGAAAAATAATTGAAAATACCTCAATAATTTTGTATCGATTACATGTTGAAATGATAATATTTTGGATTTATTGAGTTAGATAAAATATATTATGGAAATTAATCTACCTGATTATTTTTATTAGAAAATTTAAGATAACATATGCGGCTTATACTTTTGGCTCATATTTTTATTACTATTGGACATCACTGCTATAAAATGTTAGAAAGTTAGAAAATTCCAACAAAATATAAAGAAGAAGAAAATTACCACTTATAGTTCCATCATGTATGGACATTCACTCTGAATCTTTCAATGAACTTTTTTTTTTTTTTTTTTTCCGTACGCGGGCCTCTCACTGCTGTGGCCTCTCCCGTTGCGGAGCACAGGCTCCGGACGCGCAGGCTCAGCGGCCATGGCTCACGGGCCCAGCCGCTCCGCGGCATATGGGATCCTCCCAGACCGGGGCACGAACCCGTATCCCCTGCATCGGCAGGCGGACTCTCAACCACTGCGCCACCAGAGAGGCCCTCAATGAACTTTCTAATGATTATTTCTCTATGCATATCTTATCAGAATTAGGGTCATAATAAACACACACACATAGATAGGTAGATAGATACATACATACATACAAACATACATAGGTAACAGATGGAGATTCACCAAAACCATCCTTCTGTACTTTATTCTGAGGGCTGTTCATGGTGTCAGGCTATACACTTTGACTTTTTCCTCTTCTTTTCGTTGAGCATAAAGTCTTGAATAAAATTAAGTAACTTCAGGACACAAAATCACCTAAGAAATGTGCACTGTGAATACGCATCAAGTCCAAGGATTTCTCCAGGATGTGTCTGAAGTGAGTTTGGTTTTAGAGGCTCCTGGTGACCTTGGAAGAGAGGAAGACAATCTAGGCTCAAACATAAACAGGCCAGGCCAACCTAGGCCAGGAAGAATCCTTCTTCCTCTGAGTTGCCTTTAGTCTAAAAAAGGAAACCACATATAAACCAAACCCCAGCTTGCCACTGCCATTTATTTAATGAAGTTTTAGAAAAGCAGAAACTTCACTACAGTTAGTGATGTATTGCCCAGGGGAGTTCAAGGAAACTCCCTCATGTGAGCTATTCATTTTCTTGCTCTGAACATCCCAAATCACCTCAGCAGGAGGAGATGTGTGTCCCTGACCTTTGCTGCTTTCTCTGGTTTGCGTTTTCATTTGCTAAATAGGTCCCAGCACATTGTTTATTCTGGCCCACAGCTCTGGCAATGCTGGGGGATTCCCTTTCCTCAGCCTTGCCCTCCGCGTTCCTCTTTCTCCAGCCCCCAGCCTCTGGGACTTGCAGAAGCGCTCAAGCAACTTAAATCAGGCCTGTGTCCACAGCAACAGCCAGTTTCAACTGAAGGAGATCGTCTATGATTCTATTCAGTCTACCAGGCAGGCAGATGAATGGAAAAGAGTCACAATCGAAGTTCGCCATTGCAAAGATCAGATAAGTAGCTTGAGTGACTGGATTTTTCACTGTCTCACTAGTTACACATGTGTTATAAGTAGCGTTGGTTGTGTAGCTTTTGCCTTCCCCCAACGTTTTCAATTGTTCCGTCTCTGCCGCATATCGCCCCACCACCAGAGATAGGAACGGTATCAAAATAATGCTTTGTTTTCATAAGGTTTTTAATCAAAAGATCACAAATTCTTTTGTGGATGATTGAGTCTTATACTCCAACGGTGAAGCAAGGGAAGAATAAAAGAGGAATATATCATATAACCTGAAACAAATCTCAAAAAGAAAATATAAAAAAGGAAATGCAGGCTTTTAACTCTAAGTCTGCATCTTCTCTATTCAACTTGTTTTTGTTCTTATTAAAACAATTTCAATCTTCCAATCTTTTTGCATAATTGAGTCCTCCTCTTTTCTGCTTTCTCTAATTTTTTATAATTCCATTTTGTCTCCTCTTAGTGTATCAATTATACTTTAAAAAACTTTTAGTAGTTGCCCTAGAGTTTACAACACGTTTTTAACTAATATAAACCCACCTTCAAATAACACTATAATGCTTCAAGTGTTGTGCAAGTGGCTTATAACAAGAGTATCCTTAATCCTTTTTATTACCCAATACATTGTTGCTATTACTTTGACAGCTATCTTTTAGATCAATTAAGAACAAGAAATCGATTTTATTTTTATTTCTTCTCTAGTGTTCTTCTTTATGTAGATTCTGAGTTTCTGATCTATGTATCATTTCCTTCTCTCTGAAGAATTTCTTTCAACATTTTTTTTTGCAGGGCAAGTCTGCTGGTGATGTATCCCCTCAAGGTATTTGAGAAAGTCTTTATTTCTCATGTATTTTTGAAGGACAGTTTCTCTGGACGTAGAATTAAAGGTTAGTGTGTATTCTTTCAACACTTTAAATATTTCACTCCATCTGTTCTTGCTTACAAGGTTGCTGATGAGAAGTCCCCTGTAATTTTTCTCCTTTTTCCTACTGAAGAGGAGCAGAATATGCCACCCCAACATATGCCAGTTTGTCATAATGATTATTTGGAGCTGAAGGTAATTGAGAAGAAACAAGTACAAGAAAAGATCCCTTGACCCTCCCCATATTTGCCTAAAAGCAGGATGTAAATTTGTAAAGGTGCCCTCCCCTCCCTACTAGAACAGAAGTTAATCACATAAGACAACACTAGACTCAGAGACTGCACCAGAGGAATCTACATAAAAACTTCACTAACGATCCTTCATCTTCCATTAGTTTCCCCATAGATTTCCTTTCCACAAAATGCCATCTGAGAAATTCCAAGTCCTTTTCCTGTGTCTTGCCACTTCTCTAGAATCTATTGTTCTTTTGTTAAAATGCTATATAAGCCCAAGTTCTAACCACTTCTTTGAGTTACTCATCACTGAGTATTCATGGGTGCATGCTCAATGCATGGGTTGATAAAGTTGTTTTTCTCGTATCTGTTTTTTTGTCAGCTTAATTTACAGGGACCCAGCCAATGAGCTAAGATGGGTAGAGGGAAAACAACTTTTCCTCCTTTACACTCTTTAGATAAAGTGGGGTTGATTCCCCCTCTAGCTTCCTTAAATTGTCTCCTTATCTTTTAGCAGTCTGAATATGATATGCCTAGGTATGTTGACTTTCTTCCTTTCTTCCTTTTTTCTTTCTTTCTTTCTTCTTTCTTCCTTTCTTCCTTCCTTTCTTTCTTTCTTCTTCCTTCCTTTCTTTTTCTTCCTTTCTTCCTTTCTCCCTTTCTTTTTTGTATTTATCCTGTTTCATGTTGTCTGGGCTTCCTGCATCTGTAGTTTTGTGTCTTTTACTAATTTTGGAAAAATAACAGCTGTTATTACTTCAAATATTTCTTCTGCTCTTTCTTTCTTTCTTTCTTCTTCTGGTATTCCAATTATATTTACAGTTGTAACTCAGTTTGAAAATTTTCTATTGACATATCTTCAAACTCACTGATTCCTTCCTTGGCTATGTTGTCTAATGATGTGCTCATCAAAGGCACTCTTCATTTCTGCTACTTTGTTTTTCATTTCTAGTATTTCCCTACATTCTTTCCTAAAGTTTCCATCTCTCTGCTCACATCACTCATTTCTTCTTGAATACTGGCTACTTTTTCCATTAGAACTCTTACCACATTAAGCATAGTTATTTTAAATTCCCTGTCTGATAATCCAACATTGGTGTCAAATCTGAGTCTGTTTCTGATGTTTGTCTCCTCGTACTGTATTCTTCTCTCTCCTCTTGGCATGACTTGTAATTATTTATTGAAACCCAGACATTCTGTATCCAGTAATAGGAGCCAAGGTAAATGGGCCTTCAGTGTGAGAATTTATGCTAATCTAGCTAGAACTGGGGCTGTGTTTAATGTCTGCTGTAGCTGTAGGTGCCAGAGACTTCAACACTAGTGTCTTTGGTTTTGTCTCCCTGTTACAGACCTTGGGTTACTCTAAGTACCCTCCCTCACAGCCTGTGTCTTGTGGCTCTTTCAACTATAATCCATTGTTATTATACTACAGCTTATTAGTGTGGTGCTAGGTTGTGAGGGAGAGGGGTTTTCTATAACCTTATGATTAAATCTCAGTCTTTCATTGGGTCTGTGTCTCTGGGCTGTGACTGCCATAAGTGTATTTCCAGGGGTATAAGGTGTTTTTTTTTTAACCCTCCATCCCCTACTCTCTTCTCTGGCTGCAGTGTTTCTATTTCCTTAAAACTCTGACTCCTGTTGACTATGAGCCCCTCTCCTTAGGTTAGACAGAAAGCTAGAGGAGACCTGCATGGGAGGAAGGCCCTTATTCCAGCTGTGTAGAGGTTCTGACAAGGTCTTTTTCCTAAAGAATGGGCCTTTGTTATGGAGAGCTCTCTGGGTGTATATCATAATGATTATTTTTTTGCTCTGCTGCCAGAGGCATGAGGAGAATTTTCCTCTGATCTTCATTCACTAGAACACCCTGGTAGAATCCCTGGAGGTAAAGCCCACAGAAGTGGGGGCAACCCCTAAGACTGCAGCCACCCAGAGTTTCTCACTCTCATGGTAGTCCACACCCAGCCTCCAGCAATTTTTCAAAATTACCGTTGAAGTGTTCCTACCAGTTATGGCTCCAGCTACTTCTGCTCTAGGTAAACAGATCTCAGCTGGATTCACTAGTTCTCAAGATTCTGGGTTGGCACTTTACTCTGCAACCTCAGTTCTCTGACACGTCTGAGAAAAGTCATTGATTTTCATTTTGCACAGCATTATCTTGTAAGGACAAGATACAGTGAAAACTTCCAAGGTTTATGCATATCAGAGCTGAAACTGAAAGTATCTCCATAATTGAATTTTCACTTCTTATTTGTAATAAGTTTATCCTTAGGAGGATACTTCATAGTGTTTGATCACAGATGAGTTTGGGCATTGCTTTCACTCAGTAATGTTAACCATCTGTCAGGTTCTCTCCTACACTATATATTAATTTTTCCTCCATTAAGCAAATATTTATTGTGGGCCTGTGGGAATAAGATACACCTAGGCCCTCTTTCCTTGGTATATTCACAAAAGCCTCTGAAACTAAATTTCCAAGTCAGGCCACACTAAGTCCTGGCATAATAAGTTTTCATCGTTAACAGTTTTTCTTGTTTGTGGTTTTTTTTTTGAAGCAAGGATAAGACACTATCTTAACTCAGTAGTTGTCCATTGATTAATAAGTCAAAGAAAACACTGACGAAGCACGGTATTTTTGAATATCCTATAGGTAATGGGCCGTCATGAAACTCTGGTGAGATGCTTATCATTTTCAGATTTTGGAGTGCCAGAGAAAACCCTATTAGACCTTGAATTATCACTAGAAACATGAATTCAGCCAAATAAAAAGTGCCTCTGCCTACTGAGGTTGTCAATTTCCATCTTAACAAAAGTGAACATTTCCCCTTTAAAGTCAAGAAAAACCCCTCTGTCCAGGATGCAATAATTGGGTACAAGAAAGAGGAAAATTGAAGGTATTCCCTCTTTACACCGGAAGAGTGAATTCATTCTGATATCAAATATTTGTTATGATTCTGCTATGACCAGGTGCTTTATTGTGTTTAGGGATCAAGTTACTGTTCACTCTTGGTAAGTAAAGAAAATGCAAGTTTAAGGACTCTGAATAGTAGCTTTATATATATTATATATATATATATATAAAATAAATATATTATATATATATATAAAATAAATATATTATATATATATTAGATATAATATATATTCCACCTATTCAACAAAATTGTAATTTTCATCATCTCTTATGAATGATGAACTATATTTACTTTTTGGAAAGGGTTTATAGGGAATTAAAGTCTCCATATACTTTTTATATAAGACCATGGAAACCAAATTCTCAACTGGGAGCAAACTTAGGTTTTGCTGTGAAGGTTTATGCTTGCCTGGCCTTAGAGTGGTAGGCCAGGAACTCAAGGTGGAGTTTTTTTCCTCTAAGTTATGTTCATTGATGCCACCCTGAAAAAATTTGGAGGGAGTATTTTCTGAAATAGCTTTCCCTCAGTAACCCTTTAAAAATGCTTCAGGGTATGGGGAACATAACTGTCAAAATGTTCAAGCAACTCTTGTTGATTTAAGTGTAATTGATCAGGAGCAATACAGGAAAGAGCTTGGTACAAAAGACAAAAGGCCCAAGGCTATTTCATGTATTGTTTGTGGCTTATCATACAAAACAGAGAAAGTCTCACACTCACCCAGCCAAGGTCCCCTACTGTTCTCTCCTTTTAGTATAAATAAAAGATAGCTAGTTTCTCAAGAGCAGCATTCTATCCTTAAGTGGGTACACAGTGATATTCTAATGGTCTCTGGAGCAGAGAATAATTCTGTGGCAGCTCTGACCTCCAGTCACCGGGTTCTCTGTAACTTAGTCTTTCATGGCCAAGGACTATAATAATCATTTCAATTTATATTTAGCATCTCAAAATTGAAAGGATTCCATGGACAACAAAATAATAAGTGATTTCATGAAGTGTTTTAGTATGGATAAAATAATAAACTATAAAAATACAAATCATCAGTAAACCTTTTTCTTTCTGGAGAACTATATTCAGAAATTAATGTAAGCATCTAAGGTGTGCATGTATGTTTTTTTACCCATCATCATGTTTGTGTGTGTGTGTGTGTGTGCATTCCTCTGTTAAAGGAGGCATGCAAAATAATATCAGATTTGCTACTATATGAAGTACTGGTTTCTTCCAAGAATTGTGTGCTTGCAGAGTTAATTCAGGAAGGTGAGTGGCCAACCACCACATTGCAATCATATCTCATCACCTTCAGCAGGAATAATTTACAGTTTAATCTTACATACAGGCATATTAAATTAGTATTACTCATCAGAACTCGCTTATTAATAAAACAAGCCGAATTAGCCACTGGAAAATCATATTTGGAAATTCAGTGACAATTTTACATTTTTAATAAAGGCTCAGAAATATTATTGCAGAGCAGGTGGTACAGAAAACTGAGGTCAAATTTGACAGTCATTAATAATTGAAGTGTGGAACGTGACAGGTGAAAATTGATATTGATTTCTTTCCTCTAATATTTGGAAGAGTTCTAAAAGGTAAATAAAATGAGATAACAAGACATATCAAATCTCACTGATTTCTTTGATCACCTCCTCCTCACATATCACTCCTTTGCCTACCATGTTTTGAATAATTCAATGTCCATAGTCTTTCCAGTTCAATGCATTATAAAACACACTCAAGCTGAGTTTCAATCATATTAGACTGAAAGCTGAATTTTTTATGAAGGATTATTTAAAACAAAATGCATCTTGAGCCCAACAGCCTTTGAAACCAAACAATCCTGGGAGTTCAGTAAGGAAATGTCAACACTGTGGAGAATTTTTCGATTCAGAAAATTAAAGGAATCCTACTTGATGTATGTTAACCGTATCAATATTAACAACCTTCTGCTGGATTTCAGCACTGATTTGAGAGCTGAGTTACTACTCGTCTTGTATTTTAACTAGTTGTGAAAGCACTGAGAGAGTTGTTCTTGGGTTGAACTTGACCTGCCTCTGGGAATGCTCTCTGTTCTATTCATTTTGCAAAGCTTTATTCAAGTGTATTTCTCTGCCTTCCTTCTTCCCATTTGCACCCCTTGGGAAAATGAAAGATGCTCAAATATAGATGTTAACACTGCAGATGCTCTGTTTGGCAATGTTGTCTTTCAGCTTCCCAATAAAAAATTACATTGCTGACCACCCATCTGACTGAAAAGTGACTCATTTTACTGACAGAGATCTGGATTGAGATGCCAAAAGAAATAGGTCATGTCAAACTTCCTTTTTAATTTTAAGTCATAGCTTTGTGCTGCAACTCTACTCGTTCAAAAGTTAGATCATGACCTTCCTATGACCTCCAAATAATTAATCAAAATGTTCTTCAATGGGCTATATAAAAAGCAAGCAGAATATTACTAATTATCACTCTTTCTCTCGAGTCATATAGTTCTTGTAATTTCAAGTAAGAGAAACCTCAAATGTAAAGTGTAACAATAGCCAAGCATACCAGCACTGTTATCTCACCATTCAGCAATTTTCTCTGCCAAGTCACACTGAACCTTAGACTACTGAGAATGTCTTTTTAATTAATTTTTAAGGTTTCATCTTTTGAGTTAAAAAATGGTCACAATTTTATAAGTAAAATTAAAGAAAAACACAAAAGTAGGATACCATCTGAGATATTCCCATTAGGCGTTAAATATATATATATACACACACACATATATATATACACACACACACATAATTTTAATATATATACATATATAAATGCACTGGGATAAACCTCCATCTTCTGTGTTGGTTGGACATAGGTCCATTTTCTTAGGAATAGGGAACTCCTTTGACAATAGTAGTGAGGAAATTGGCTGGACCATCCCTCTTGAATATAATTCCATGTAGCCGCCATTTAAGGTTGTCTGGATCTTGGTCCCTTCTAGCAATCTACTACTCCAACACTGTGTAGTGTATCAAATTCAGGTCTTTCTGAACCCAGGCTAGAAATACAAAGTGAGGCGGACAACTAAGGTAACTGACCAAAAAGGAGGAAAGGAAGAGGAGCAGAACAATTTCCCAGTTTCATTTTTTCCCATATTCTCTGTGCTTGACAAGGGAAAAAATATTGGGGTCTGAGTTCCTCTCATTCTTAGCCATTGTTGGTTCAAAGTCTGAGAAAAAACAAAAGGTAAAAAAGAAAATATGGAGTCCAAAATTCCATTAGCTCTCTTGCATGCAATATCCCAACTTAAAAGGTCTTCCAAAATGAAGGGATAAATTTTTAAAAATATAGCCCAGTCCTTTCAATCTAAACAAATAAACACTAAAAATATGTTTTAGAAATCCAGCAAACACACTAACCAGTCAAACCAAAGGAAGGCTTATGGCTTACCAAATGACAGTGGCTGTCTAGAAGAGAGAGAAAGAGAATACTCCAAAATTCTATCTGACCTGACAGAGCTCAGCACAGCTACTATTCTTCTTTCCTAAAATCGAGGCATAAAGAATTTGAATAAAACTTGCCAAAATGTGATCCCCTGCCTCCAAAAGCTGATTAAACAAGGGAGTGTCCAGAAATCAGGATGAAGAAAACTTAGAGAAGCCCCTTCTCCTATCAGTGGACCACCAGGGGTTATCTGGGTAATAAAATGATATTAAGCCTTTTTGTCATCTTCTTTTTATAATTTATCCATTTAAATTTTAGTCAACATTTAAAAAATATCCAAACAGAATGACAGGGATTTCCAGAAGTATCAGTTTTTTAATCCTGACCCTTTTACAAATGTGAAAATTGAGGCTCAGTATAGCTGTCAAGGAATTTTCCTAAATCACTGAAGCTGTAAATTTGGGACCTAAGTCTAAATCAGTTTCTCATTTTATCTTGGCTAACTTCTTAAAATTCTGTTTAGGGACACAGTGAGGGGAAGGGTAAGCTGGGATGAAGTGAGAGAGTGTCATGGACATATATACACTACCAAACGTAAAACAGATAGCTAGTGGGAAGCAGCCGCATAGCACAGGGAGATCAGTTCGGTGCTTTGTGACCACCTAGAGGGGTGGGATAGGGAGGGTGGGAGGAAGACGCAAGAGGGAGGGGATATGGGGATACTTATATACGTACAGCTGATTCACTTTGTTATACAGCAGAAACTAACACAACATTGTAAAGCAACTATACTCCTGTAAAGATGTTAAAAAATATATACATGAAAGCTATACTATAAAATAGATACAGTGATAATATATCTGAGAGGTGGAATTATGGCTGCTTTTTAATCTATTTTTGGTTTATTTGATTACATGATTTCTCTATAATGAATATGAATCTCTTGTGTAATAAAAGTTATTCAAAACCAAAAAAAAAATTCTGTTTAGGAAGAGAGGATAGAATGAAGGTTTGAGCATAGAAATCATCTAGAAATCACTGAAGGTACAGGGCCTGTAGTGCAGTTTCATTTGTAGTGGGTTTGGCTTGCATTCTTGTATTTAGTTTTATTTCTATACAACTATCAAAGAAGGAGAAAGAAGTTAGGTAATATTTGCATTTGCAACTAATCAAAGCAGAACTGCTTTTAGCTTTAACAAAAAGATCATTTTGTGATCTCAGATTAACATCTTTATTCTTAAATGGAGCATAAATAACATTTATTGGCTAAGATTATTTGCAATAAGCAAGACTGTTTACTGTTTACCACCTAGCAGATGACTATTTGTAAGTCTCACTGAGTATGCTAACAGAAATAAAAGCTTACACTGAACTCTCATTTTATAAGAGTGAATTTAAATTAACTTCAGTAGCCAGAATTAATGAAACCAGGTAAATGATGCAAAGATATTCCACAGGGTATTCTGTTTTAATTAGAGATAGAAAATGAGTCATTAGAGGTTTTTAAAATGTTGCATTCTATTACTTTCTCATATTTTAAATCTAGGAATATAGATGAAAACTAAAAGATGTTAGCACTTTAGTTCAGTTTTTAATGTATATCAGCTCTGAATTTATATTGAGTGAATAGTAAAGAATCTGAACGAAGAAGATACTGGAGGCATTCAGGTACAAGTAATAAATTTTATTAGAAGTTGAGTATCTGTTAATTAGCAAGCAGCTATGTAATTTACTATAAAGCCACTACAATTCAAACATTGTAGCATTACTACATGAATGAACACATATACAAATTAAACAGAAAAGAATATCCACAAATAGTTCTAAGTATGTCTGGGAAGTTTGATTGTGATAAAGTGAAGTGATAATCTTTAAAACTGATGGCTAGAAAACTGCACACCCATTTAAAACTAAAGTCTGTACCTCACACTACATACCAAAATAAAGTACACCAGTTGCACATGTAAGAAGCTTGAAAGTTGCCACTTTATCCTAACAAGATGCGTCTTTTACAAATATTTCCTCCCACTCTGTGGCCTGTCTTTTCATTATCTTGATAGTGATTTTCACAGAGCAGAAATTTTCTATTTTAATGAAGTCTAGGTTATCAATTCTTTCTTTCATGGACTGTGCCTTTGGTGTTATATCTTAAAAGTCATTGCCATACCCAAGGTCATCTAGGCTTTCTCCTATGTTATCTTCTAGGAGTTTTATAGTTTTGTGTTTTACATTTAGGTCTGGGTTCATTTTGAATTTTTATGAAGCATGTAAAGTCAGTGTCTAGATTCTTTTCATGGACATCCAGCTGTTTCAGCACTATTTGATGAAAAGACTATCTTTGCTCCATTGTATTGCCTTTGTTCTTTTGCCAAAGATCAGTTGACTGTATTTATGTGGGTCTATTTTGGGGCTCTTTATTCTGTTCCATCGATCTATTTGTTCTTTCACCAGTACCACCCTGGTCTTGATTACTGCACCTTCATAATAAGTCTTCAAGTTGGGCAGTGTCATTCCTTCAACTTTGTCCTTCTTCAATAAGGTGATAGCTATTCTGGGTCTCTTGCCTCTTCATATAGACTTTAGAATCAGTTTTCCAATATCCATAAAATAATTTGCCAGGATTTTGATTGGGATCGCACTGAATTTCTATAGATTAAGTCGGAAAGAACTGACATTTTGATAATACTGAGTCTTCCTATTCATGAACATGCAATATCTCTCCATTTATTTAGTTATTCTTTGATTTCATTCATCAGGGTTTTGTAGTTTTCCTCCTATAGAGGTTGTACATATTTTATTAGATTTATACTGAAGCATTTCATTTTTGGCAGTACTAATGTAAATAGTATGTTTTTTTTTTAACTTATTCCACTTGTTCATCATTGGTATATAGGAAAGCAATTGCCTTTTGTATATTAACCTTGGATCCTGCAACCTTGCTATAATCATTTATTAGTTACAGGAGTTTTTTGGTCAATGCTTGAAGATTTTCTACATAGATGATCATGTCATCTGTGAATAAAGACAGCTTTATGTCTTCCTTCTCAATCTGTACACCTCTTATTTCCTTTTCTTGCCTTACTGCATTAGCAAGAACTTGCAGCACAATATTGAAAAGTTACAATAAAGGAGGACATCCTTGCCTTGTGCTTAAGCTTAGTGGGAAAGCTTTGAGTTTCTCTCCAGTAAATATGATGTTAGCTATTGTTTTTTTATGTAGATAGTCTTTATCAAGTTAAGAAAGTCCCTCTCTATTCCTAGTTTACTGAGAGTTTTTATCATGAGTGCATGCTGGATTTTGTCAAAGGCTTCTTCTGCATGTATTTATATGGGTTTCTTTTTTCCTATTTTTTCTTGGATGGATTATATTAATTGATTTTCAAATGTTGAACCAGCCTTACATACCTGAGACAAATCCCATTTGGTCATGGTATATAATTCTTTTTATACTTTTTTGGCTTCAATTTGCTAACATTTTGTTGAGAATCTCTGACACAATTTTTATCACATTCCTACTATAAAAGGTTTGGGATTCTAACGAATTAAGCTATTAATTAGTCTTATCAAATTGTGCTTTTTATTCAACGATACACCATAGCAGAACCCTGAGGGAATGGATGGTGAACGGTAAGGCCTGAATTTACACTTCTCTTATTATTTATACCCTGGTGACTCTGTCTCTCAACAAGTGTTTACGATTGATGGTTTTTTTTTGGAAATTAGATATAGCTCACTCCATTCATTCATTCAACAGATTCTACAGCAGAAGGGAGGCTTCTAAGGAGGTAGGGTGTATTAATGGGGCTGCAGGTTATTCCAGGGAAACCAAGCAAGTCCTCATAATGGAGAAGGTGATATTTGAGAAAAGACCTAAAAAAGTGAGTGGATGAGTAATGTAGATACTAAAGAGAACAGCACTTCAGGTAAAGGGAACAGCACGTGAAAATGTCTGCCTACTATACTTTTCGAACATCAAGGACTAAAGAGTACAAGGTGTTTGGAAAAGAGTGAGCAAGGAGTAGAGGTGGAGAAGATGAGATCAAATATACAAAGTGGAGGGTAATCATGTAGCAACTTTCCAGCATTTTAAGAACTTCAGCTTCAACTATGATGAGAGGGGAAGACACTGAAGTCACATAATTCTTCTGAGTTATATTCTCAAAGGGTTCTCTAGCCACTGTGTTAAGGACAGATTTCAGAGGGATGATAAGATGAGAGACAATGAAATCTTAATCCTGAGTAGTAATAGTGGAAAAATTGAGAAATTGTCAAATTCTGGTTCTATCTCAAAGATAGGACTGACACATTCTGCTTGTGTATGGGATGTGAAAGGAGAGAGAAAGAAAAAAGTCAAAGATGAATCACACTTTGTAACTGAGCACCAGGAAGAATGGAGCTGCCCTTTTCTGTTTTCAAAAGTCTACAGGAAAAGCATGAGTGACTATGTGTGTGTTTGATTGGAAGATATATTAAGTTTGGGATGTCCATTAAATGACAAAACAGAGATATTCTGTTAGTAACCAGTCTTGTTAGGTGGACCCAGTCTGTAAAGGACAACTATCAATTTACCTAATCTGCTCAATTTGAAGACCCATAAAGGACCTTGGGGTATTAGTGTGAAGAGGGCTTCCTTTTGCGTTTGTATGTATGTGGGTTATTTGCTTTGACACTGTGGTTAGGCTAAAGTAGCACGATTCTGGGCTTTCATCTTTGGCAACTTTTTTCTTACAAAGAAGCTTTTTATTGGGTTGATGCCAAATGAGTATTTGCCCGATTCTTCATGTCCTGATCATTTAACTATTTTCCTCATTTGTACAGCCACAAATTTGGTTAGTATTTGTTAATTTCACCCTTCAACGTGGACACACTTGAAGCGAAGTGAACTCCCACCACACTGATGGTAGACTCCATCTGAGCATGCTCAAAAGAGCACAGAAGGTTGTCCACGGGGAGCGTACTATCAGAGGCTGATTGACAGTATCAGTGTTGTAGACCTACTTAAGGGCAAACACATACATTTCTTACGCTTTACTGCTCCTGATAATAGGCAATGGCAGGCCCTGGATCACAATGTTTGAACCCAGCAGGAATAGTTTTGCACTCTATGTGGCATGACTAGGATAAGGGGTATGTATATTATCTAGCAGGGATCTTCTTTTTCTGTGCTACACAAATACAACGCTGTCACCTTCTGAGACAATAAACTTTCTCTGGCTGTGACAGAATCAAAACAGATGCCAAGTCAGAAACATTTCTGAATTATGTGATTTGGGTTCCCTGACCAGGTTAAAAAAATTTTTTTTTCTTCTTTGTTTCACATTTAAACAATATGAGTTAGTCTAAACTATATGACCAAAAAATAGAACTACTAAAAAACAGGGACTTATCATTACTGTTTTGATATAATAAATAATAGAGGGATTTTTTTTACTAATAAACCAGCATTTAGTAACAATAAGCCAAACATTAAGCCTTTAGAAAATTTGGGAGCTCCTTCACTTCTTACAATAACTCTGTGAGACTGGTACCAGTATTTATCACCACTGATGAAGAAACTCAGTTTCTGTCTTCAGATGAAGACACTGAGACACAGAGATGTTAAACGTAACTTGCCCATAATTGCCCTAGCTGCTATGCTAGTCTGCTTCATCAACCACTATCACCACTAACACATTTATTTAATTGGACTTTAAATTCAGATAAACAATTTTTCCTGGTTGCAAGGAAATCATTTAACAAACCCAGATTGCAATGCTTGAAATGCAAGTCTATGCCCAAATCTGAGGACCCTAAACCATGTGATCACTAAAAATACTGAGCATCTATTCTGAGCCTTATAATATGAGTTTGCATTTAAAATAACAGGTCCTATTAAGAATAAGTGTACAAATGGCATTCTAGGAGGGAATATATCCAACAGGTGTTTTAAATTCCTTTAGTGGCAGTGAAAAAGTATGAAGGCATTTCCTGAAATACTAAATGAGCTGATTTGCTTTTGGTGGGTGAACACTGAACTTTGTTTACAAAACTTAACCTGAAAGCATTTTCTAAGTATCCTGCTATTACTCTACTCACAGTTAGCCTTGTTATCTCCTTTAACAAACAAGAATGGTAAGACACAGTCTCAGTATAGTATGGATAAATCATTTGCAGTCTTGGGTAAACTTGTACCTTAACGAGTCTCTTCAATTTGGGGAAGACATGAATTCACAACTGCCATTTTCTATGCATATTACTGTCATATAAACTAATTCCAGCAAGATAAAGCTACAGTTAGGTAGATCCTTTCATAAAATGATACAGTCACTCAGGAATACTTTATAACCTAAAACGACTGGACAGTCAGTAACCAATGAATTATCCTAATGCTGATTCATCTGAGAGGTCCTTTATTCCAATGACTTTTGCTGCTATCCTTCTCGTTTCCTTTGGGATTATATATGGGGAAATGAACTGGGGAAATGATTAGAATCAACTGAAACTGTGAGAGGCCAGCAGGGCAGATATGTGTGCCTGTATGTGCCTTAAAGAATAATGTTCTCTATGAGAAAAAATGCTTTATTGCCCCAAACTTTAATCCAATTAATATCTGGGAATATATTTCAAGACCACTTGTATATATGTGTATGTGCATAATGTTAGCATTGTATATTATTTGTGTTATGTTTCCCTTCTATCATGGGAATACGTTGCCTTTAAAGTTTAACCTTTCTTGTCGATTTTGTACATGGATGAAGGTTCACACAGTAAGATAAGTTCAAGGATTTCTTTCTCCAATACCATTGATATGAATTCCTATTACTTAATTTCTTTTTGATAGATTTGCAGATGACAGTCCAAGATAATTCTGCCAATGGAAATCACAGGACTACCAAATATGGAAAAGACTTTGGAACACTTACAGTGTGTTTTCATGGTCTGCATCAGAATTCTACAAAAGGCTTTTGGCTGAATTGGCAGTGAAATGAGAATGTAAAGTTAGTGTTATCAGTTACTTTCAGTTTGGTGTTTTTTCTTTTCTACTATTGTACTATGTATCAAAAATTACATAAAAATCAGGAGAAGAGAAATGGTTAAGAAAAAATATAACCTGTCAGCACTTACCTAGACTCACAGGCGCACAGAACATGAGAGGTGGGGTGTGAGAGCTAACCTTGTTCCAATTCCCTCATTTTATTGATGAAAAGCTTTGAGGCTCAAAGAAGGAAGTGACCCTGCCAGAAGCATACCATGAATCAGTGATGAAAGGGAGACTCCTTGGCTTCTGTAGAGCCATGTCTCTGTGCACAAGGTATTAAAGAAGCATTAATTAAGTGCCCCTTTACCTAAGAACATGGAGCTTAATCGTAGGGTTTGGGGTTCTTGTCTCTTCTTTTCTTTTGCTTTCTTTTTTGTATCCTTTTGGGCCTTAGTTTTTAGTTGCTCTCTTGAACTGGATTTACAAGACATTTATTTCCAGTAGCCCTTATTTTTTTGGATTGTAGGCTGAATCTTTAAGAAGTTGGGGAAGGATATTGAACTGCCAAAAGTTAACAGATTATTGGCAAAGAAATAACAATAATTATAATGCCAATTTCCCTCAGTATTCCCTGTGTACTTTAGGGGTAGAAATAGTATTTGTAAAGTGATTTCAAAACGTGCAAATATTCCCTGCGGTACATAACCTACTGGTTAAGAGCACTAACTCTGAAATTAATTTGCCTGGATCTTTTTTTCCCAGCTCTACCACTTATTAGTGGTGGGACTTCAGGAGTATTACTTCTTTGTGTTTCACTTCCTCCTTGAAAAATGAGAGGTTAATAACCTCACCCATTTTACAGAGCTGTGGCGTGGAGTTAATACATGTAGACTGGTTAGGAATCTATGCCACTCTTAAGTCTTTTAAAATCAATCTTACTATTGTTGTTACTATTATTATTATTTCGTTAGCTGTCCTTGAAAAAGTTTGCCAGCAGTACTCACTTGCTTTTCTTTTTGTTGTATATTGTCTACATCCCACGTAAGCTTTCTACCAAACCCAAAGAGGCTGGTTTCAGATATCTTACACCTCTTTACCTGTTTGTCACAGCAAAAGTAAAAGGAGTTTGGCTCACCCTGATCGAAAAAACCAGAACTTTGGTTTTCTCCCATTCATACACATTGGTGAACAGATGTGAAAAAATGACTCCATGGGGCTTTCAGTCTGGAGCCAAATATCCAGGCTCTGTGTAACTCTACACTATTATGCACAGATGTTGGCCCCTTAGGACCCAAAAGAATCTCAACTAAGCCCATCTTTATTTCAGGAATATGAAGAACACTTTTTGTGAAGTAGTTGAACATAACAGAAATACAAGAAAAGGCAGAGGTGTTTTGTATCACAACTTTTTGAGAAATGCTCAGAGCTCTAAGATGTAGCTGACAATTTCCCCATCAGGTAAAGCTTTCAAAGTTACCATAAATTTCACCATAAATACATTTTTTCAGCAATGGCAATAATGCAGTGACTATACTGCTCAATTCCTCACAGCATCAGCATTAAATACATCAAAAGGGTAGGTTAAAATATCTGTCTGATTGCTTCTGACATAACCCCAAGATCTCTTTTATTTCTGTACTCCATCAATTATAATGTGGAACATTAAGACAAATTATTTCTAAACACTAACAAGGAATGTAGCAGTAAGTGGCAATCAAGGTGAATTTTGCCACAGCAGTGTGCTTATTCTGTTACAAGCAGGAATGCAAACCCAAAGGATGTAATTAGAGGAAACTCTGTACAGTCTATTCTCTAGGAACTAGAACAAGGAGACTGAGAGAAGATGATTCTGGGTAAATCAAACCATTTTCTCCTAATTACAGCTGAATAACAGGGAGCAAACGCCCATGGGAGGTTGTGATCTGCTTGAAGAAAGCTAGGAGGTTGCCCTGGTTAGGGTCTTTCATATACAGTTATTCAAGCACAGACTTGATCATCTGTCAGGGATGCTACAGTAGGGAGAGTTTTGCCGTAGCTGTGAGACTCAGCAAGATCACTTCCAACTCTAAAACCTACAATTTTAATTTAATCACCAACACCAGCCATCATTAAGAGCGACCTCAAATAACTCCATATCTGTTCATCTACTCACATATGCTTTACACAGTCAACAGACCTCAAGTGATTACTACATGCCAGACACAGTTCTAAGACACAGAATAAGGGATAAGAAAGGTATCAACCTCTGTCATTGTGGGGCTTGAGTTCTTTGGGAAGAAGTTCATCTAAATACAAATAGACATAAAAGATAATATTTGTTTTTATTATTATTCTGTGAAAGAAGTAAGGTAATCTGATAAATTGGGACTAAGTTAGGCTAGTAGGACAATCAAGGAAAAAATATCTTTAAGAGATGAGTGCCAAAGAATAGAAAGGAATCATTTATGGAAAATTTTTCTGGAAATAATATTTCCAAAAAATGGGAACAGTAAATACAAAGGCCCTGAGGCAAGATGAAGCTTAACTACAATCAAGGAACAAAAAGAAGCTAAAAGGTTAGGTCAGGAGGTAACCACACAAATTTAAACCAGCTGGTCCCTAACTTCAAGTCTACGTGGATATATTCTTGAGGTGACTTAGATGTATCCAAAAAAAAAAAAAAAAAGTTGACTCGAAAATTACCCTGGAAATTCTGAGTGGGACTCTCGACAAAGGCACAGCCATATTAAATGTCACAGCCATCATTCTCCACAGCTTCACTCTGGCCATCACTTGCAGGCATTTAACGGGGTGTTTAATATCCTCTCTAAAATACTGGGCAGGAAGAACAAACATCCTAGCATGTCTGCAGTGTGCACCTAGTGTCTCACAATTGAAAACTGGCTGGAGCTCATCCTGCTGACGGCTTGGCCAGCAGTCCAGCATTTAAAGCCTTGAATTCCTGTCCGTTCATCTGTAGTTGTGTTTATGTCTCTCACTTAAACAGTTTTCAACACACTTCTGTGATTCTTTTGATAAGTGAACGTGCAGGTGTATGTTTGGCTCTGCCAGGGACTGAGTCCAGATCTGGTCTTTATTGCTAAAACAGACATCTTGGAGTATTTGAATTGCTGCATATGCCATATTTACTCTTGTGTAGGTAGGCCAATTTTCCTCCAGCTAAAGATTTCTCCCTGCTTACTCCTCCACTTTCCCCCATTGCCTATGCTAAATAATTCAGCTCACTTCTCCAGAAGTGACTGTGAGTCACCCAACCCATCTATATTTTTTCAGGGTCAGAGAGAAGGTCAAAACATGCAGAAAAGGGAGTCTACATGCAACAGACTTAGAGGAAAACTCTGGAAAATCTCAACAGATCAAAATAATCACTTTGACTGGATCAAGATTTCATTTTTATTTTGATCTCATTTCCTGGAAAAGGCACACAATTTGGGAAGACTAGTTAGGCACGGGAGTGAAAAATTCATTGCAGCTAGCCTGTTTCTAAAGTCTCCTCTGAAGCTCAGGTTTTGAAACCTTTACAATTATGAATTGGAAATCCATGTGTTACATAATGCATTTCTGGAAAAATGCCCAAGACACATATGTGCTCTACAAGGCTCTAATACTAACATTAATCTAATGAATGGTATATTAGAAAAGTGATTTGTGTACATCCTAATGGAAAGCATATTTTCTGAGCAAAGCTTGTGGACTGAAATGGCAAAAAATAATCCATCCCCTAAACAGAGCTTCCAGCTACCACATCAACCAATAAGATAAATTGGTGCGCCTTCACAGAAGGCTGAATGATCGCTCTGCTTTCTGTTTCCCAGGGGAAAGAACTTTCCAAATCTTGTGCAGGTGTCTGAGAGAGACTACCTAAAAGGAAAGAAACTGAATTCTCCTTTTTGAGCCCCTGGATGACTCTTTTCATATATAAGCTTGTTTTTTTTAATATCAGTTCATTTTTCAAATGCAGCAAAATCCAAGGCCCTGTTTATCCCAGGGGTTAATTTGGTTAAACTTGATACATCATATTGTGACTGGCCTCATATTTTACTCCAAAAGACATAGCATCTCTTATCTTTTATTTACAGTGATCTGCATATTCATTTCTCAACTGAGGCACGCATTTCAGGGTGAGCTTGCATTGATCTCTAATCTTTTTTTCTCTCTCTCTCTTTTTTTTTTTTTTTTTTTTTTCTGCAGTATGCGGGCCTCTCACTGTTGTGGCCTCTCCCGTTGCGGAGCACAGGCTCCGGACGCGCAGGCTCAGCGGCCATGGCTCACGGGTCCAGCCGCTCCGCGGCACGTGGGATCCTCCCAGATCGGGGCACGAACCCGTGTCCCCTGCATCAGCAGGCGGACTCCCAACCACTGCGCCACCAGGGAAGCCCTTTTCTCTCTCTTTTTGTAACGTATACTTTTTGGCCCTTAAGAAATGGCTCTGATAGAAATTTGCTTTTTTTTTTTTTTTTTTTTTAAGGAAAAGCAAGAGTTTGAGATTGCTGATTTTTTTAACCTGCTGAAGAGAGAATCAGCCTTTGTCACCCAGTAAGTGACTTGGCTTTAGATAAAATCTGCATCCCACTATTTTTTTTTAAGTGCATTTGTCTTCAAGAGATGGAGTCTGACTTGAATGTTTCATGTAGCTGACTCCTGATTGTTAACAGGTGAGAGTGAGGACGGATCTAAAGAGAGGCTTAAATGACGCAGGAGATGAGAAATTAAATGCTCTTTGCCAACTACAAATGAATTCGTGGGTAGAACCTAGAGTCAAGGCCAATAGATTCATAATTGCATTTTAAGGAATCTAAATCCCATCTAGTTGTCCTGAGAAGCAGCCAAAAGGAATTGCAAATCAAGGTGTAGACAGAACCTAGCTGTCTGGCAACCACAAGAGCCCCGTGTCTCCTGTCTCAAGCTGTCAGTAGGGGCAGAGTCAAATTTAAAGCTGGAAATCCCAGGGATTCAGTCACTTTGGGGTTGAGCCATGAAAATTAACGCACACCCATTGTGCACCAGAGCCTGCAGTTGAATTTATAGACTTTTAGATTCAAAGGAAATTAACCCATGACTCCTCAACTTCAGCTCCCACTTCGAGGTCAAGTTGCTCCCCTTAAGGCCTTATTTTCTCTACAACCAGTGTTCTCCTAATACAAGCGGCATGTTTCTTTTCTTTCCCAACGTCCTTCTTGGGCTCCACATATCCTTTTGAGTCTGATCATCTGTTCCGTTTCCTCTTCCCCAGGAGAAACGTGGGTAATGTCCTCTGTTATGCTTCAGAGTCAAAGGGGCTCTGCAAATATCTGTCTAAAGTTATTATCACGCTGCACGTAGATCTTTGGTCTTGAGTGCATATTAAGAAATACCCTCCTCATCTTTCATTGCTTCTGGCATGATGACAAATTAGCGCTCTTCTAAGGGAAGGCCTAGAGAGCACAAAAATGATAGTTTTATGAAGAGACTTTGTGATAGGAGATAGTTTGATAAAAAGGATTGAGCATTGGAACTCGGGTCCATTAGCAGCTCCGGCACTGGCTAGCTGCAAATATTTGAGCAAACCACTTAGCTCTCTGGTCCTCAGTTTCCTCATGTAAAATAAGGTGTCTAGGGATGAATAATTCTGCCATCTCTTCTAGCCCTAAGACTCTCTGACACAGAAAAGAGAAGGAAAACTATTTTGTTAAGTCTTTCTCTAGTAAGAGATCCTTACCACATTCCAGCACCAACTTCCTTTCTCAGACTGGATTTCCAGCAAGGTGGTGGAAGGCCCTTACTGGGTTAACTTCCTTCACTTTTGGTTTAGATTCCTCTGGCACATTGTGTCCAGCCTTAATATTTTACACGGTAAGCCATATCATCTTTTATCTTTTATTTATAGTGATCCTCATATTAATTTCTCAATAGTAGCTGTTGAGGCAGGAGGGACAAGTCATTGATCTTCCAATTTATCCGCTACTCTTACATATCCTGAGGTTGAGGCAGCCTGGGGAGATTGATGGAGACCTGGCATCCGCCCAGCAGCTGTGTGTTCCTCATGCATGAAAATCAACCACAGGAAACTGAAATTCGACAACTGGCAGCAATATCAGCCACCTCTGTAATAAATATAACAGGCCGTTCTTTAATAATTGAACGGGTGTCTGGGATTCGGTAATGAAAAAGCTCCTCTGTACGAGAGTGCCAGTGGAACTTTGGACTGGCCAGAAGCTGGTAGATTTGGGGAGGGGGGTGGAAGTGGGGACGCTGTTTGCAGATGTCAGCTTCTCATACGGCAAACATTCTTATTCCTCGATTCTCAAGCAAGTCACAATATAGAGGAAGCAATATTTCCTTCACTTTTTGTAAAGCCAAATCCTTTTTATGAAATATTTTTTAAAATTCTGCAAGAAAAACAACAGATCCTCCTCAGATCATGTTATTGCCCAGCAATGGGAAAGGAAATGGTCAATGGAGCTGCATACACTACACTGGTCACAGATCCCAGGTGAACAGTTGTGTCCAGAGCTCTGAATCACTTACAGATCCTCACAGGGACAAACCACTAATCAGTTCCTAAAGGAAGGTCTTCGTTCCTTGTCACGGCTGAGCAGCAGCTTCCATCAGGCCTCCCTGTGGTCTCACTTGTCTCGAGCCCCCAACAGCAGGTTAACCCTGAGCTGGTTGCCTCTTCCCACTGCCTGCTCCTCAGGTAACCTGTCCTGTTAAGGTCAGGTGTTGCAGACTTATTTGATCATCAGTTTCGTGTCTGTCTGGATTAAAACCCACCCACTGAGGTTTAGCTCTCTCTTTCATAATCTGTGGCTGGGGAAACAGGTGCTAAATGTGGAAGCAGAGTTTCCCATGTTAGGCCACATATATGATGTTGTGGTGGCAGGTCATCAAAGAGCCCACCTGTGAGGCTGATGCGGAGCTGTGTGCGAGCAGAGCTTCCCCATCACCAGCCTGTAAACTACCCCGTGCCCTTGGTTATTACACAGCATGCATACTGTACAGACGCACATATTATCTCTGCTTTTTTTTTTTTTTATAATAGAGTGACTAATAATGTCCTCCAGGGGTAAACTGGAGTGTCAAGCTGGTCAGAAATTTCAGGCACAGCATTACCAGGAAACTATTTACTTCTAACAAAACGTGTTAAGAAGACTTGGAGTATACATGGGGTTTGAGCGATGTTACGGTTTTCGCGGACGGAGCCTCACAAAGGGTTCTGGCCAGTGTGCACTTTCTCTTCCTCTGATAAACAGAAGCTGAGTGGATCCCTATATCAGATGACTTAATCTCATCTGGGACCACTGTCTGATATAAATAGACAATAAAAATATATAATTCTTCTAGCAGGTGTGAACACTTTATACATTTCTTGATTTTGATTCTCTTTGCTCCTTGAATTTAAATACTATTTTCCCTTTTTGTTCTGTAATCAGGCTTCATTCCACAGTTATTTATAGGTATTGATAAATAAACATTCAAGTGGAAACTGATTCCTCAACAAAAAATAAGACATATAAAATGTCATATCACCTTGTGCAAAGCAGGTCAGACTCACTGAAGATGATGAGCATATTTTCTGGACAGCACCTCACCCAGTGTTATTATTAGCAGTGTGGTAGAAACAGGAGGAAGAATAATATAATAAAGTAGTAGTAATAATAGTGTGTGCTTCCACGGCACACGACCATCTTCAAAACATCTATAAGTGCATTGTTTCCCTTGACCTTCAAAACAATCCTATATGGAAGGCAGGCCTGGTGTTCTGATTCCCATTTTGTAGATGAGGAAACTAAATTCCAGAGATACTGAAGCAATTCACCCAACTAAGAAGCCCAAGAATCAGGGTCTCTAAGTACAGGTCTAGGCTCCTCCTCATGGACTGGTGAGACATAAAGTAACAACACTAATAATCGAGAAAGAGACCAAGAACAACACATCCCCAGAACTCTCCTGGTAAGAGGAGTTTGAAGGTAGCTATTGTTGCATGAGGGTTACTAGAAACTAAACAAGAATTTTGGGATTCAGTAAAATGTGTCAGTCCATCAGGTAAAGTGTAGGTAATTACAAAATGGAATCTATAAGATGTCATACAATTTGACATTTGCCTGAAAATAATTCATATTTGGAGAAGTAAAGGCCATATATGTCTTGAAACTGTTTAGAAACATAATCCCTAAAGAAGTATCCTGCTTGCCTGTGTTTTATAGCCTTAGCTGCAGAGTTTATGTGAACTCTCCGGCTGTTCCCATCTCAAATACTATTTTCTATGAGACAGGAGCACTGCAATATATGACTATTTTATGGAAGCAGAGTTCTGGAGTATTTGGGGCCCATACACAGGAAAATCACTTCATGGTAAGCACATGAATGAGGGATAATGTAGTGTGGAGGGTCAGGATAATTGATGTCAGTCATGAGGAAGCGGGTACTTTCCAGCCATAACTCTCCCTGCTGGGAGACTGTCCATTTCTAGGTGCCTGCTCAGCACTGGCTTCATGCAGTAGAGTTTAGAGGCCCTAGGGTGGGGGGTGGCGGGGTGGGGTGAGGGAGGTCAACCTGGTGCTGGACCTATAAAAACCTTCTCTCTACCTCTGAGAATCAGGATTATCAGGTGAATGATTTAGGCAGCCAGAGGATTCTACTCAGTAAAAGTTCAACCATGTTAGCAAATCTTTGAAGAGTGACCAATAAAAATACATAAAATGGCTGGATGCAAATGTGCAAACAGCCTAAGCTTACTGCACGCACAATTATCTTTGGTTTATTTACATGCCCTTCCTTAAGATGCAGCCTGATGTTACCAAGTGAACAGACTTTAAATATGCCAATGTGAATCAAGCGGTATAGAGGAGACAAAAGATGGGAAAAGTGATAATACAAATTTGAATGATAAAAAACAAACTTAATGTGCCTTTAAAATGGCCAAGTAGTCCCTGAAGAAGAAAAATGAAGCATTCTAAGGCAGAACAGCAAGAAAGAGCATTTACTACCACTAAGAAAATTAATAAGAACCTGCATCACTGGTTATTTAGGAATTCAGTAAATTTCCTTTGCTTTATCGGCACTAAAAGCTACCTAACATAAATCCCAGAACTGCTGAGAAACACGCTTGTCAAACCTTTGCAACAGCTTGGGACTCTGTTATATAAACTTTGGGAGACTATTAAACTTGACGTAGAAAACCCTTTGAAAATAGATGTTCTTATCTGTTCTAGCATATTCGTCCCCTGTAGGAGAGTTGTGATTCAAAGAACATTAAATAGTAATTTTTTAAAAAGTAGTTGAGAAAACACAGCACTTCAAAAGGCTTAAATCTGGAAGCACTTCAAATATGAGGTTTAGGATTACTAGTATGGTTTCCTAATCTCCTAATTATTTGAGAATGAGGGCACTTTTACGTATATCTCTCTTTGGAATCACTAGAAATATCAATTAAATGTTATAAATTAAGAGAATCTCCCTTGGGATATGAGATCATATTATATAAATGATGGCCTTCTGCTAGTGGTTAACAATTCTTCTTTAATCAATCCAGAGAGGCTTCCTAAGCCCAAGAAATTTGGTAGCAATGGTTTAGGGCTCATTTAAGCATTTATTAGATGCTACAATCATTAGAACTGCATTTATCTTTGAAAAAAGATGATTTCTGTATATAAGTCATGTTTACCACAGTGATAACAACAAAATCTCTCAACCTCCACAGAGAACTTCCAATTTTCTTTCCTTCCTGCTCTTGCTATGTTTGCACAGTCTCCCTGTGCATGAAGCGTTGAGAAGGTATCTCACCAGAGTCACCAGCAGCCACAGGCAAACCACTTATCACCAGATACCACTGTTGCCACTGGGTATCAGTGCAACCAGAGGCATGTACTAGAGCCTCTGATGGGTTACAGTGGGGCTATGATCCTCAAGCATAGTGAAGCCATAGAGGTTCTGGGTAGATGTAGGGTAAATTTTATTTTCTCCTTTTCTATAACATGTTGCTAGAGGGACATCAAAAACTATTGCTGAAATATCAGTGAATATGGTTTTTTTTTACCTTTTATTAAGAGTCCCATCTCTTTTAAGAACTGCGATGTATTTTTTGAGGGAAATAAACTATAGGAAAATTCAACTGACAGAGATCATACTGTACTTGACTTTTCTGTTCTTTGCTACATTTATTTGTTGAGACAAACGTCTGTTCTTAGCCTTTTTTAAATGGCTCTATTAAAACATAACTGACACACAGTAAACTGCACATACTTAAAGAACACAATTTAAGTTCTGAAATATGCACATACCCATGGAACTGCCAACACAAACAAGAAAAGGAACATATCCATCACTTGTTTTATGCCTCATTCATAAAGCCCCCTTTTTTCCCCCACATTTCACTCCTCCACATCCCCAGGTGACCACTGATATGTTTTCTATCATTATAGATGTGTTTGCGTTTTTCTAGAAATTTATATAAATGGATTCACAGGGTGAGGACTCTTTTGTCTGGCTTCATTCACTCAATGTAATTATTCTGAGAGTAATTCATATTTTTGTGGGTATCAATAGTTTATTACTTTGTTTTGCTGAGTAGTGTTTCACTGTATGAGTATACCACAGTATGTTTATTCATTCGCCTGCTGACGGATGCTTGAGGTTGTTACAATTCTGTCTATTAAAAATAAAGATGCTGTGATGATCCATGTACAAGTCTTTTTTTTTTTTTTTTTTTTGCGGTACGCGGGCCTCCCTCTCACTGTTGTGGCCTCTCCCGTTGCAGAGCACAGGCTCTGGACGCACAGGCTCAGCAGCCATGGCTCATGGGCCCAGCCGCTCCACGGCATGTGGGATCTTCCCGGACCGGGGCACGAACCCGTGTCCCCTGCATCGGCAGGCGGACTCTCAACCACTGCGCCACCAGGGAAGCCCATGTACAAGTCTTTGTATGAACATATGCTTTCATTTTTCTTGCATAAATATCTAGGTGCAGAAAGGCTGGATCATACAGTACGTGTATGTTCAACTTATAAAGAAACAGCCAAACTGTTTTCTGAAGTGACTGTACCATTTTCCTTCCCACTAGCAGTGTAAAAGACTTCCAGTTCCTACACTGCCTCACCAATACTTGGTGTGGTTGGACTTTTCTAATTTTAGCCATCCAATAGGTGTGTAGTGGTATCTCCTGTGGCTTTAATTTTCATTTAGCTAATAATTGATTACATTGAGCAACTTCATGTGCTTATTTGCATCCATACACCTCCTTGGCAGGATCTCTTTTTAAATATTTGTATCCATGTTTTTAATTTTTTTTTAATTTTCTAATTACTGAGTTTTGAGAGTTCTATATGTGTTATAGACACAAGTCTTTTCAGGTATATAATTTGTAAATACTTTCGTCCAACCTGTGGCCTTTCTTTTATTAATAATGGCTTCCAAAGATGAAACCCAATTTATCACTTTTTTTCTTTTATGGATCTTGTTTTTGGTGTCATCTCTAGGAAATCTTTGCTTAACACAAGGTCAAAAAGATTTTGTCCAAGTTTTAGAGATTTATGTTTTGATCTATATTTAGTTAATTCTTTATATGGTGTGAGGTAGGGATCAAAGTTCATACTTTTGCATATGGCTATCTATGCACAATATCCGTGTACTACATGCTTCCAGCACCATTTGTCAAGAAGACTATACTTTCTCCTCTAAATTGGCTTTGCACCTCTGTTGAAAAGTTAATTGTCCTTATATGTGTGGACATGTTTCTGGGATCTACATTCTATTTGATTGACCTATTATATCTGACTCTTGGTTATAATACATTCTTTCACTGATTTCTTTTCACTTGTTCATGTAAATAGTCTCCCAGTAATATAGCCTTACCATTTTACTGGACATACCTAGGTATACCTGAAATGCATTTGATAAATCAATGGAACTTGCACTCAAACTAAGGTTACTTTCCAAAAACACTTAATATGTTGAGATGTAAAAATTATGTATTCTACAGCCTTCCTGCGTCAACCAAGTGTATGTTAATACATCTCCACAAGCTATTTTGCATGTGCATGGGGCTGTAGAGTCTGGGGACTATGAGAGTGGTATGTGCAGTCTATCCTAAAAGATCATCATAGGAGGCAAAGGAAACATTAAAGGAAATAGGAATAGTCAAATACCAAATGTTAAAATATTTCTCATGAGTTTTTAATACATACATTGAGATAAATAAGCAAATTATTATAAAATAAAATACAAAAAATTAGAGAATATTTCAAAATGCTTTTTTTGCAAGATGCAACAAGATACTAGAAATAGAGGAATTTTCTGGAACCAGCTTTTCTTTTTTATCACCATAGAGTGATGTGGTTGTATTTTATTCAGTGTATTGTACATGCGGGTGTGAATAAGATGGAACTTGTCTCAAAAAGAGAAATGAGCAAAGAATATATGTTGTCAACATGTCTAAAACATTTTTCATGTTCTGACACATTTTTCTTTGTATTGGCATTTCAAGGGATTTTGTTTTTTAATTTGACTATTGAAAAACCTTGATAACTTCAGTGAAATCCCAAGAAAATAATATAAACAACTGTAATGGAAAGTGAAAAGATGATAATAGCAATCAGCACTGTGATATTTCTTGTCAGTGTTCTTTATTATTTAGAATAGTAACAAATGCCATATTAATTTGACTTTTTGACCTTTAGTCTTTACCTTGATGGAAGAAGTTCTTTTAAGAAGCAATTTCTTTCTCTTTGCTTATTATCTCTTTGCAATTAAAAACAATTAATGATCATACTTTGATATGATCATCTTAAGAGTTGTATAGAAGGAGGATAGTTATGCAACTATTTATAGATCTATGGGTTCAAGGAAGTTTAAAAGCTTGATATTTGAATCCTGTGGGATGTAGCCTCCTTTCCCAGAGGGAAGTGAACATATACATGTACTTAGTGTAGTTTAAAATAAATCAACACAGGGCTTCCCTGGTGGCACAGTGGTTGGGAGTCCGCCTGCCGATGCAGGGGACACGACTTCGTGCCCCGGTCCGGGGGGATCCTGCGTGCTGCGGAGCGGCTGGGCCCGTGAGCCATGGCCGCTGAGCCTGCGCGTCCGGAGCCTGTGCTCTGCAATGGGGGAGGCCACAGCAGTGGGAGGCCCGCGTATTGCAAAAAAAATAAAATAAAAAAATCAATCAATCAATCAACACATGTTCGTAGAGGCACCTTCTATTCCAGGCATGTTTAGGTATAGGGAAGGGGAACAAGAGCTATAAAACATAATTCTTGTCTATAAGGAGTTTACAGTTTGGGGGGGCGGTGAGGGCACTCAATGACTCAAAGAGGATGAGCCTGATGCAGGTGACTAGAAGGTCACACTTTGATAAACTCTGCTTTAGGAAAGACCAGCCTACTCTTATTCTGTTAAAATCTTTAATGCGGTGTCTAATAAACCTGAATATCAAGCTCAAAGGCCACTTTAGAAATGTTTCCAGGGGTGCCAAGAGCCAACAAGTTAATACGATTCCTACACACTTGACACAACTCACCAGAGGTCTTGAATTCGGTAAGCATATTGACTTCCCTTAAGAAAGATCACCATTTAAACTTCAAATGCTAAGTTCTAAGAGAATGAAGTAAGTAATAAGTGATATTCAGGTTCAGAGGTGGAAGAGAAAAGAGGTCTCAGCTTGAGTAGAACATTTTGTTGGATTCTCCAAAGTGGCAAACAGTAAGGAGCACACTAACCAACTATGACTCTGAATAAGTTGAGAATTAAGATGAAAGCCTAAGATGGAGGTCAAAATGTCACCTAGATTTAAGGATACACTTAGGCTGAAAGTGAAACTATTGAAGAAGATGTAGAAAATGCTAAATATTTCAAAAAAAATCTATTAGAACCAATAAACCAACTTAGCAAAGTTGGTTTGCAGAATATGAAATCAACATACACACATCACTTGCATTTCTGTACATTAACAATGAACAATCTGAAAAAGAAATTAGGAGAACAATTCCATTTACAATAGCATCAAAAAGAATAAATACTTAGGAATAAGCTTAACCAAAGACATGAAAGACTTGTACACTGAAAACTACAGCATTATTGAAAGAAATTAAGGAAGACATAAATAAATGGAAAGACATCCCATGTTCATGAACTAGCAGACTTAATATTGTTAAAATGTCCATATTACACAAAGCTATCTACAGATTTAATGCAATCCCTATCAAAATCCCCTATTTTTGCAGAAATAGAAGAAACTACTCTAAAATTTACATGTAACCACAAAGGACCCTCAATAACCAAAGCAATCTTGAGAAAGAAAAACAAACTTGAAGACCTCACACTTTCTTTTCAAATGAAGTTTTCTTGTTATTGTGGGTTAAAAATCCAAAGTCCTAAATGTCCATAAATAATCCTTCCAAATATACATTTTGGTTCATTCTCAGGGACAGGGCTTTCAGTGCCTGAGTGGGATTGAGAGCCCCTTCAATATTTGTAGCTTGGACTTCTGTCACTGACATGGTGTGGGTATCTCACAGCCTTGGCTGTTTTATCAGTTTATCAAGTCCCTCATGAAGCATGCTCAGAAGGGCCCCACACTTGCTTGGTTTCATGCTCTGCTATTGCTGTCTTGAAATTCTTAATGATTTTATCTTTGAACTTATGTTTTGTAGGTAAAGTTTATGGGACAATAAAATGTAGGCATGAGCAGAGGAGACGTGTGCAATATGTGTGTCTGCCACCATTCCTGCTGCCCCATTCACATCTAGTTTTCACCCTGCTTATGGTGTGCTTTCCATGACATGCTTATTTTGTACCTATTTGGAGGCTTAGTGAGTTCCACCAGAATTCTGTGCTACTGGTCACATCCAAGACTAAATGAAAGTGTTAACAGCTCCGGGAGGCCATGCTTTCCATCTGAATCTGAACTCCCTTCTAACACAGAAAGAAAGCAGTTGTTTTTTAAGAAACAAGAATGCCCAAGGAATCTTATCATATCCTTTCTTACTCGTGCTACTTCCCAATATTAGCCAAACACTTCTGCTGAAAAAGATGACATATATGAAAAAGAGAAGAGAGAACAACCCATAGAACCCATTTAGGGCTCACCCTAATCTAGTATGATCTCATCTTATCTCGATTATATCTGAAGAAAGAATTTACTTGGTCACATTCACAGGTTCCAGGTAAACATGAATTTGGGGAGGACACTATGCACTCCAGTACAAATACTTTCAACAACACTTTTTCTTTGCAGTTTGAACAAGAGGCACTATATTTTCATTTTGCACTGGAGCCCACACATTATGTCACTTTTTACTGTTAGAGCTCATGTTGGAAAATGGGGCTTCATGAGATAGCCAAGTGAGTCTGTCAACTGAATTCTAGAATTATCCAGACTTACCCACTTTGTTGCAGCAAGTTGGTTCCAGGCAAACCCATGTGAAAGGGGCATGCCCACGGTGGAGCAGAGGACTTTTGTCTCTATCACCAGACTCACTTCCAAGATGAAGAAAAGAAGAGCTTAGCAAAGCATGGCCAGTTATTCTTCCCAACTTTGCCAGTCAAGTAGGTCACCTCACCTAGCCAGTGTCAGTGAATACAGAGCAGGGAGGTTAAAAGTTATACTAATCAAATTCCCTTCACATGGTGGTACCATTAGGCATGAGAAGGGAAATTGTCACTAATGCTCCCCTGCTTTTTAAAATCTCTTAACTCACTGAACTATGCCTTTAAGCCTATAATTAACAGAATATGGCTCTCCCTTCAGGAAAAAGAATAGATCTTTATCAGGACAGTCCTGCTCCCGCTTTTATGGGGCTACTCATTTGAGTGGCCTCTTGGAACTGCTGGTGGACGACTTACATTTTCATCCCAGAAGTCTCTGATATGGGTGAGAAACTGCATTAGTTAAATTAACTCCAAGGCTACTCATATCCAATGATCAGAAAAAAACTTTTTTTTCTACCAGCCATTCACAGCACAGCTAACCATAGAAATCTGATGAGGTTAAATGACAAACTAAGATTAAATACATAAAAGCATTCCAGTAATACAATTCAGAAATCATAGAAATGTCACAAATTTGAAAGTAAACCTTTGCCAGTATCAAATTCTTCAGACAGAAATTAAAAGGTCACAGATTAAACTCTCTTATGAATTAAGGTCCCAAAGTATTAAAGCCCAATTTTGAAATCAAGTTTCCTTGTTACTGTGGGTTAAAAATCCAAAGTCCTAAATGTCAATAAATGATCCTCCCAAATGTACATTTTGGTTCATTCTCAGTGACAGGGCTTTCAGTGCTTGAATGGGATTGAGGGCTCCTTCAGTATCTGTAGCTTGGACTTCTGTCACTGACACGGGTGTGGGTCTCTCAGGGCCTTGGCTGTTTTATCAGTTTATCAAGTCTCTCTTGAACCATACTTTTAAAGAGTCTAAAGAGTTAATAAGATACAATTTGATTTTACGGCACTATCCCCACAATTTAAAAAAAAAAATCTCAAAAGCAAGCCAATCCCCATTCCTAGAATAGTGAAACTAGGCACATTTTTGTTCCCAGAATCCAGTACAGAATTTGACCAAAGAACATAGCAGAAACTCAGTGGCATTTGAGAGAAAGATAAAGTCTCTTTGGTTTTAGCTTCACTAGGATGTCCATTAGTCTATGCCATTTATCTGAAATTTTTGACCTGCAAACTTTGAACCAGGAGGAATCTTTTAGCCTGAGGTTGATTTGTCACTATGAATTTGCCATGTGCAGTGCACAGCCCTGAGCATCTATCACACGTGGACTCTTGAGCTATCCTTCCTGTTTGATGACCTTATGGTTCATACTGCAGTACTGAACTGATTATGGGTTCTGTCTAGTGACATTACACCTCCAGTTCTGATGCGTAGATTTGACAGTCCTATGCCGCCATGGCCATGTTCGCTGCCTTCTGCTATGGAACTGCCTAGACCAAAGGCAGCTGCCTTTAAGAGAACATTTCTTTCTCCAACATAATTGACAAATCCAGTGTCGGCTTGGGTCCACATGTAAAGGGAGTCACTTGAGCCTACGGTAGACCATATGTATCAATGCCGACAAGTTCTATAAAACATGTTTTCCTTACAATTGAGTCTTTGTCTCAGTCAAGCCTGCTTGGGAAAAACTGTACCTGAAGAGTAAGGCAAGGTGGGCAGTTGCCTGAGACTTTCCTGCCCTATAAACTCCTGCACACTCTGAAGTCAAGTGCCAGTTAAAGGTCTCTGTATACTGAAGACCCTGGAGGTGCCTTATTCATTCTGCTCCAGGTATTTGCTCAGCCACGTGCAACTCCCTAAGGCCCCTTTTCTTTATGTCAGAGCTTTACTTAAGTGGCTCTACAGAAACAGCCACTCCCCCACACCATAAGCTGCAGCCATCAGCCAAAATCAAAGTATCTTACGGCTGGTGTAGTGGGTTGAACTGTGACCCCCCAAAGGATATATCCATGTCCTAATCCTTGACTGTTACCTCATTTGAAAAAAAAGGCTTTGCAAATGTCATTAAGGATCTTCAGATGGGATTTCCATTCTGTATTATCCGGATGGGTCCTAAATATAATGACAATTTTCCTTATTTTACAAGAAGGGCAAGGGAGATTTGAGACAGACAAAAGAGAAGATAGACACAGAAAGGGGGTGACATGAAGATAGAGACAAGTGCCAGGTAAAGGTCTCTGTATACTAAGGTGTATACTTGAGGTGATGTGGCCTCAAGCCAAGGAAGCTGGCAACCAACAAAAGCTGAAAGAGGAAAGGGATAGAATTTCCCCTAGAGCATCTGTAGGGAGAGATGATTTGCTGAAACCTGGATATCAGACTTCTGGCCTCTAGAACTGTGAGATGGTAAATTTCTATTGTGTTAAGGCTCCAAGTTTGTGGTAATCTGTTACAGCAAGCAAGGAGGCTAATACAGCATGCATTAAACCTTTTCTAGGCTTCAGCAGTTCACTGCACAAACCCAAATATTTTCAAACAGTCAAAGGTCCCAACATCCCACCATACATTAAAGACCAAGGCACAAGACTACCTTCCTTGGCAGTACCAAAATATTTTCCACATGGGCCTTTTCCTCCCCAAAATGTCTGCTCCTTTCTTTTTATTTCTCAGTGTCCCCAGGTAATGCACCAAATGTTAGGGTCTTTTAATTACCTTCCAGCAAGTGCAATGCCTTAATTCCATCTAGGTTTGGAATAAATTAGGAAATAAGATTAAAGAGCAAAGATGGAGGTCAGAACATTCCTGTTACTGTTGATAACCCTGGCTTGAGAATCCAGTTTGAATGAAATGATCCCATAACTGAACCCCAGAATTGGGCAGATTTACTAACTAGTAATACACAGAATGAGAGAAACAGAAGACACCCACTCACACTCTCAAGGCAGAGAACAGAATTAGTCAAGGCAAGCATGCCCATTTAATTGTTTTCAAGCTTTCTATATAAGTCACTTGATCACCCTGGGGCAGAGTCAGGAAAGAAGCAGGGCCAAAATGACCCCAAGAGCTCTCGTGACAGGACTGAGACATCAGGAACAGGAAAGGAACATTCCCTCACTCCCCACCACCACCACCCCCAGCAGTAAAAAATGATCATCCATGTTTACAATGTAAAACAAATCAGAAACTATGCTAACTCTGATTTACTCTTAGTATACCAACAGCTAATCAGGAGCCTTGTTCAAAAACATCTTGATTTGTTGCTAATAAAACTCTTTAGAAGCAGACCCCTCCACGTGCCTCAAAGGGAAGATGCAGACCTGTATGCTTCAGGATTTTCTCACCAAAAATCCACACAACTGCTTTACTATTCCAGCCAAGTATGGCCTAGCCCTATCCTCATACCTGTTTTTCTTGGTTTAGTAATAAAGGAACATAGATGGAAATAAAGAAGAGGTATCAGGTAGAAATATATAAAATAGTGGGAAAAATATAAGTGGAGTCAAGTACCACCACCATTTACTAGAAATGAACTTTCAGCACCAACATTAATATTTTTTCCTGTTATATCTGTAAAGTGATAATAAGTAATATGTACATAACAATTTTTAATTTAATCAAATCTCATTTTTATAACTAACTACTTCACAACAAGTAACATGCTAAGGCAACATCAGTAGATGAAAAAAGGTAGTCCCTGGCCCCAAGGAATGTTGCACAGGAGAAGACAGAGATATGTAAAAAATACAATTATAATACAGTGTAGCGAGTGCAGCAATCAGGCACGCAGAAGTGCAAGGGTAGCAAAAAGGAGCGTGTGATCACCACACTAAAAAGAAGACTGCACAAAAGACATAATATGTAAACTGAGGTTTGAAAAATGAAGTGGGTTTCCCAGGTGCCCCATAGGGAGAAAGGAATTCTTGGAGGAGGGAAAAGCATATTTCAAGACAGTGAATTGTTCATATAATCCTAGGAGTGAAGTAGGCAATGGCAGGAGAAATGACTGGACACAGGCGTCATGAATACTTGCATGTCTGCATTTTAGCAAGTCCATTCTAAAGGAAACTTTGAGGATCAACTTGGGGGTGGGGAACGGCGGGGGGACAGAACTAGTCATTCCTGCAAGAAACACTGGAACCAGTTTCTACCAACCCACCAAAATAACGACTTCAAAGGCAACATGGTATCACAGAAAGGGCTTCTTTTTTTGTTTGTTTGTTTTTAGTTCTTTAGGCCTCACTTAAAATTCTGATTCCACAGTGCACTTACTTTGGGATCTTGAACAACGCTCATAACCTCTGCAAGTTTCAGTATAGTAAGTTTATGTGATTACCTTCATCTGTAATATCCCTGCGTTGCAATCTTAATGGAAACTCAAGTTCAAGTCAAAGACTAGTTTCTCTGTGACCCCTCCTCTGAATTGATTCAAAAGCCGTCTCTCCCCTCCTCATCTGGCTTCTCTTACGGAATCTCATAAGAACTTCTATGACTTCTTTGTTTTTTTGTTGTTGTTGTTGTCTGTTTGTTTGTTTTTAATTGAAGTATAGTTGATTTACAATGTCATGTTAGCTTCAGGGGTACAGCACAGTGATTCCTTTTCAGATCCTTTTCCCTTATAAGTTATTACAAAAAATTAAGCATAGTTCCCTGTGCCATAGAGGAGATCCTTGTTGTATCTAATCTATGCCTCCTTTGAATGACTCTGGCACTTGTTGTCTGTGTCATTTTTATGTCTGTTGTTGCTTTGTGACTGAAAATGGAAATTTTCTATTTGTTCATGTCCTGGCCCTTACTTTAAAATGTGTTCACTGATCTATTTCATATTTATTGACTACATCTTAGACACTGTGTAAGCTGATGGTTCTAGATATTAGTAAAAGTACAGACCTTTCTGCTCAAAAGGTCACACTATTTGTGGGAAAACAAAAAAATGAACAACCTATGTCTCAAATAGCTTTGTACTTCCCAAAGAGAACACACCTAGTAGGTACAATAAATACATGTATCATAGGTAAATGTATACATAGTTAATGGGATTAAAAACTTGAGATAACTGCTTTTCGATTCTGAGGAAATGATGATTATATTTCACCAGGAGCTCAATACCACTCTGAGAATGAGGGCTTAACCCCCATCCTGACTCACTGCATCATTTTCTTATATGAAAATAGACAAGTCTGTACATACTCTCTAGAAAAAGGCTTATCTGTCATGAATTTCAGATAGCAAGAAGAAAAATTCAAGAGGTTCAGAGAAGCATCCAGAAGCTCAGATGATTATCTGGCACTAATACAAGTTGCTTGACAGGAAAATAGAGCTGTAAATCTCACAAAATTAGATGATCTTTTAAGAATTTCAAAAACGCCTGCTATTAATTGGATATCCTAGAAGAATAGCTTCTTTTAAAATGTACTGATAATATGCTTTACAGGTTAATATTCAGCAGCCTATGTTTTTGGCTAAGTGAGCTTCAGGAAAGAAGGAAACTTGTGGTTCAGTTCCATCTACTCTGGAACCTCTGGTCAAAACATCTACTTCTGTGCTCAGTCATCTTATCATCTGTAAAATGGAGGCACCTCTCAGAAAACATAGTTACAGAGATGTTGCATAGCTTCATGTGTCATTGTCTTCATTTGTTTCAGAATACCAATAACATCTAAGCTACTACTGAAAGAGTGCAATGTTATTTGGGGTCACCTAGTGCAGCTCTTTCAAAGTAAAGAATAGGAAAGGGGCCTAGAATAACCATAATTTTCCCAGGAAGACACAATTATTTTATGGTAAATCTGGGACAAGAACCCTGATCTCTTCGATCCCTTTCCGTTGTTCTTTCATTGAGTTCTGAACAACCCAGAGAAAGAAAGAGAAATAAAACTCCTGTGTGCTATGTCACTGGTATAGGATGTGGCAAGATTGGAACTGGAGCACTACATATTAACTGGGAAATTCTCCAAACTAATTGAGACATATACCAGGTACATAGAAAACAGTATGCTTTCTGAAGATGATTCTGTGGAATGAACAGAACTGGTAACTGAAGGTGTGTGTGTGCGGCAGTTCCACACAGGATGGGTGACTTCTTCTTTTCTGGAACCTTGAAGACTCCACCCCAACATACACATTAAAATAAAATTAACATTTGAACTGGGTCATATTTAATTCTGCATGCTCTTGTAAGTCAGCAAAATATTCCAGATATCATTTAAATTGTCACTTACTTTCTAACTTGATTTTTAATTTCTAAAAGCCTTTCCAAACACAAAATAGAGGTTGGAAAATGGTATATGGGAAGCTGCAGAGACGAAATAAGCTTACTCCATTCGGCATAAAGATGAATACCCAAACAACTTCTTCATAGCTGAAAGTGTCCAAATCTACTGTCTTCATTTTGTAGTCAAGGCTTCCGGAAAAATATGCTAATGGATTCCTAATTACCCAAATGCCCCATATCTGTTTCAGTAAGTATCACTATATATTATGGACATTTTTCTCAGTGACAGAGAAAGACATCCTGGCTGAACATCCCCCTGCCCGTGACACAGAGATGACAGTCTCCAGCTGTCTTAAAGGCATTGGAGCCCACTTTATCCGTCACTAATATTAATGGAGGACAAAACTTAATATTCTGTTTGCTCTGTATTTGTTACATCACTTCTTCCCTTCATTAAAATGGATGCCCCATAATTGAGTCAGCAGTGTGTGTATCATTGGAAACTGAACAAATTTTTGTTGGTTTTATTAATGTCATAGGTTTCTAGGGAGGGTCTACTCAAAAACTAAATCTAGTTTCACAGTTATAAATAAATTATGATGTAACTTTGAATAAATTAAGTTCATCAGAAAGGAAGGATACTGATAGTTGCTACTACCCCTTCCTTGAGGGGCTCTTGTAAAGCACTAAATAAAGTAACAGAGGTGTATATGCATGCATATATTTTCAATGATACTTGTACACACTTAAAAAGAACTCTACAGAATGCGTTATAAAAATCTTGATGCTGTGTATCCCTAGTTCCCAGCTCTCTCACTAAAACTACTTACATTAATAAAAACTTATCTATTAGGACAGCTATCAGACTACTCCAAATACTACTTCTTGCAGTACTCTGTCCCAACCATTTGCCTTCCTCTTCTCATTACTCCTCAATTCAGAAACCCCGGAGATTTGTTCATTAATTTATGAACGTATTTATTCATTCAGCCAAGAAAATTTATTGATCCCTTACCAAATTTCAGGTACCATCCTTCAGTATGCTTTATAGGCATGTTCAGGAAACACAGCAGTGATTAACACAGATGAATATACCCTCCCTTGAGCTGAGGGGGGGAGACAAAAGTAAATAAGCAAATATAAAACCCTAAGTATAAATAGTAAATAAAAATTAAATAAATGGATAGAATAACTAGTATATCAGGTAAGTGCTGGAGAAAAACAGCAAGCAGGGAAGGGAGATGGAGATTGTTAGCTGGTAGGGGGAGACTGTGATCTGAAACTAAGTGATCAATGTCAGCTTTATGGGGAAGATAAAATTTAAGAGGGAACTTAAGGTTGTGGGAGGGAGTAAGGTGCATATCTGGGAAATGAATAGTACAAGCAGAGGGAAGAGTCAGATGGAAAGGCAATGAGGCAAGAGTGGGCCTGGAGTATCCAAGGATCAGAAAGGATGTCAGTGTGTGGAAAACAGAGCGAGCAAAGTGGAGAGGAGAAGGAAACAGTCAGAGAGGAAACAGAGGCCCAGATTTCTAGGGCTGTGGAGGCACTTTGAGGACTTTGCTTTTCCTGTGAATAAGCCATTGAAGAGGTTTGATTGACATGATCTGATTTATGTTTTAACAGGATCTCTCTGGATGCCATCTTGATTAGAGACTGTAGGAGAATAAGGACAAGCCCCAGAAGACCAACAGTTGATTCAAAGAAGTGATTTACTCAAAAATGCGCCTCCTAACTCTGTCAAGACGCAGAGTAGAGATCGGCAAATAATGGCAACAGATCAAATCACTCTCAGCCTGGATCTGTATGACTGTGAGCTAATAATGGTTCTCACATTTTGAAAGGTTGTTGAAGAAGAAAGAGGAGAAGAAGCTACAGAAACTGCATGTGGCCCACAAAGCCTAAGACATTTAAAATCCAGAAAATGCTTTCCAACACCTGATGTAAGGCATCTGGCTGGTAGTAGGTCCTCAACAAAATTTGGAAGAAGAATACGTGAGTAAATTAGTTCCTGAAAACATCATAAAGTGACAGGTGTCAAGAAACTTATGCCTTCACCCTTAACCTTTACAAATGATGCCATTTCCATTGAGTTATTGAAAAATATAATGTGGTTTTCAAAACAATAAACCAGAAGGCATTTTCTCACATAAGCAAGCTCATAAACAACTGTCAAGTAAAGTTGAAATAGCAACAAATCAAATAATAACAAAAAACATTTTTATAGATTTTTAAACCTTACAAAGCATTTTTGTGTTCATTATCTAATTTAATCCTCAAATCAACTCCATGAGATAGTTATTAAATCCTTAGTGATTGCTCAAGAAAAGCTGCCATCTTGAGTGTTACATCTATTAATGCCAAGGTTGGGTTTTTCTCCATGGGAACACTGGATGCTAAAATCAACACGGAGTTTCAGCTCAAGATGGCAGACTAGGAAACATATTTACTTTGTGTTCCTCCTGAAACCATATTTAAATAAAAGTGTAGAAATACCAAAATTAATAAACCAATAAAAGCCAAGACATTGTGGAAGCCATCAACCACAGAAAGATTTCAACACATTTCAAGAAGGCAAACAATGAAATGGCGGAGCGATGAATAAAATAATTAAGAAAAGATTACCCTAAGTAGGGTCTGCACAAAGCCAGTCAGCTTTTGCTGAACTCTGGTTATAGTAAAGGGCAGAGGAAAGAAGAGGGGCTGAAAACAAGGAGAAAAAATTCACTTTAGGAAAAAAAGTTCATTTAATGAGCTCCAGGGAACACTCAGCCTGCTGCCATACTAACTCATGAATTACAATGGATTGTTGGTAAGCAAGACAAGAACACAGGGAACAAACAAAACAAACAAAAATCAAGAGGTTGTTTCTTACTGAACTCTTCTCAAATGAGATCAAGGAATTGTGGTTAAATGCCACAGCTGTAAATCATTTCTGCTCCTGGAGAGGTTAGAAAGGGCTTATAATATTTACCCTTTTTTTTAGACAGAATTTAGGTCTGAGCAAAAACTTTTGTGTCCTCCAACCTCAAAGTTTATTGGCGATGGAAGTCCAAAGTTGCTTTGACATACCATAAAAAGAATCTCATGAACAGAGGGTCAAACTAATTTTGTAATATATGAATTATGCCCAGTGTTATTTTATTTTATTTTTATTTTTATTTTTTATTTATTTTTTTTTTTTTGCTGTACGCGGGCCTCTCACTGCTGTGGCCTCTCCCGTTGCGGAGCACAGGCTCTGGACACACAGGCTCCGCGGCCATGGCTCGCGGGCCCAGCCGCTCCGCGGCATGTGGGATCTTCCAGGATCGGGGCACGAACCCGTGTCCCCTGCATCGGCAGGCGGACTCTCAACCACTGCGCCACCAGGGAAGCCCCCAGTGTTATTTTAAATAGATTTTAAACTAAAATATATAAATAAACTTTTACTGATCTATATGATTCTGGGTTCTGAAACTTCTACATGTCACATGCCTGATATATAACACACAATGTCAGCCCCAGGAGACAGAAAACACTCCAGTGAAGCAAGCCAAAGAAACAAGGTTCAAACAAGGCACAGTGATGTGTAGACCAGGATTTTTCAATTTTTTCCTGCCATGCTGAAGCTTCCAGCTCATGAAAAACAACACGTTTCCCCTGTCCTAGACACCCAAGGGTATGTCTCCTCTCTTGGGCATAAGAATCTCTACAGTTACATAGGTGGAGTAGAGAGTAGACCCAGCTGGCATACTCACAATGACCAAATTGTGTTGATCGTACTTTAAACCAACACATCGCTCCATGATGAAGTTTCAATAAATAATATATTTGCTTTCTAGACACGAATGAGATGCCTTGCCTTACTGGATACACTCCAGGAAGGCCAGGGAAACTAGCTTCTAATCCATACAGAATAATTCACTGGTGAATTTCTCTCACGATAGCCCATGATTTATCTAGAATATAATCTGTACATATCTGGATCCTTCAAACTAGACCAAAGGGAAAATCTGGGCTGCAAGCCTCAATTAGAAATGAGGGGTGGTGCTATGCTGACAACTGGTGGTCCCTGAACTGTATCTTCTGAGACTAGAACCCAGTGTGTTGGATGACCAATTCATGAATTGAACAAAAGGAGACATCCTACAGGACAGTGTATGTGTTCACTGCAGGTATGGCACTTAGGGCTAAGTACCATAAGGACTACAAGGAAAAAAAAATATAGTAACACATGAAGCATATACGATAAGAAGGCACCACAGTCCAGAGCACGAGCTCTGGAATCACACAGGCTTGGTTCGAATCCCGGCTAAGCCACTACCATCTGTATACCCTGAAGAACAGTCGAAGGTTTAAATGTTGTTTCACCAAATTTCGAAAAAGAAGTGAAGAAAGAACCTATCTGCCAGGAAGGGACGTCGTGGGGTGCAGCATCCAGTCGGATCAGGGCTCTGCATCTCCTGCTCAGAAACCTTTGCCGCCTGGCTCATGGTGATGCTGGCAGCTGAGCAGCCCTGGAGAAGGCGCTCGTCTCCAGGCCTCGCAGAGAAGCTGGGGAGGTCCCTGGAGGAGGTGGGTCACACCCTGGCAAGCTCTGGGTACCTTCTGCACTCATCTCTGAGCAGGTTCTGGCCTCTGGGCCCCTTGGCGGGGAAGGGCTGGCCGATACATACCCAGGGCTAAGGGGCCTGCAGAGCCATGCCCAGGCAGGGTGAGCTCTGGAGGAGAAGGCTTCCACAGTCCCCAACAGTCTCTGCATGGTGGCCCATCCTGTGCCAAACACCTTCCACCCACAGCGAGAAGCCCCAGCCACTAGGAAGTCCAGAAGGGGTCAGGCTCAGGGCCCTGCCCTTTGCCCTTGGGCCAGGGTTTCTCCATGGGCTGGGCTTGTGTGAGCCACCCCCCCACCCATCCCACCCCCTGCCCCGCCTGCCCTTTCTCTGTGAAAATACAATGGACACATAACAAGCGCCATACTGAGCCATCCAGCATCCAGTGAGTGCTAGACCTCGAGAGGGGGTAGAAGCTAGGGAGAAGCTCTCCCAGTTTCACACTCTATTCTCGGATCGCTTGGCATACCACCCGTTCTACAGGGGCAATTTACTTTGTAAATTTCCTACCTGGCTCTGCCGCGCTGGCTCCGCTGCTGGCCCCGCCGTGGGGCCCTGGTGGGCTGTCACCAGCTGGTTTTGCCCTCCCGGGAGGCTGCCACATCTGACCAGGATCACCCCGCTGCTCCAGCGCCTGTCTTCTGCCCTGGTCACAGGCTGTCCCACCGAGATCGAGTGCCTTCATCGTCTGGCTTTTGCATCGCGCCAAAAAGGCAGTATCCCATTCAGCAGGCCAGATACTCCCATCTGCGGATTCTTCCCTTGGTGAACTGGAGGGACTGGCCAAAGAAGCCCGAGCTGTCTGCTCATAATTCCATGATGTTCAGCCACTTGAGAATCATCAAGAGTCCTCCACCGGGGGGCAAATTTACCCTCCTGCGTTCACCACCTGAGCAGCTAGTCAAGGTTAGGAAGCCGGTACCATCCAGTCACCTCCCACTTCCTCACCCAAAGGAGAGTGAGGTGAAGGTCCAAGAAGAGCCCCAACGAGGCATGGCAAGGATGGAGGATCACACAAAGACCGAAGGAGAGGACGACTGGAAGGGCCACCGTAGCAATGGGGATATACCATTGACATCTAGGCCCCAGGAGACCCATGGAGTCCTCACTTCCTTCAAGTGTGATCCTGAGCCTCTGGACTTCCTTCCCGAGCACCCAGAAGACAACTCGAGTGAGAACGCCCAGATGTCTCCAATGAGCTCCTCCTCAGAAAGCCGTCATCTGCTCAGATGCAGATCCTGGAGATGTCCTGCCTCCCTGAAAGCCTGAATCTCATGCCACGGTGTCCTCTGCCCCAACCGCACGCTGCTCCCTGCTGCTGGAGAGACAAACAAAAGAAGTGCTGTGTGAAGACCACCGGCCCAGCTCGCCACACTCACTAATGTCTGGGAAGGAGGTGCAGCGTGAAAAATCTTCAGACATCCCATCAAGAAGCTCCGCTTCCCTGGGATCTACCATCAGTAGGCCCTGCAAGCGGAACATTCCCCTGACGCTATTTTTGCCGCTGCCGGGGCTGAGGTTGACCCTGCCACTGACATGGGATCAAGGTGAGCTGCCCCCGGCCCCTAAGCTTCCATGCTTAGCTCTTGCCAAAAACCCAGGCACCTTGGAGAAGAACACTGAGTGTCAGTGGAACAAGATCCTGAAGAATACAAGGAAGGTCAAGGAAGACTGCAGTGCCCCTCAGCCTGCCCCTTCTCTCTCCACACCTGCCTCACAGACTGCAGACTCCCTGCCCCTGGCCACTCACACTTTGGAGGTCCCTGCTACTACCACTGACTTGGCCGACCTATATTCCAGGTCCCCCAACCTGTCTGTCCCTCCACCTTCCCCGACACCTAATATTGATCAGGAAACAAGGGACACAGTCCCTAAGTCCCCTCCTCTTGCTATTCCTGCTGATTCTCTTCCTCCTTCAGCTTCCGATCCCATTTTGGGAATTCCACTCAAGAAGAATGAAGGCCCTTTTTTTTTTTTTTTGCGGTATGCGGGCCTCTCACTGCTGTGGCCTCTCCCGTTGCGGAGCACAGGCTCCGGACGCGCAGGCCCAGCGGCCATGGCTCACGGGCCCAGCCGCTCCGCGGCATATGGGATCCTCCCAGACCGGGGCACGAACCCGTATCCCCTGCATCGGCAGGCGGACTCTCAACCACTGCGCCACCAGGGAGGCCCTGAAGGCCCTTTTTATTCAGTCATAGCCACAACCTCTTATTTCTGACCTCCCCACACCTCCTAGCATCCTAGCTTTCTCCTTCCAGCCACCGTCCCGTGAAAAGGAACCCCCAACACCCATTTGTGTAGATCTACCCCTCCTTTGCACTTACCTACCCCTCTTCCAGTCCCTACCATCAATCCCCCTATTTTAACTGGGAAGCCTATGACTTCTATGGCAATCCCTTCCACCAGCATGGTCATGGCATCTGGAAGTTTGACCTTCCAGCCTACTATAGATCCTGATGTCACTGATATGGACACTCCTGCCCCTCCCCAAGCTGTCACTTTTAGGTCTCCCCCAGGTTTCAGGGTGAAGCAGAGGCACCCTGCAGGGGTACCAGTGTCCATCACCCCACCTGTGCCGATGATCCCCTGTGCCACCCCAATTTTCAACCATCCCTTTGGCCCCCAAACCAACCCTCAGCCCATATTTGGGACCTCTGATGGGCAGCAGAGAGCCTCTCTCCCTGGTGTTCCTGTTTTCCCCAGACCCCCATTTACGGCTTCAGCCGTCATCGGTGCTTCAGCAGGCAGCACCTCTGACACCGAAGCTATGGACCCCACACTTCCTTCTTACGCTGTCATTCTCCAGTCTGCCCCTGTCTCCAGGTAGGACCAATACCCATTTCACATGGCTGTTCCTAGTTATGAGAACACACCACCCAGTGGTAGCAATGCCTCAGCCCATGCCTCGACTCATTTTCCTGCAACGTCGGCCAACAGACAGACCAACACTTCAAGCTTCTCTTGGACCCGGGTCTCCCGGCTCAGGCCACACTGGGGGCCAACGATGGGCAGAGGCCTAACGATTATTTTCTATTGGGAAACCCAGAAGCTCCAGCACAAGGTAAAGTCCTAACCTCTCCTGCAGCCCAGCCACCGCGAGGAGTCAGCATCATGCAGTCAGCTTTGCCAGCTTCCCTATTCGCCACTACCATCAACACACAGCCAGCCTTTGGCGACAATCCAGGCATTCTCCCCAGGGCTGTATCCATTGCTACTGGGTTTGGAGTTGCCACCAGGATGCCCGGTACTGGGGACAGTAGCTCGCTCTTTGCCGATACCACACCGGGCCCACTGTTCATGGGACCTGCAGCCCCTAAGGCCGGTGGGAGCCTTGGAGTCGGTGTGTCAGCCCCAGGCCTCACTCATTCAGAGGCATCCAGACCACTTAACTCTGGGGCAGGACTAAGTGGGGCACCCAGCACCACTTCTGTTCCTACTTTGGGCCAGATAACCTGCCATCTACCTGACCACAGCAAGGCTGCTGCAGTAGGAGGGGCAGGCATCATCTCAGCATTTGGCAACATACCTGATTCCACCTTAAATCCAAATACCTGGGGCGTATCTGGGCTGAATACAGGTGGTATGGTGATGGCAGGGGACAACACCATCCCCATGATTCGAGGCCACCTTCCATTACTGTACCCAGGGCCCATCTGGACATAGAAAACCTACATTTAAAAGTTCCATCACCAAGGAGAAGAAATCTCTGTCAAGGGACATGTCAGTTTCCACCTTCCATCAGAGCACCCCACATCTGCTGGAGTTGCAAGTGTGGGTACCACCCGTGGGCTTCAACACACTTCTAGTTCTACCTTATTTCCAAACACAAGAGGCCCACCTGCCTACAACGCAGGTGGTGGTCGTATAGGACGGAACATCATTCTCATGACTGGAGGACCTGGTATTCCCGCTTACAACTGGGACCCACCTGGCCAATACACAGGTGGTACAGATGGAGGGAACAACATCTCACTGGTGCTGGGAGGCCCTGTGTCAATAACTGCCATCAGACTTGGTACCCATCTGTGCAGAGAACGGGGGGGGGACCATGGGGGACAGCATCACACCTGCTGTGACTGGATATACTTCTGGTGCTGCATTAATACAAGGCACCTGGGGCGCCCCCTGGCCAAAACCCAGGTGGTGCCATGGGGGACAGCACCATCCATATTTAGAGGGGAACCTCTACTCTCAGGAAGAACACTGGGGTCCCCAAGTCAGGACGTCCCTCTGACTTAGATGAGCCAGCATTGTGTTTGGAGTCCCCTGGTCAGGGCAGCTGTGCCTGTGCTCATAGGAGTCTGGTAGCCTCATAACCTGCCCAGGGCTTCATAGGAGCCACCAGGTAATTCTTTTCTTCTATGAAGAAACTCAACAAATGAAGAGCAGATCTTATTCTGCAAACTGTGTGTAACCATGAATGGACTTTGCCTCACTGGAAAGCGGTTCGGCCCCTTTAAGTGAAACTTAACCTCCTCTCTTCCTACAGCAAGCCGCAGGACCATATCTCAGGGGTGTGCAAGAGAGTGTGTGTGTGAGTGTGTGTGTGAGCGTGTGGGGGGGGTGTGAGTGTGGGTGGTGTGTGTGTGTGGTGTGGTGTGAGTGTGTGTGAGTGTGTGTGTGTGTGTGTGTGTGTGTGTGTGTGTGTGTGTGTGTTGGAAGGTGAGGGGCATATGAGCCCACTTCAGAACTACGCCAGACTTGAGAAGTTCCAGTTAGGAGAATGGAAGCGAGCTGCCTGTATCATCCACTGTGCCATCCCTGGCTGGACTATTAACTTGGCCGAACCAAGCTCCTGGCCAGTTTTCCCTAGACTTGGAATTGGCAGGATGCCCACTGCTGCTTTCAGGTGCTTCCTCTTCCCCCTATGCATTTGCCTCAATGGGCCCTTCTCTTTCACAGCTTTATGTATATATATATACATATACATAAATATATATACATATATATATATGTCAATAAAACCTTGTTCGTATTAATCTGCTTCTGTTTATGTGTCTTTACTCACTGACTCAGCTGTAGAGGAAGAACTGACATATGTGAGTGGTGATGTGTGAGCCAGACTTAAGGCCCCAAAATTTTGTGTCCCAGTGACTGGGATGTGGAATTAGGCACACGTTATGGCTGCATGTGCTGAGTCCTGAAATCTGTTTTCAGTGTAACGAGTGACAATCAGGAGGAACTAAGGTCCAGAGGAGGGAGAGATGGGGTGACTCACCCTGGCTTCTCTATATGTGTCTCTGTCCCCTCACCACTCGGACCACACTGGAGGCTAGATAATCCCTGATGTGTGATAAGGAACCACACTTCATGATTTTAGTTTTTGAAAATGTTTAAATGTCTTTTGGGGCATCTTTTTATTCAATTCAGACTCAGGCCAGTCATCGTCATATACTCCCACTCCACCCGGAGAGGATGGATTTGGCATCCAGGTTCATGTGTCTGGAGAAACAAAGGAAGAGCTCCTACCTGTTATGTAATTATTGAAAATTTAAGTTTACCTCAAATTTACCATGGTGCTTAAAATAACAGAAAAGATCCTCTTTAAGAACTGGCTTGGCTCTGAGCTAAACCGCTAAAATATCAAATCACAAGAGTTATAATTGTGCCCACTTCAGGCTGACCCTAGAGTTCTGCTGGGCCTCCACTAGGTTTAATAATGGCAAAATTCCTGAGTCTGTGCAGCCTATCTTCCAGTTGGAGAGGAGAAAAGAAACCCATGTACATTATCTGGTAGATTAGCCAGTAATAAATGCTATGGAGATTAAGCAATATATGGTGAGGTGAGATTGTGGGCAGAGAGAAGAAAGGCTTTCAACGTAAACGGTAGACAGGATAAGTCTTACTGGGAAGGTGGAATCTGAACAGTATAGAGGGAGGCAGATGAGTCACACATCTGAGGGGAAAGCATTCCAGATCATGGGAATAACCTCTGCAAGGCCCAGAGGAAGGATGCCAGTGTCCTCAGGGAAGACTTAGTAAATAATGTGGATGGAATAGAGTCAGCGAGTGGGAGGGAGGGAAGGGGGAAAGGAGGACAGAGGAGACGTGTGCTGAATTCCCTGCATCACCATTTACTGACTGTGTGATCACAACCAGTTAATTCAACCTTCAAGGGTTTAAGTGGACTCAGTGCTTTTTCTATGGCCTATTTCCCTCTCAAGAGGTTTGGAAGGATAAAATAATGTAGGGAAGTGACTTATAAGCCATTGTTATTATTCTATACATAAGGATAGATGGATAGACAGGTAGATACAGATAGATAGATAAGACAGACAGACATACTTTGATGACAGATGAACATACTGCACGTATATGTATGCTTAATGAATTCCTTCAAATGCTATAACTTGACAATTCAAATGGAGATCCCCTCTTTAAAGGGAGCATAAAAGTGCTTACTTTTATGAAGTACACACAGGGAAAAATATAACTCAGCCTAAAAATGCACAGCACTGAGCCTAGTGTAATATTTATGAGATTAGACCTGTAAAAACAAAGAACACCATCACAGCGAAGCTTCCAGACTCCTCCAGGCACCCAGCCGACTGACTGATTTACTCTGAGTTGTTTGTTACGGTTCCAGAGGATCAAAACTCCTGCTCCCAAAGCTTTTTTGTTGTTTTTTTTTAGATTCCATATATACGCGTTAGCACACGGTATTTGTCTTTCTCTGACTTACTTCACTCTGTATGACAGACTCTAGGTCCATCCACCTCACTACAAATAACTCAATTTCGTTTCTTTTTACGGCTAAGTAATATTCCATTGTATATATGTGCCACATCTTCTTTATCCATTCATCTGTTAATGGACACTTAGGTTGCTTCCATGTCCTGGCTATTGTAAATAGAGCCGCAATGAACATTTTGGTACATGACTCTTTTTGAATTATGGTTTTCTCAGGGTATATGCCCAGTAGTGGGATTGCTGGGGCAGGACAGGAATAAAGATGCAGATGTAGAGAATGGACTTCAGGACATGGGGAGGGGGAAGGGGAAGCTGGGACGAAGTGAGAGAGCGGCATGGACACATATACACTCCCAAATGCAAAATAGATAACTAGGGGGAAGCAGCCGCATAGCACAGGGAGATCAGTTCCAGGCTTTGTGACCACCTAGAGGGGTGGGATAGGGAGGGTGGGAGGGAGACGCAAGAGGGAGGAGATATGGGGATATATGTATACGTATAGTTGATTCACTTTGTTATCGAGCAGAAACTAACACACCATTGTAAAGCAATTATACTCCAATAAAGATGTTTAAACAAAAGTCAAAAAACAAACAAAAAAAACCTCCTGCTACCTGGCTTCAGAGAATCTCCTGCCCTTTCTAGTCAGAACTGCCTCCCAGAAGCAGGATTGAAATCCAGTCTGCTTCTAATAGTTCCACACCTGCTCTCTGTGGTGCCTGGCAATATTACCAGGGACAATTTTTTAATTTTAAAAGTTTATACTTCTTGGCTTTTTGTTTTTGAAAAATGGCCTTCAGAGCTGAAAGGAACGATCCTGATAAGGGAAGAATTTAACAAATGTGTGAGAGATTTAAAGATAATTTTGAATTTCATGTTTTGATGCATTTACACAGTTGAAGCTATTTCTAAATAAATAAAAATATACTTTTCTTTTTTATGAAAATAATACATGAACATGAGAGCAACTCAAATAATACTGAAATTCAACCCTTCTGACCCCTGTTCCCCTCTCCAGAGACAGCTCTTCGCTACTTCAATGTTACCCCCATAATTCTAAACATTATGTGTATCCTGCTATACCCATTTTAGATAAATTTTAATACCCTAACATGAAGGAGGAAGATAAACTCCTACCCCCACTACTACTCATCACTCTTCTTTTTCAATACATCATATTCATGTCATTACTCATGCTGCTTCTCTTTTGTAACTTCATGTAGTTTTGCTAGCTTTATTGATGGGAGAAGTGGTAGCATAGTAGCTAAAAGCACTGGTTCTGGACGTGGACCACCTGGCTCGGAAGCTTTGTTCCTCGACTAGATAGCTCTGCAATCCTGAGTAATTTATATAACCTTACTGGGCCTCTGTTTCCTCACCTGTAAACCGAGGAAATGGATGATCCCCATCGCATGGAGTTGCTTAGGATGATGCAAATAATAATTAGGCATTTGCAACCTTTAGTATCCAACACGCAGAAGCTCTCAAGAAATATTAGCTATAGTATATAGCTATAGTATCAACTTTCTTATCGTATCAACTTTCACTCTAATCTCATAATTTTCTTTCTGCGTGAGGCTATTTGCGCACCTACAGTTCTGCCTTTCCTCTCCCCTTGTACACCTCACCTCCTGTCAATACCATGTTTGTTTCGTTTGTCAGTGCTGATAACATTTACATTTTCTTATGCAATCACAGCCAAGTGTCCTGTGTTTTATCTACAGGTTGACACTAAGGGTTGAAAACCAAGAAGTTATATTAACTATTTAAGTTTTCCTCAGTCCTGGTAGGACTGTATTTTCTTCTCTCTAGGTATGATGCCCTTACTTCTGTCTTTACTATCAATTATTTAAACTCATGCTATATGTTAGTTTGCTTTATACTTCAACTATTACCTTCTCACAAGATTTCATTACTTTTCCTAAAATTTGACCCAACTTCTTCTGTTTTTCTCCCTGCATTATTTGCCCATAATAAATTATTTTTTAAATTTTCAAATTCACTATTGTTTCCTTGGCTGGGTCCAATCCTTTGCCAGAAGCCTTGTCGCTTCCCTACTCAGTTTGGAAGCTGTAAGAACAAAGTAAGGATGAGATCCTAAAAGAAAAGGGACCAAATTGCTTTTAGGCTAGGCCAGAAATAATGACTAATTACTAATTAGGAAAAATGCATAATTCTGGCCCCATCACCCTAATTTCCCTGCTTTGTGGGAGAGCTAACCATCTGGATTTCAACCAGCACTCCAGGTTATAATGAGGCAGGTAGTCCTTATTCCATATTGAGCCAAATACTGCTCTAGGCCATCAGTGAGATCTCACCAAGGGGGGCCTCACGTATCTTGTAAGATTAAACACTTTATATGGCACTTCAGGCTAAAACTCCGATTAGTAATAAGCAGGGTATTTTCCCTGCATATGTCTCTCAAGAATGAGAAGGTGGCTTGGGGAAGATTTGAGAATTTCAGACTCACGGATGCATGTCTGTCTTGTCCTAAATATTTTCTTTTTAGAGATCTAGAAACAGCCCTTGACCATTATGAGACTGCCCAGGCCCTCCCTGAGCCAGTCACTGCCGTGAACCCAGGGTGATGTGATGTAGTGAGGCTGCCTGACTAGCACTTCATACTTTACCTGAGACAGAGCTGGGCGTGGTCCTCTCAGCAGTCCCAGGACAGGAACTTTCTCTAATTCTTGTGAGACATGTGCAGGGAAAATACCCTGCTTATTACTAACCAGAGTTTTAGCCTGAAGCGCCATACAAAATTTTTAATCTTACGAGATACGTGAGGCCGTTGGTGAGATCTCACTTATGGCCTAGACCAGTATTTGGCTCAATATGGAATAAGGACTACCTGCCTCAGAATTACTTGGGAGTACTGGTTGAAATCCAGATGGTTTTCAGATGCCCCTCACAGGTAGGAAAACCGAGGCTCGGAGAATCCCACAGGTGCGAAGTGGTAGAGCCATAATATGGATCTCCTGGATTAGTCCACGGCTGAGGGGCTGGGAGAGACAGAAAAACCAAACCAAACCAAACCACTCTTGAAAAGTTGTCTCTCTGAGGCAAATGGTACTTTTGTCTTAAATTCACGCTAAGTTGGAGATCAGAGACTCTCCTAAAAGTAGGTTTTCAGAAGTTGGAGGACAAATGAAAGTTTATGTCTACAGATATGGGGGTTGGTTGGGGTTGGGGGGGACAGTGAGATAAAGGGTTCAAAACACGAGCTCTGTCAATTTCTAGTTTACTACAGGACTTGCCCAAGCTGTTGTATAGAAACTTGGAAACACTGACTGTGGTGAAATATCTAAGCTAGCCACGTGGACAATCACTCAAAAATACTTTTCAGTTTCCTTGAAACACGATTTTATTGATTTCACCAAATAAATATCTCAAAGTTATGACAGGAAGTTGAGTAAGTTATATGCTTGGAATTGCATTTATTATTATTTACAAGCACAACTGTAGTGCTTAGACTATAACAAGTACTATTCTAAGTGCTTAGCAAATATTAACTCACTTAATCCTCATAATGGCAACACTATAGGTAGGCATTATACGTAATATTCGCCTTTTTGGGGGGAAACTGAGGCCCAGAGAGGTTGAATAGTTTGTCTAATGTCCCACAGTAAGTAGGTGGCAAAAACCCAGGATTAAAACCAGACCATCTAGACTTTCACCACTTTGCTGTGTCACCGTATTATAAGTTGTGTTTAGAGAAGGGACTAAGTTGACAAGACTCTGAACTAAAAGGAGAAGGGAGAAATGAGAAAATGAGTGATCCTAGAAACTAGAGAGGATTTCGGTTCAGAAGTTTCTGGTGATGAGACCCGGAAGAACAAGAACTCGGTTGGAATATTAACTTGGGGTAGTATCTGAATCCACTGAGAAATGGTTTTGTTTTCTTTAAAATTTAGAGGGGCCAGTTGGATGAAGATTAATGAAAAAAGAAAAAAAGTAGAAAGGAAAAGACGAAGGTGCCTTAAGTGAGACATAACCACTTCCCTCTACGTAGTAGGGGTGGGTGTCCTGTGGGAAAGGATGGAGCTCTCTCTACAGGTTTGTCACCAGGATGAACAAGGAGAAACATGGCAACCATTGTACTGGTTTTGATGATCCCTCAAAACCAAGGCTTCAGTTTCCAAGAACGACATACAGTAGCGTAACTACCATGTGTCAGACATGCCACTAAGTGTGTTTCCAGTCACACATTTTAATTGGAGAAATAGTTCCTATGAGGTACACATTAGTTCCCTATGGCTGCTGTAACAAATTACTATAAATGTGCTTGCTTAAAACAAAATACACTTATTTTCTTATGGTACTGGAAGACAGAGGTCCAAAACCAGTTTCCCTGGGCTGAAACCAGGAGTTGACAGGGCCATCCATTCCCCTTCTAGGGGCTCTAAGGGAGAATCTGCTTCCTCACCAGCACTCCTTGACTTTTGGCCACATCAATCCAACCCCAACTTCATCATCAGATTCTCTGTGGAGTAAAAATGCCCTCTGCCTCTCTCTTCTGAGAACACCAGTGGTTACATTTGGGCCCATCCAGGTAATCCAGGAGAATCTCCCCATTTCAAGACCCTTACTTTAAATCCATTGGCAAAGTCCCTTCTGCCATTTAAGGTGACATTCACAGGTTCTGGGGATTAGAATGTGGACATTTGGGGGCAAAGATATTATTCAGTCTACTACAAGGTAGATACTATTATCATTCTCAGATGCAGGAAACGAAGTTTAGGCAAGTAATTTGTCTCAGGTCTACAATTTCCAGAGTAGAGATTTAAATTCTGGCCGTGAAACTTTAGGACACACTCTAAACAACTTTAATGTGTGTCCTTAACTACTGCATAATCCTTGGTTAAGAGTCACACTTAGGTATCAAGACCCAACTGAATAAAACACTACGTACTGTCTCCTCTTTCACTTTGTTTGCCTGGTGTATTTAGGACTCTTGCCCAGAGCAGAGGAGTTCAGAAAATTGTTAGGCAGTTTTACTAAGAGAAAGCATTTACTGTTTGATGTGCGCTGAGTAATGGAAGGTTTTTTAACATAGAATACGTCACCAAGGAGTGTTATCACCATTTTACATGTTTAAACAACCAGACAACAATAACGAAAAGCTACAGATGCAAAGGTGTCAGCGACATGTCTAAAGGCAACCTGCCAGAAAAAGGGCTGGTACCAGATGCCAGATGCCCAGGCCTGAATTCATCCTATCCAGTCCTGATTAAGCACCTGTTCAGAGGGATTGTGGCTCATCACCCAACACCTGAGTCTTTATACCCCAGCTTCAAGATGGAAATTAGCCAAGGGATTACAGATATCGTACTAATCACTAATTCATAATCTGCTATCCCCATCCTTTGTGGGAAAGAACTTGGCACGTCTAAAATCCTTTTCTACTTGAGAAAGAGCAGAGTGGCCTTTGCTCCCCTGGCTGTGACCCTCTGTGCTTTGCAAAGGTGATTTGGCAAGTGCAGCTGCAAACCCATCTCCAATATCACACATCTATGGAAAATTCCAGTCAGGTTTTAGACCCGGTCACAGTACATTTTTCTGAGGATCAGTAATGATTTGCTGAGGATCAGTAATGCTCTCCGTATGCTGGCTGACAAGGGCATGATCTCTGTGCTTATTATACTCCATTTGTCAGCTCCGCTCTGACACAGTTGTCCACGGGATTCCTTAGGAATATTTGAGGTATTTAGGCACAATTTCAGGAGCTGCTCCTGCCTGTATCCTCTCACTTCTTAATCAACATTTCCCAGTCGAGACTATAAATAATTCACTTTGGGTGGGTTATCAGAGGCATTCTTCCCTACCCTACTCCATTGGAATCTCTGTGCTCTTTAAGTTTCACATACGTGGCATCACGTATTTCCCATCATTGCTATTTTCAGCAGTCAGGGCTACAAAGGTAATTGGCAAGTTCATTAGCCTTTCCATTTCTTTCCCTCTTGATTGTTTAAGAGTGATTTGCTAAAGGCTGTCCGTTTCGATGTTTTGCAAAGCTCAGTGGTACAGACAATATTGAGACTCTGCCCTGGAGAAAGAGACAGATTGTTCTCCTTCTCTTGTAGAACAGAAAAGAGATTCATCTATCACAGAGTTACTCAAGGTTTCTCCACTTGCATTGCCAAGGATCTGGAGAAGACTGGTAATACTCCACATCTTCTGTTGGAAGGTACTTTGCCTTCCATAAAATTAAATCCACACCATATGAGAACTTTAGTCTAACCTCTCATCTATTGATTCATGAGGTTTGACTCACTGAGATTTCCCCTCCTACTACTGTGAAGAAAAGGAATTGTTGGCCAAATCCATGGTCAAATGTTTATATTATGTTTCCTAGTTTGTCAGTTATCTTTATGTTTGGGTTCCCTTCTACTGTGCAGAATTCTTTAATTTTTATGAAGTCAAATCAACTCTTTTTCTTTATGATATCTCAGATTCATGTTCTGCTTAGGGACAGACTTCCTCATAACAAGAATATGATTTCTTATCTTATTTTACATTCTTCTAGGTATTTGTTTCTTGCAATGGAATATTACCAAATGTATGCTGCACATGCAGTCCTCGCTCGGAACAGGTCGCCCATGCATGAATTTCAGTTACCATGATTTAGTTAAACAATCCCAGGACGCCAACAAAACAATCAAATTTCAGTTACTGCCATTTTAACTGTGAGGAAGGGCATAAAGTACAAACTTCACAGCTAGTTCTTAAGTCCACAAATCACCCTGGATATAACAGATGTGTATCATGATCGGTGAACAATCAGGTCCCTTCTTTCAAAGTCTGTAGGTGCTTGGTCACTGTGCATGTTATTCAGTTCACATACAGACAGCAAGATCCATGTATTGCTTAGAACTGAACCGTTTAATCTTCAAGTATTTTGGAATTTTCCAGCTTTGTTTTTGTTGCTGATTTCCAGTTTGACCTCATTGTGGTCTGAGAACAGACTTTATATGATTTCTGATGTTTTAAATTTGTTAGAGTGTGTTTTATGGCCCAGAATGTGGTCTGTCTTGGTGTATACTTCATGTGAGCTTGAGACAACATGTATTCTGCTGTTGTTGGATGAAGCAGTCTGTAGATGTTTATTATATCCATTTGGTCGATGGTGTTGTTGAATTGAGCTATGTCTGTACTGATTTTCTGCCTGATGGATTTGTCCATTTATGATAGAGGGGTATAGAAACCTCCAACTATGATAGTGGATTTATCTCTTTCTCCTTGCACTTCTATCAGTTTTTGTCTCACGAATTTTGATGCGTTGTTGCTAGGCACCTAAACATGAAGAATTGTTATGTCTTCTTGGAGAATTGCCCCCTTTATCATTATGGAATGCCCCTCCTTGTGCCTGATAATTTCCTTTGCTCTTCACTCTGCTTTGTCTGAAATTGATACAGCTTCTCAAACTTTCTTTTAATTAGTGTTAGCATGATGTAGCTTTCCCCAACCCTTTACTTTTAAGCTATATGTGCCTTCATATTTAAAGTAGATTTCTTATATTTGGATCTTGTTTATCGATCCTCTGTGACAATCTCTGCCTTTTAATTGGTGTATTTACACCATTGGTATTTTAAATGATTACTGATATCACTGGGTTAACATCTACCATATTTGTTACTGTTTCATATTTATTGTCACTGTTCTTTGTTCCTTTTTTATATTCCACGCTTTTTCTGCCATTTCTGGTTTTAATCAAGCATTTTATATGATTCACTTTTCTCTTCCTTGAAAATCCAGACACAATGTACTGGTGAAATTAACTGCAGTGCATAGTTCTTTAGTGATGTGGTGTTACAGAAGCACTGCATAGTCTTATGATTAGGTCTCAGTCTTATAATGAGCATGTGCTCCTCAGCTATGAACATCACAAGTGCCTCTCAGTATTTTCCCTCCCCTTAGGTGAAACACAATGGCTGGAATGGGTCAGGGTAGGATATTTCCCTTCCCCTAGGTCAGTTAGGCTCTGACAAAACCCCATAGGTTAGGCCTTTGGTAAAACAGTTTCTCCTGAGGGCAGGCCTTATGAAGAAGAGCAGAATGCTCTGGTGTATTTCACAATTGCTCCTTTCACCCTCCCCCCTGCCAGGGGGAGTTTCCTTTGACTGTCACCTGGTAGTCACAACCTGGTAGAGCTCAAGAGACAAAACTCGCAAAAGGATAGGGGCTTCCCTGGAGTTTTTACCTCACAGATCTTTCCACACAAGCCTCCAGCAATCCGTCAAGTAGAGTTCAGGTTTTCCTACCTCACTACTGGTGTCCACAGAGATTTCTGCTCTTGGGTTTCTGTTCCGGTAGAATGTTATTCTCTGTATCTGCTGTCTGCCTCTCTAATTTTGGGCACAGTGATTTTTCCTATGACCTCACTTCTCTAATGAATCTAAGAAGAATTGTTGATTTTTCAGTGTGTTCAGATATTTACCTGTTAGGACAGAAGGGCAACTTCCAAGCTCCTTCCATGCTAGACTCAAAACTAGACATCTAACAAGTTTTTTACAATGGAATAAAACATGTTAATTCTCCATATTTCTAATGTTTTCGGTTGTACTGTATTAACTAAATATAAAGTTTACTAATTTTTTTAAGTCTATCTATAACTTTATAAGCAACAAGAAAGTTTCTAGTGTTTTGTCAGAAAGATTTTAAGGTCGTGGAACAATAATATTTTCCCCATCGATCATTAAGATCAACTTTGCATAGTTCAGCTTGTTTCTTTGTTGTAGTTCCACAGTGAGGACAGCCTGTACTTTATTTACCCTACATTTTATTGCTCATATATACATGGGTTCCTATTCTGGTTTAATAATATACTGATGTACTGTTATAGCTTATCAGATTTTTTCAAACTACTGAAATTTGGAGTGTGTTTTGATATTGGATACGGACATTTCTTTCCTCATTCCAACTTTATCCTACTTTAAAATATCTGCTTGATGGTGATAAATCCCTCTTGATCATAATGACTTTTTAAAAATATGTTGCTGGAATCTACTTACTAATATTCATTAGAACATAAGATCTTAAAAGAAATGTGTTTCTAGTTACTTTTTGGGTAAATTTTCCATATCTGATTTTTGTATTAGGACTCTTCTAGCTTTTTTAATACAGTGGAAAATAATGGATGTCTTTCTAAAGTGTATATCTTTGATTATATTTTCTAATTTCATAAAGTTACTTGTATTCTCTACTCAAAATATGTGTAAATATTGGCTGCATATAACTTATCAATAATCAGCCATTTTCTCCAGATTTTCAAATGTGTTAGTTAAAGCTAGCACAGTATTCTTTTGCAATTAAAAAAAATTCTGTTTTATAGCTAGTCCCATCTCTACCATATTTGCCAAATATTGCTTATTTTACTGGTCTTTCTAAAGAACAAGCTTTTGGTTTTATTTGTCAAGTTTACTGCTTTTCTTCTCTATTTTTGACTTTTCTCTTTATTAATTTTGTCCCTCCACTCTTTTGGATATACCTTGTTCTTTTTCTATGCCTACTCCAATTCCTGTAGCTTCAAGAGCCATTTTCAACAACTCCACCAGCTCTGCCAGCTGTGTCATGGCCACTTCATCGTATGTCATTAAAACTTCATCTCATACACTGGGTGAAGACTCAGCAGCCTTATTTTGCTTTCAAAATTGTTCTATGGCCTTGGATCCTTCTTCTTCTAAATTCGCATTATCATTAGGGAAAAGTCTAGTGAGCCTCATGCTGCTTATAAAGCTTGCCTTTCCTCCAGTTTCATAATAAAAGAAAAAACATTTCCACCCTTTTTTTGATGTTGATGGAAAATTTAGCAACACTTCTTTGCACTGCATTCAAATCCCGAAATATAAGCAAGCCTTCATGCACACAGTTTCAACGAAATGTCATAATTTTAAACTATGTATGACCTTGAACAATGACCTTTCCAAACACTCCACACTCTTCCTAGGTGTTCAGACTTTTTCATTCCTACAGCGTCTTTTACACATGGTCAATTTGTGTCATAAGTTCTTCCTCCCTCCCACTTCTGAGTCTATATCCAAAAGAAACATCATCATTATTTGAAGAGATATCTGTACTCCCATGTTCACTGTAGCATTATTCACAAGAGCCAAGGTATAGAAACAACCTAAGTGTCCATAGTAGATTAATGGATAAAGGAAATATGGTACATATATATATATGTGTGTATATATATATATATATATATGTGTGTGTGTGTGTGTGTACAATGGGATATTATTCAACCTTAAAAAAGAAGAAAATCCTATCATTTAAGACAACATGGATAAAACTGGAGGACACTATGCTAAGTGAAATAAGACAAAGACAAAGAGTGCATGATGTCACTTATATGTGGACTCTAAAAAAATAACTAAATAAACAAACTCTTCCTTCCCTGGACATTTTCCTCAGCAGAATCTGGCAGCCTCCACTATGAGTCTCATCTTTTTTATTGTTTGTACCAGATCACAACCACAGGGAACCTATGTATTTACTGATGTATATCTACATTATAGTTTACCATTGTTCTTTTTCTTTGTAATTCATTCCTTCCACTTCTGGCATCAGAACCTCATTTTTCCTTTGGAGACGTCCTTGTGATTCAGGTAAGCTGTGTGTCTCCTCCCTAGGCTGTGTGACTTGGGCCTGGCTGGACACGGTATTTTATATATACTCTATATGTCTTATGTACTTATTTCTCTGTTTTCAATCATTTCCCCTCAAACTTTTAGTTATTTTTTAATTGACATTTGTAATCCTTTCTTTTGTTTGACTAAGGTACTGTTAAACCGATCTTCTGAGTGCTTAACTTCAGCTTTTTTAATTCTAGAATTTACCTTTGGTTGCATTTCACAGATAATTTTTGCTTAAATTGTATATGTTGTCCTTTTTTTTAATACATTAATCATAATTTTAAATAAGCTTCATTGACATGTAATTTACTTTCCATATTATTTAAAGTGTACAATTTAATGTGTTATGTGCATCTACCACCAAAATCAATTTTAGAACTTTCATCCATCCCCCAAAAGAAAAAGAATCTATTATAAGTCACTCACTCCCCCATTTCTCCAAACCCTAGGCAGCCACTAATATACTGTGTCTCTACAGATTTGCCTATTCTGGACATTGCATACAAATGGAATCATACAATTACTTAGCATGTTTTCAAGGTTCATCCATGTTGTAGCATGTATCAGTACTTGATTTCTTTTTATGGCTGTGTTTCATTTATCCATTCACAGTAAATGGCCATTTGGGTTATTTCCACTTTGGGGCTATTATGAATAATGCTGCTGTGGTTGGATTTACGTGCAAGTTTTGTATGCAGGTCTAGATTTGTTTTTTCAATTAACATACTATTTCGGAGCAGTTTCTGGTTTACAGAAAAATTAAGCAGAAAGGACAGAGTTCTCATACCTCCTTACCTCTCTACCCAGTTTCCCCTATTATTAACATCTTACATTAGCGTAATACATTTGTTATAGTTAATGAACCCACATTGATACATTATTACTAACTAATGTCCATGCTTTACTTTAGACTTCACTCTTTGTTTTGTACATTATATGATTTTTGACAAATGCGCAATAACCTCTACCCACCATTACAGAACCATACACAGGAGTTTCTCTGCCTTTAAAATTCCAGGCTTCACCCATCCTTTTCTCCCTCATCACGACCTCTGGCAACCACTGATCTTTTTATTGCCTCCACAGTTTTGCCTTTTCCTAAATTTCATACAGTTGGAATCATATAATATGCATGTAGCCTTTGCAGATTGGCTTTTTTTCACTTAGCAATATGCATTTAAGCTTCTCCCATGTCTTTTCATGGCTCCATAGTCTTTTCTTTTCATCGCTGAATGCTATTCCTTCGTATGGATATGCCATAATTTGTTTATCCATTCACCTATTGAAAAACATCTTGGTTGATTTCAAGTTTTGGCAATTATGAAAGAAACTGTTATAAGCATCCATGTGCAGGTTTTTATGCGGACATAACTTTTCAGTTCCTATGGGTAAATACCGAAGAGCATGATTACTGGATCACTGTGTGGTAAAAGTACGTTTAGTTTTGTCAGAAACTGCCAAGTATCCCGTTAGCAACAAATGAGAATTCCAATTGTTCTGCACCGTCACCAACTTTGGTATTTGTTTCTGGATTTTAGCCATTTGAATAGGTGTGTAGTGGTGTCTCATTATTGTTCTAATTTAAAATTCCCTGATGACATGGAATGTGTAGCATCTTTTCATATGCTTATTTGCCATGTGTATATTTTCTTTGTTAAATCATAGTTGGTTTTGTTTTTTTTTTAACCAACACCTGCTAACTCTTATCCTCTTGTGTCTATTTATATTGTGGGTTTTTTTCTTTCTTTCCTTTTTTTTTCAGCTTTTGATCATTTAGTCTTTTTCCTGGTATGTCAAGTTATTTTTTATATTAAAATTGGGCTTAACTTCTTTTAGGAAACTATAAAGATACCTCCACATTCTGGATGTTGTTATCTATCTCTTGAAAAGATTTACTTTTGCCCATGGCAGACAGTTACTATAGGGACTGGTAACCTTAGTCCATTCTCAGTTTTAGCTCATTCAAAGCTGTTTTTCAGTCTGTGTGAAGACTGGTCTATTTCCATCTTGTCCTTGCTCTATGGGTGTTGCCCTTTGGGATTACCATGTGAAAGTTTGGATTCTCCCTATTCCCAAGTACCCTTGTATTTGTTAGGCTTTAAATGTAATGGTTCCCCCCATCCTGTGAGACTAAGAATATGCTTAGCTTGTCATTCCATTAGTTTCTTTTAGCTTGAGCTCTTGCCGTTTGGCTTCTGTAGTTAGAGTCTTTTGAACTCCTTGGCTTTTCAGCTCCTAGGCTGTAAGATTTGAATCAGCAAATGCCCCAAGGAGAAAAGCTGCACCAAATGTCAAGCTTGCATCTGTGTTTCCCTTCTCTCCAGAACTTGGCCCACATGTCTTGGTGTCTCTCTAACATTCCTATGCTGGAGAACAAATGTTTTCTTACTTTATCCAGGTTTTCTAAAATTTCTTTAGACTTCACCTGGTCTTATGTTATTATTGAACTATCATCTCAATTATCCCTAGGAAGAAAATTTACAATTTTATGTTTTATTTTTTTATTTTCTATATTAACTCAGTTTCTGTAGAGACCTTTTACCTGATTGTTCAGTTTAGTTCTTGTGTTACCAGTAAGATGGAGATAAGGTGGAGGCTACGAATACTGGGGGGAAATCACTGATGAATATGTCTCATTCTTTTTGTTTTTCCTCTCTTTATTTACTCTGGCAGTCTGTGTTTGCCTTTCTTGATTTGACCCAGTCACCCAAATAAGGAACCCACTCCGGCAAAGACCTGACTTTACTCTCATAAATGTCTGCATGTTAGGATTAGCTAGATGATGAACACCATGCCAAAGTTGTTTGTGTGAGACTTTTGCAGAATTTTGTTAGCCCTTTAGTTTGCCTCTTGCCAACACTGCTCAGATTGTTAAGGTTTTCTAAGATTCTGTAGGTCAAACCTCTCTACCTGCATACCAGATGAGCCCTTCTCTCTTTCCTGAGTTCATTTGTGGGAGGTTAGCCCTCGGTTTTTCTTTTTCCCCATCCAATCATATTTGTTCATGAATTCCAAAAAGCTCTCAAAGTACCTGTCGTACCTCTCTCTCTTCTCTTTATCAACACTGTTAAATATTAACCATATATTTGCATACCTCTTTCTTATTTACAATGGAATATTGGAAGGCTCGATCATTAAGTGTGAGCCCCACCAAACTATGATTCGTACAACACTCTATCCCGGGCCTAAACTTGTGATATCCACTGGTTTTCTTATAATATCTTATATGTTTCTAAATTTGTAATGATTTAGTTAATTCCTGAGTTATGTGACAATAAGAAATCAGTCAAATTAGCACTACAAAAGTGCATCTTAGACCTAGGGACCAGAACCAAGGACCCGAAAAACCTGTTAACCAATAAGTTTCATTTGTACTTTATGTTTAACAAGTGCTGAGGGTGAATGGGAAGTGAGGGAAAAGGAGTTTAACTTCGTATCACAGATCCTTGCACTAAAATGAAGAGGAAAATGACAGAGTTCCTGGTTCAAGTCACTATAATCTGCTTATATAAACAATAACAACACATAAGAAAAACAAACACTATAGATAGGAGCAATGGATAATTAATTACCAGATCAGGGAGGATGGATTACACTTGCTATGGGATTTCATTAAAGAAGGATTCCAAAAAGCACTGGCTTCTTCTGAGAAGACTTCTTAGAAGAGGTAGGATTTGAATTGAATAAGCCCTCTCCTACGCTCCAGGCAGGGAACAGGCACAGTGTCAGGAATGGCACAGAGGGCTTATGGAATACGGAACAAAACTGGCTGAACAGAGGAGTGCTACGTGTTGGGGAATATGGGGGAAAGGCTGGCTGAGGCTGGTTAAATGAAACATAATTAGACTGAAGAGAAAGTAGGTGGAAAGACAGATGGAAGGAAGACTGTGGAAAGCCCCTGAAGATGTAGGTCAGCATAATAATATTAAGAAATAAGTGGTACTTTGACACTATATGAATGTCTAGGTTTAAAAAATCAGGGAAACACAATAAAAGAATAAACTACTGATATAATGATATGTACCCAAATGCCAGATACCAAAGAATACACACTGTGTGTTTCATGTATGTGATATATGGCGATAGAGGTCAGTTTAGGTGTTACCCTGGGGAAGTATGGAACAGAAAGAAGTAACAGAGAACACTGTAGGGTGTTAGAAATATTTTATAATATCTTGATCTGGTGTTGGATACATGGGTGCATAGAGATGTAAAAATTCAGTTATTATCAATGCAACTGGTATTTATTGTTTGAATGCATACATTAAAAAAAAAACTCCAGTAGGTTAATTAGGCTGTCCGTTGTATGAAGTAAATTTTGGTCAAGAAATAGCCAAGGTAGTAATGCAGTAATAAGTTATAAATGTGCTCACTGGTGTCTAGAATGTCACTATTGGAACACAAGAAATATGTGTAAGAAAAAAGATGAATATTCAATATTGATGGGTGGATGAGCTAAATAAATTAGATGACTCTACTTTCAAGTTAAGAACTTTGCCAGTGTTTGGATGCCTTTGAACAAAGAAAGAAAGGAAATACAATTTTTATTAAGCATATGCTATGTATCAATCCCTGACTTATATTTTGACACATATAAACATAGGAAGTATTGCACCTTGTAACTGAGACAATGAAGATGAGTGAGGTAGCTGGTTTTGACACTAGAGGCTGAGAAAACAATTAGCTCATAATCATAGGAAGTTTGAAGTCAGAGGAAAAGAATCAAGAGGAAACAGTGGTAAGTGCCAGGAGCTCCTGGAAACTACATAAGAGAGGAAGCCCCCAGAAATGCTGAGCTTTCTAAGAGGCCCAATGAATCAAGTAAAAGCAGAAGGCTTAAAACTGAATCCTGGGGATATATGTATACATATAGCTGATTCATTTTGTTATACAGCAGAAACTAACACAACATTGTAAAGCAATTATACTCCAGTAAAGATGTAAAAAAAAACTGAATCCTGCAAAGTAACAAATGTTAGGACAAACAGTAAAGAATTGTAAGAAAAATAATCACATGCATGTCCCAACACAGAATCATCCTAAGCTCCATCTCAGCATTTCTCCGATTGGCCTTTCACAAAATACAGTCCCATCAGCTGAATATAGGTTTGTCAAGTAAGTGTAAGACTGAACTAAACAAAATTAAATCAATTCCTTCCTCCAAAACTTTTCAGAGTATATAATGTAACAAAGTAAAATTTGAATTTCATGTTGGGATGTAGAGTATGGCTCTTCCCAAACGCTTCTGTCTTGTAACTACATTGACATCATCTAAAACCAGTGTTCTGCAGGACAGAGATTGTGAAACGCTGCTCTCATCATGTAAGATATCAAGTCTTTCTGAAAATCCATTCTTCCTTCTGCCCTTTCTCATGTTGTCCCTGCCACCTGGAATGTCTCTCTTAAGCTCCACCTGCCAAAACCCTACCAATCTTTTAGGATCCAAGAGATAATAAAAGGCTCACATTACTAAAAGGCAGAGAAAGAAATCCCTTCCTAGCAATCTACACTTCCCTCCTAGGGAAAAGAAAAATTGTAAAGTATACCACAGTGACCTTAAGTCTATGAATGTAACTATGTTGTGTTACTTTGAGTTCTGTAAAAGTCAATGTGCTACAATATATATGGATATGAATGTTTGATCTCTTACAAGTAGATCTTGCTGATAACTTTCATCATGAGCAAGGTTAACTATTAAGGGAGCCATTGTGTTTGGCTCAGCCCTTATACCCAGGGAATATTAAAGTTGGAAAGATTGGATATTTATATTAACAAAGGATAAGGAAATAAAATATTGGCAGATCTATCTTTTAGATTAAGAATTTTGAGATTTTTGTAGAATACTAGAACATTATGTCCACTGATATTGAGACAATGTGTTTCTTAGTCATCATTTTCTATTGCAGTGACCAAGAGAGGTGGTAGTCAATAGCTGTACGAAGAGTTGTTCAAAAACTTTAGAAACTCCCAATTTATATAGAAAGGGAAATCCATCATTCATGTTATTTAAGCTAACTGGATGCAGCTTATGAGCTACATTGAGGAATGGTGAAGTTAAGTTTCTACAGAGTTACCATGTTAGTTTGTGTCATGAGCTCCCTCTTGTTCAAGTGAGTTAATGGTTAGCACTCAACTAGGCACTTAGAGTCCATTATAAAACTGGACTAAATGTTTATCTGCAGCATCTTTATTCTTCTTTGGTGACCTTAGGCAGAATTAGCTCTCTTATGTTTTGATAAATTCAAGTATTAAACAGGGCTAAGATTTCACAAGTTCTTTGGCCTAGACATGGAGGTAAGGAGGACCAATGAGTTGGAGTGCTTCTAGATTTAAGAATGGTCAGATTGAGGAAGAAGAGTCTTATGCTAGAGGTGAAAGAAGACTGATTATAATTACCTATTTTTAAAAATTCCAACCGTTTTAAATGTTCTAAAGTGATCATGAAGTACATGGGTATGCTAGGAAGTAAGGGAGTCAACCAAGAATATTCTGTAAGAGTTTGTGGATGGCAATAAAGAGGCAAGGAAGACAGAGAACATACTAGAAAAGGTTTTGGTTGGCCATAATAATGAAGTCAGAAGGAGAATAAGAAGAAGAATGGCAGATGCAATGGTAAAGAGAAGGCAAAAATAGAGAAGCAAAAGGGAAAGTAGAAAAATGAGACAAATTTGGAGAAGGAAATGAGGGCGAAAACTGGGTGAAGGAAAGAGGGAAGCACTGATGGTAGACCAGATGACACTCAAAAATTAACATGAGGCACGTTTAAGACGTGTCCAAAATTGCCATGGTCATTACCCTCAAATAGTTTACAGTATGTGTTTCAAAGACATTTATAAATAGAAAATGCCATTAAAATAAGTGCCAGGGTAAAAGTGTTCATGGAATTGTATGGGAGAATAAAAAGGGGGAAGTTAGATTAAATCTTCCCTAAGGGATCAGAAAAGACTTCATAGAGGAGACCTTCTTCAAAGCAGATGACTCTTAGGGAAAACAAACAAACAAAAAACCAGGAAGACTACAACAGAAGATAGGAAGAGAGAAAGGTAAAGAGAGAGATGTAGAGAAGAAAGAAGTAAAGAAGAAAGAAAAGGGGTTTAAAGGAGAAAAGTGAGGAGCACAAAAAGAATCACAAGATTGGCCTGAATTCACTGAATGATTGTGGAACATTCATATTTTGAGCACTGCAAAATTTGGGAATGAATACAATAACTCCTGTATTTTTATTGTAATATGCCAATACACATGTATTATCCCATTTTTAATACTCAAAACAGCTCAATGAGGTAGATACTAATATTCCATTTTTCAAATAAGGACACTGATCTAAGGAAAGGTTGAATAATTGCTGGCTAGTGGCAGGGCCAGGGATTTGAATGAATGATGCCTTAATCCATATTTTATTTACCAAGCTCTAGAGGAAAAAAATAAAAACAAACAGTTTGAGAATTCATTAAAAACAGAGAAGAAAAGTTTAAAAAAAAGGAAAGCAGAGAGATACATTTAAACTAGGGCTTCTGATTAATGCTAGCTGGAAATGATGTATCAATACCAGCATCACAGTTATACCAGATTTGCAGGACTCCTAATCCACATTCTCTCTGATACATGACAAACCTGATCAAATGTGGAAAGGTTCTGAGGGACAGATTTCTTGGGACTTGTCCCTGCTTCATTCTGAATCTCCTTCCTCTTATCCCCAAGCAAAATTATGGAGGGAATAAGAGTTGACCAGCTGAGAATGGATTCTTTGTTATCTGAGAACTCACCATCCCACCGAGGTGTTAGTTCAATTATTTATACACTTGTAGGAATATATTTACTAAAGGATAAAGGATGGATATAACGTTGTTTCTATTACTAAATGCCTACCATGGTCACTGCACACACAACACACCTCACCTAGTTTTTATAATAATACTACACATGTTGGTGCTAACTTCCTGACTTTATAGACAAGGAAGCTAAAGCTTAGAGAAGTTTCAAAACTTGCTCACGATCACTCAGCTGATAAGTGAGAGAGTAGCTCTACCTACCCTGAAAGAAACACATGGCATCCAGTTGCTAAATACTTCAGAGTTTCCAGGAGCTGAAAGTCCAGCAAGATAATATATGAGTCACGTTGCCAGAGAGCTGTAACTCCAAGTTTAAATTACAATTATTTTGAAATGTTCCCAGTAAGAGAGGTTGGTAGGGTCAAGGAGTTTTGGAATAGATTGAAATAATTGGAGAAGTTTTGCAGGAGTTAGATCTTGACCTCTGCTTTAGAGGAAAAACCAGCAAATATTTTGCCAAATGAAGTAAGAAAAGTTATCTCAGGCAACTGCCAGAAAAGCCATAAATCATTAAAAAGTCATCCTCACTACTCAAAAACAAAAGGTCTTTTGGGGGCAACCATCCATCCAAATTTCTAAGGTTCCTTTCAAATGCAAGCATCTATGATTCAGAAATTAAAGTTTCAAATCATAACTGACAACTGCTGTGGCTATTACCCTTTGCCCTTAGGAACTATCACCCAAAGTTCCAGGAGAATTGTTCTTGTTGTTTACTGTGTAGATTCCTGGACCCTGGGTTTCAGAGATTTCACTTTGTTTTTGCAACTTTTATTGAGGTATAATATACACACAGAAAAGTTTATGAATCCTGATTGCTTTTGACGTCCAGATTGCCCATCCTAAAGGGAGACTACAGTTTAAAGAGATATAGAGTACTGTGATTTCTTTATTTTTTTTGTTTATCATTACATTCACAACTTGACATTCTGTTTTTACACCCTGTTTGTGTTTGCTGGTTTAATGTGAGTCTTCCCTTGAGAAGAGAAATTGTACTTAGAATTCTAAAAATTTCATGTTTTCAAGTCACAGAATTGAAGGAAAGACCCTGGGCTTTGGTGAATTCATCCAGGTGAAAGACAAGCAGCTTCAGATGTGAGAAAGCCTTATTTTGACCATATGCCCCTACCCAATTCATCTTGCATTGATGCCTTATTTTGAACTTGTAAAGACCAAGTACTAATCACAATACAGGACAACTCTGTAATAAACATATATTTCATACATATTAAATACATCACACATATAATTTATAGAAAAGTATAGTTGGTAGGGCTGTAATCTCTCTACTATCTGAAAACTATCTTTTTAAAAAGTTTGGGAACATAAATCAGGTATCACTATTCAATATGAAAATTTTCATACACATAAATGATCAATATCTTTCATATCTCTACCTTCTTTTTCCGCTGGTACCTTCATTATGGACACTAAAAAGATAACATCCAAGGCTTCCCTGGTGGCACAGTGGTTGAGAGTCCGCCTGCCAATGCAGGGGACACGGGTTCGTGCCCCAGTCCGGGAAGATCCCACATGCCGTGGAGCGGCTGGGCCTGTGAGCCATGGCTGCTGAGCCTGCGCGTCCAGAGCCTGTGCTCCGCAGCGGGAGAGGCCACAACAGTGAGAGGCCCGCGTACCGCAAAAAAAAAAAAAAAAAAGATAACATCCATACCCTCTGTGTTTTAGACGTGTAGGTTTTTTTTTTCCTCTATCTATTATTTGTAGAAACCAGAGTTGATGCACTAGTAGTAATGAACTACATAGGGAGAAATAAATACTAAAAGCTGAGTAAATATGGTATTTCTTAGGTTGCAACGAGGGAGACAGTTTTTTAGAACCCTAAGCTGTTATACATCATAAGAGACACCTAAAAGTGAGTTGAAGTCAAACCACTGGCTTTCATCCATAGATAATTAAAATGGCCCCGCATTTCAAGACATATGTCAAGGATTTTCAGGAGTACGGTAATCTTTAATGGCTAACCTTCAGGAAATTTTCTTTGCAACCTGGGAAAGGTACTGAAAAGAAGCTTATGGACCAAGAAGAGAATTTAATGGGCTCTTAACCCCTTTCAATTGAGGTACAAGATGTGGGATTAGGAAATCTAGCAACTATTTAAGTCTCTTCATTCTATTTTTCACTCAGCTCAGAAAGAGTCCAGCTCGCACAGCACAGTCACTTGAAATTGTATGTGCATCTTCATTCCTTTGAGTACTGAACTTTCACATTTACGAGAGTCTTAGACAGATATCTCTAGAAACTAAAACCTTGATTTCTTACCTGTAAATTATTGCATTATAGCGATATGAAAAAGAGTGATTTTTAATGTTCTAACAGTATAACAGAATATTACATTGAAATAAGTTAACATTTCTGCTGGGCCTAGAGCAATATAAAATTTAAATGCCAACTTTAAATTGTAAAAGGGTTAATTCCCTGACCTTGACTATGTTTAATTGTTACTAATGTGTGTTATACTAATTAAACATGCCTCCTCCTGCAAAGCTTTTAAGACTCCTGCTAATCCAACACCCTCTGGTTGCCTGTTTCTAATTTGTTCATTTTAATGTACCAGTTATGTGAATTAGAGCAAATAAACATATGAAAAGTCTCTCTTCTGAGACTCTGACCTCCAACAAATGTTTTGAATCAGATGGAACAATCCCTGTTCTAGCTCAATTATTCAGTTTCTAGAGTAGATTAAAGGATTAAAAGGCTGATTTACTTAGTTGTGAATAAGCAGATATATCTCGAGCTTTCATACTTCTCATTCTGAATTCTCAAGCACTAAGTATTGTCATCCTGACCAAATCCAAAGAGGATTAAAATCAGATAAATGCATAATGAATTACTATACCAATTTTTAATGAAAGCTCAATAAAGGATCATATTGTGCTAATGCTAGAAAAGAAAGACAGTTTTGCATGTACTGTTCGTTTATGGCAAGCACTAATGACCTCATACATATTCTAGTGCACACGAGAGGGACATACTATACTGTATCTTTTTACAGGTAATGAAGTTAAAACATATAGGCCTTATATTTTTTGTTGTTTGTTTATGTTGTGTACTTCTCTCTGTTTAACCCTTTTTTCTTTCTCCTTAACCTTTTTCAGGGTCATATTTCCCACGAAGGATATGAGGACAGACTTCTTTCAATGTTTGCATGGTAGAATATATACAGAATTACTGGATCTCCACCCATTCCAGGTCACCTAGAAGATAATGATCATTGTCTCCACTTAGATTTAATGGTGCACCATCCTGCCCAGTGCCCATAAACAAAAAGGCGGGCACACATTTTTTCTCCTGTGGAGTGATGCACAGTGGGAAAATTAAAGCTTCCCAGGCAGTAAAACTTCCCTTAGCCCAATAACTGAATCAATATCTATGGGAAACTGATCCAATACTTTTTATTGGTTTCTTTCCCCTTCTGAGTATAAAAACATAGTATGTCCAGTGGAAAATTTTGAAACTTAAAAAAAATAAAAGTCACTCATAACTCCATCATTGAAAAAATCCGCTATACATATTTTAATATAGTTTCTGCTCCCTCTAGCTTCTTTTTATTTTTTTAACATTTTTGGGATTATGATAAATGTCATTTGGTACCCAGTTACTTTGCTTCCTTTAATATTACAATGAGCATTTTCTGATGTCATGAATAGGATAATAGTAACATAATAATAATTTATGATTTTAGGGCTACCCAACAGCCTGCTGTATATTATGATGTATAAATTTTGGTTAATCCCTCTAGTGTTGTGCACTGAGATTGTTTCCCCCTTTTTTTGTGGTTACATATAACATTGCTCTGGATACCACTATATATAATTTTTCCCAGGAAACAATGCATTTTGATACTGTTGAATAGGAAATGTCTTTATACATTTAGTGCAGGTCCTGGCCATATGGTAATTTTCAGTAGCTATTCCAGGGATCATTTTCCTGGAAGCAGGTGTATATTACAGAATTAAAATTACCATCATATGTTTAGAAGGTACAGATGTGGTAAGACTCAATACCTAAGTGAGATGCTAGCCACAATCCCAATGATTTTCCTTTTTGAGGCAGCAGTTATTTGAGATGTTACTGTTTGGAATACCTAAATCCCTCTCCTCAATCATAAATTCTTATTTCTGAAAATTCCCCCTGTTGAACTACAGAATATATATTGAGTTCCTGAGAATGTATCTTTGCCTTTTCTTCACCTGTATCTTCTAGTAATATATATTATGTTCCATAATGTTTTAAGAAAATCAATTCCTCATCAAGGATGCCAGAGCAAGGCTTATTATGTCTCTACAATAATAAATAATTTAATATTAAGTATAATAGCTGAAGTAGGCTGAATAGTGGCCCCCAAATATATTCACATCCTACCTTAATCCCAAGAAACTGTGAATGTTACCTAATATGACAAAAGGGACTTTGCAAGTATAAATGAACTAAAGGTCTTGAGGTAGGAAGATTATCATGGATTATCCCATGAACCAGATGATCCAGGATGAGGCAATCACTACAGTCCTTAAGTGAGGGACATATGAGGGTCAAGTCACAGAGGAAGGCAATGTGATGCCAGAAGCAGAGACTGAGTGATGCTCTTTGAAGATGGGGGAATACAGGTGGCCACTAGGCATTAAAAAAGTCAGAAGCCCTCAGAACCTCCAAAAGGAACTAGCCCTGCTGATAACTTGGTTTTAGCCTGTGAAACGGATTCTGGACTTCTGACTTCCAGAAGTGTAAGAGAATAAATTTGTGTTATTTTAAGGCACTAAGTTTGTGTTCATTTGTTACAGCCACAGTAGGAAACTAATACAATAGTAATTTATGTTCATGATAGAAAATCTGGTAAAGATATAAAGAAGAAAATAGAAATAAACCATAAGCAAATCATAGTTAACATTTTGGTTTATTTTCTCCTAAATATCTCCATAGCAACAGGTAGATCCCTTTCCACACACACAAGCACAAAATACACATGTGCACATACACATGCAAAAGCAAAATCTATTAATCATGTACTGTGCTTTCTTCCTATAATAATTTTCTGACTTTCAAAAATTATTAATTACACTACATGATATTTCACCTCTTTGTACAGCACAATTCATTTTACCAATTCCTTATGGTAGACCAAATGCTGTCTTTTAAAAAAAATTCCTATATTAAATATGTATGTAAATATTTATATAACGTGTTGTATATTATTTTTATCCCTATATTATATATTGAAATAAACACCATCATAAATCTTTGTCCACATCTGATTATTTGCTAATGTTAATTCCTAAGAGTAGAGTTACTAGTTCAAAGGCTACATATATTTTTATTATAATTGATAAAAACTTTCCTTCAAAAGTGCTGTTCCAATTTACACACTGTCAAGCAGTGCATTCAACAGTCCATATTTACCAATAATTCTAATATTTTCTCATTGAAATATGTCATCTTGAAAGAAAAAATAGTTTATTATTACAATTATTTTTAAAATTTTATTTCTAGAAAGGTTAACATTTCTTTCATCATTATTGGTAGTTTTTACTTTTTAATGTATGTGAATTTTGAGAGTTGAAGATAAGATGGTGGAGTAGAAGGACTTGAGCTCACCTCCTCTCATGGAAACATCAAAATCACAACTAACTGCTGAACAGCCATCGACAAAAATGACTGGAACCTACCAGAAAAGATATTCTATATCCAAAAACAAAGAAGAAGCCATAACAAGACAATAGGAGGGTTGCATATGTGTTATAATCAAATCCCACACCTGCCTGGTGGGCAACCCACAAACTGGAAAATAATTGTATTGCAGAGGTTCTCCCACAGGAGTGAGGAACTAAGCCCCACTCAGACTCCCCAGTGAGGGGGTCTGGCATCGGAAGGAAGAGCCCCAGAGCATCTGGCTTTGAAGGCCAGTGGGACTTGATCAGAGGAGCTGCACAGGACTGGAGGAAACAGAAACTCCACTCTTGGAGGGTGCACACAGGTCTCATGCACACCAGGACGCAGGGAAAAAACAGAGGATCCTGGACCAGACCTACCTGCTGGTATTGGAGGGTCTCCTGGGGAGGCAGGGGGCAGCTGTGGCTCACTGTGGGGACAAGGACACTGGTGGCAGAAGTACTAGGAAGTACTCACTGGGGTGAGCTCTCCTGGAGGCAGACATTTTGACACCAAGAAGCGGCCCCACCCAACAGCCTGTCGGCTCCAGTGTTGGGACGCCTCAGGCCAAACAACAAACAGGGCAGGAACACAGCCTCACCCATCAGCAGACGGCTGCCTAAAGTCTTCCTGAGCCCACACCCATCTGTAAACATAACCCTGGACAACAGAGGGACAAGACCCAGCTCCACCCACTAGTGGGCAGGCACCAGTTCTTCCCACCAGGAAGCCTCCACAAGCCTCTAGACTAGCCTCACCCACCAGAGGGCAGACAAGAGAAGCAAGAGGAGCTACAATCCTGCAGCCTGCAGAACGAAGACTGCAAATATATTAACTTAGACAAAATGAGATGGCAGAGGACTATGTTCCAGACGAAGGAACAAGATAAAAACCCAGAAGAACAACGAAGTGAACTGGAGATAGGCAATCTACCTGAAAAATAATTCAGAGTAATGATAGTAAAGATGATCAAAGATCTTGGAAAAAGAATGGAGGCAAAGACTGAGAAGATACAAGAAATGTTTAACAAAGAGCTAGAAGATTTAAAGAACAAACAGAGTTGAACAATACAAGGACTGAAATGAAGAGTACACTAGAAGAAACCAACAGCAGAATAACTGAGGCAGAAGAACAGATAATTAAGGTAGAAGGCAGAATGGTGGAAATCATCACTGCCACAGAAAAAAATAAAGAGAAAAGAATGAAAAGAAATGAAGACAGTCTAAGAGACTTCTGGGACGACATTAAACACACCAACATTCATATTATAGGGGTTCCAGAAGGAGAAGAGAGAGAGAAAGGGCCTGAGAAAATATCTGAAAAGATAACAGGTGAAAACTTCCCTAACATGAGAAAGAAAACAGTCACCCAAGTTCAGGAAGCACAGAAAATCCCATACAGGATAAACCCAAGGAGAAACATGCAGAGACACATATTAATCAAATTGATGAAAATTAAAGACAAAGACAAAATATTAAAAGCAACAGGGGAAAAGCAACAAGTAGCAAGCAAGGGAATTCCCATAAGATTATCAGCTTATTTTTCAGCAGAAATTCTGCAGGCCAGAAGAGAGTGGCACAAAGTGATGAAAAGGGAAAACCTACAACCAAGAATACTCTACCCAGCAAGACTCCTGTTCAGATTCAACAGAGAAATCAAAAGCTTTACAGACAAGTAAATCTAAGAGAATTCAGCACCACCAAACGAGCTTTACAACAAATGCTAAAGGAACTTCTCTAGGCAGAAAAGGTCACAAATGGAAAAAAGAAAATTACAGATGGAAAGCTCACCATAAAGGCAAACATAAAGGCAGGAAATCATCCACACACAAATATGATACCAAAACCAGCAATTGTGAAAAGAGGAGAATACAAATGCAGGATATTGGAAATGCATTTGAAATTAAGAGACCAGCAAGTTAAAACAATCTTGTATATATATAGACTGCTATATCAAAATCTCATGGTAACTGCACACCAAAAATCTACAATGGATATACAGACAAAAAAGGAAAAGGGATCCAAACACAACGTTAAAGAATGTCATCAATTCACAAGAGAAGAAAACACAAGAGGAATGGAAGAAAAAAGACCTACAAAAACAAATCCAAAACAATTAACGAAATGGCAATAAGAACATACATATTGATAGTTATTTTAAATGTAAATGGATTAAATGCTCCAACCAAAAGACAAAGGCTGGCTGAATGGATACAAAGAAAAAGATCCATATATATGCTGTCTACAAGAGACCCACTTCAGATCTAGGGACACATACAGACTGAAAGTGAGGGAATGGATAAAGGTATACCATGCAAATGGAAATCAGAAGACAGCTGGAGTAGCAATACTCATATCAGACCAAATAGACTTTAAAATAAAGACTGTTATAAGAGACAAAGAAGGACACTACATAATGATCAAGGGATCAATCCAAAAAGATAGAACAATTGTAAAGATATATGCACTCAACATAGGAACACCTCAATATATAAGGCAAATGCTAACAAAAGGAGAAATCAACAGTAACACAATAATAGTGGGGGACTTTAACACCTCACTTACATCAATGGACAGACAGAAAATCAATAGGAAACACAGGCCTTAAATGACACGTTACACCAGATGGACTTAATGGATATTTATAAAGCATTCGAACCAAAAACAACAGAATACATATTCTTTTCAAGTACACGTGGAACATTATCCAAGAGAGATCACATGCTAGGCCAGAAAACAAGCCTCAGTAAATTTAAGGAAACTGAAACTGTATCAACCATGTTTTCCAATCACAATACTATGAGACTATAAATCAACTACAAAAATTTTTTTTAAATCACAAACACATGGAGGCTAAATAATATGCTCCTAAACAACCAATGGATCATTGAAGAAATCAGAGAAGAAATAAAAAATACCTGAAGACAAATGAAAACAAAAACACAATGATCCAAAATCTATGGGATGCATCAAAAATATTTCCAAAAGGAAAGTTGACAGTAATACAAGCCTATCTCAGGAAACAAGAAAAATCTCAAGTAAAAAACTAAACTTACACCTAAAGCAACCAGAGAAAGAAAAACAAACAAAACCCAAAGTTAGTAGAGGGAAAGAAATCATAAAGATCAGAGCAGAAATAAATGAAATAGAGACAAAGAAAAAAACAGTAAAGATCAATGGAACTAAAAACTGGTTCTTGGCAAAGATAAACAAAATTGATAAACCTTTAGCCAGACACATCGGGAAAAACTCAAATCAATAAAATCAGAAATGAAAAGGAGAAGTTACAACTGACACCACAGAAATACAAAAGATCATAAGAGATTACTAAAAGCAACTATATGCCAATAAAATGGACAACCTAGAAGAAATGGACAAATTCTTAGAAAGGTACAACCTTCCAAAACTGAACCACAAAGAAATAGGAAATGTGAACAGACTAATCACAAGTACTGAAATAGACAGTATGATTTAAAAACTCCCAACAAGCAAAAGTTGAGGACCAGATGGTTTCACAGGTGAAATCTATCAAACATTTAGAGAAAAGTTAACACCTATCCTTCTGAAACAATTTTTTTTAAAAAATGCAGAGGAATGAACATTTCCAGACTCATTCTGTGAGGCCAACATCACCCTGATACCAAAACCAGACAAAGATACCACCAAAAAAAAAAAAAAAGAAAGAAAGAAAGTCACAGGCCAATATCACTGCTGAATATAGATGCAAAAATCCTCAACAAAATACTAGCAAACTGATCCCAACAATACATTAAAATGATCATACACCATGATCAAGTGGGATTTATCCCAAGGATGCAAGGATTTTTCAGTATCCCCAAATCAATCAGTGTGATACACCACATTAACAATTTGAAGAATAAAAACCATATGGTCATCTCAATAGATGCAGAAAAAGCTTTTGACAAAATTCAACACCCAAAAAACTCTCCAAAAAGTGGGCATAGAGGGAACCTACCTCAACATAACATAATAAAGGCCATATATGAGAAACCCACAGGTAACATCTTACTCAACAGTGAAAACCTGAAATCATTTCCTCTAAGATCAGGAAGAAGACAAGGATGTCCACTCTTGCCACTTTCATTCAACATGGTTTTGGAAGTCCTAGCCACAGCAATCAGAGAAGAAAAAGAAATAAAAGGAACACAAATTGGAAAAGAAGTAAAACTGTCACTGTTTGCAGATGACATGATACTATACATAGAAAATCCTAAAGATGCTACCAGAAAACTACTAGAACTTATCAATGAATTTGGTAAAGTTACAGCATACAAAATTAATGCACAGAAATCTTTTACATTCCTATACACTAACAACGAAAGTGCAGAAACAGAAATAAAGGAAACAATCCCATTTACCAACACATCAAAAAGAACAAAATACCTAGGAATAAATCTACCTAAGGTGGCAAATGACCTGTACTCCAAAAACTATGACACTGATGAAAGAAATCGAAGATGATGCAAACAGATAGAAAGATATACCATGTTCTTGGATTGGAATAATCAATATTGTCAAAATGACTATACCACCCAAGTCAATTTACAAATTCAATTCAATCCCTATCAAATTAGCAATGGCAGTTTTTGCAAATCTAGAAACAAAAAAATCTTGAAATTTGTATGGAAACACAAAAGACCCCAAATAGCCAAAGCAATATTGAGAAAGAAAAATGGAGCTGGAGGAATCAGGCTCCCTGATTTCACACTACACTATAAAGTTACAGTCATCAAAACTGTATGGTAGGGCTTCCCTGGTGGCGCACTGGTTGAGAGTCCGCCTGCCGATGCAGCAGTTACGGGTTTGTGCCCCAGTCTGGGAAGATCCCACATGCCGCGGAGCGGCTAGGCCCGTGAGCCATGGCCACGGAGCCTGCGAATCTGGAGCTTGTGCTCTGCAACGGGAGAGGCCACAACAGTGAGAGGCTCGCGTAGCACAAAAAAACAAACAAACAAACAAACAAAACTATGGTACTGGCACAAAGCCAGACTTAAAGATCAATGGAACAGGATAGAAACCCCAGAAATAAACCCACATGCCTATGGTCAATTAATCAATGACAAAGGAGGCAAGTAATACAGTGGAGAAAATACAGTCTCTTCAATAAATGGTGCTGGTAAAACTGGGCCACTACATGTAAAAGAATGAAAGTAGAACATTCTCCAACACCTTTAACAAAATAAACTCAAAATGGATTAAAGACCTAAATGTAAGACCAGACAGTATAAAACTATTAGACGAAAACACAGGCAGAACACTCTTTGATGTAAACTGCAGCAGTGTCTTTCTGGGCCCATCTCCTAGGGTAATGAAAATTTAAAAAAGAATACACAAATGGGACCTAATTAAACTCAAAAGCTTTTGCACGGCAAAGGAAACTGTAAACAAATAAAAAAGACAACCTACAAAATGGGTGAAAATATTTGCAAACGATGTGACCAACAAAGGATTAATCTCCAAAATATACAAACAGCTCATACAGCTCTATATCAAAAAAACCCAAACCACCCAATCAAAAATTGGGCAGAAGATCTAAATAGACATTTCTCCAAAGAAGACATACAGATGGCCAAAAGGCACATGAAAAAGATGCTCAACATCACTAAGTATTAGAGAAATGCAAATCAAAACATAATGAGGGGGACTTCCCTAGTGGCGCAGTGGTTAAGAATCCACCTGCCAGGCTTCCCTGGTGGCGCAGTGGTTGAGAGTCTGCCTGCCGATGCAGGGGACATGGGTTCTTGCCCTGGTCCAGGAAGATCCCACATGCCGTGGAGCGGCTAGGCCCGTGAGCCATGGCCACTGAGCCTGTGCGTCCAGAGCCTGTGCTCTGCAATGAGAGAGGCCACAACAGTGAGAGGCCCGCGTACCGCAAAAAAAAAAAAAAAAAAAAAGAAGAATCCACCTGCCAATGCAGGGGACACAGGTTCGAGCCCTGGTCCAGGAAGATCCCACATGCTGCAGAGCAACTAAGCCCGTGTGCCACAACTACTGAGCCTGAGCTCTAGAGCCCACAAGCCACAACTACTGAGCCCACGTGCCACAACTACTGAAGCCTGCGCACCTAGAGCCCATGGTCCACAGCAAGAGAAGCCACCACAATGAGAAGTCCGTGCACCACAACAAAGAGTAGCCCCTGCTCACAGCAAATGGAGAAAACCCACACACAGCAATGAAGACCCAACGCAGCCAAAGATAAATAAATAAGTTTAATAAAAAAAAGAAAAAAAACATAATGAGGAATCACCTCACACTGGTCAGAATGACAAGCATCAAAAAGTCTACAAACAATAAATGCTGGAGAGGGTGTGGAGTAAAGGGAACCCTCTCACATTGTTGGCAGAAATTTAAATTGGTATAGCCATTATGGAGAACAGTATGGAGGTTACTAAAAATACTAAAAATAGAGCTACCATATGATCCAGGAATCCCACTGCTGGGCATTTATCTGGATAAAACCATAATTTGAAAAGATACATGCACCCCAATGTTCATTGCAGCACTATTTACAATAGCCAAGATATGGAAGTAACCTAAATATTCATCAACAGAGAAATGGATAAAGAAGATATGGTACAAAAAAAATAAAAATAAATTTTTTTAATTAAAAAAAAAAGCCATGAACAGAAAAAAGAAAAAAGAAGATATGGTACATATATACAATGGAATATTACTCAGACATAAAAAATAATAACGCCATTTGCAGCAACATGGATGGACCTAGAGATTACCTTACTAAGTGAAGTAAGTCAGACAGAGAAAGACAAATATCATACATATCACTTACATGTGGAATCTAAAAAAATGATACAAATGAACTTATTTATGAGACAGAAACAGACTCACAGACATTGAAAACAAACTTATGGTTACCAAAGGGGAAAAGTGGGGGAGAGCAATAAATTAGGAGTTTGGTATTGACATATACACCCTACTATATATAAAATAGATAATCAACAAGGACCTACTGTATAGCACAGTGAACTCTACTCAATATTCTATAATAACCTAAATGGGAAAAGAATCTGAAAATGAATGGATATATGTATAACTGAATCACTTTGCTGTATACCTGAAATGAACACAATGTTGTAAATCAACTAAACTGTAAAATAAAATTTTAAAAAGTGTTTAAATGTATGTGAATTTCTATTCATAACTTATGTCTGTTTTACCACTGGGGCATTTTTTTCTTGATTTGTTAAGAGTGCTTCATATTGTTTCATTTGGAACATGTTATTTACAATCTACTCTTTCCTTTTGATTTCTACTTTTCATGATTTTGAATGTATGCTATTTGGTTTTACACATTTAATGCCCTAATGTAAGGAAAATGTTCACATTTTTTGGTGTATTTCATACCATGACTTTAATATTAAGCTCTTAAAACCATGGAAATGTGTTTCTTTACATATGTGAGAAATTGACTGTTTCATTTTCATTTATTTGAAACTCTCTTCTCTCAAGAAACATGATGTCATTTTCCTCTTTCTCTTCCTTTTTTCTCTTCCCATTCTGAACAATTCAGTTTTAAAGCTACTGATGGGATCGAGAAAGGTAGGCGTCTGCTTTGGAGAAGGGATGTGAGGTGGCCCAAGCAGGATGTTTGAGCCCAAGAAGAGAGAGGAGAGTGAACATGTAAAATGGCTTCCCAGAGCAGGGTGGCAGAACCTAACCAAGGTAAGCAGGCTGTCTCTGTCCAAGGGCAGCCTGGTGTGGTAAGGCAGAGAGCCAATGAGGTGAGGATAGTGCCAGTGTAGGTGACTTGCCTGCCGTGGCATGCTGGAGCACAGGCTGGGTAAAGAGAGCTTTCACGTGGTGGGGTATCCCTGCGTGGGGCATCAGAGCAAGGTGACGTGAGGAGGATAGCCGCCAGGTGCAGAGTGTTAGAGCCCTTGTAGGGTAAAGAGGGATCCGCTGGGGAGAGGATGGCAGCAGCAATGGGAGATTTGTTACATACAGGGAAATTAACCATATCATTAAATTAGGGATCATGGGGGCCATTTACTTCATTTTTAGAGAAGGGAGTTACACATATAGAAAGGGAGAGACTAGTATGAATTCTGCAATAGTGGCTTGGCTTGGAGGCATCAGTATGTACTCACAGTTTTCAGACAGAATGGTAAATGGAGAAATAAAAAGGATAGAGATGATATGTGTGAATACAACATGAAAAACTCTGTGGCTCTTTCTACTAAGAGAAAGAGACTGGGAGCAGCAATAACCTAACAGTAATGAGGGCACCTAGCACCCAGGTCTGATTCTACTGAAAGGAACCCAGATTCCTTAAAAAAAAAAAAAAAAAAAAAAAAAAAACTCTGATTCCACTGCTGGGGCAGGAAAAGTACAAGATGAGCCCAGAATATACCACTGTGTCAGAAAGTTAAAAAGTGAACAAAGAATGATAGGGACACATCAAAGGGACACAGAAGCCAAACTGAAGAGGCTCCCACTGGCCAACTGGGACAATTTGAGCATTAAAATAATTACAGAAACAAATTATAACCATTGAATAAAATAGAGAGCCATGAATCCATGCCAATATAAATAAACAGATGAATAGATTGAAAGGTTAATGAAGTATAGGATATTTTTATAGTTCCAACATAACTTCCAATATAATACTTATCAATTACAAAGGGAAAAGTAGTAACTTTAGAATGGTCAACACGATTTTAACCAACTTATCAAAGGTAAAACCCACCAGTAACAGAATAAAAGAAAAAATATGTGCCTCTGATAGGATGGGGATATAATGAGAATGCAACACTATTTCTGAAATACTTCAGCCAATGATGCATAACTTGAATCTAACAGGCACACCCAAGTTAACAGATGTTCTATGAAATAACTGATCTATAATTTTCAAAACTGTCAAGGTATGAAATACAAGGAAAGAATGAGGAACTGTTCCTAACTGAAGGAAAATGCAGAGATATGACAAGTAAATGTAACATGTAAAACTGAATGGAATCCTTTTGCCAATTGAAGAAACTTGAATGGGGTCAAAGATCAGATCAGTTAATTTCCAGATTTTATTTGTTTTCAGGAAATACAATCATATAATCTGAAAATAATAATTTTATGTTTTCCTCTTTTCAAATCTTTCATGTCTTATTCACTGTTTAGAACTTTCAGAAGCTTTCTTCCTTAAATATTCATGAAAATAGAAGACATTCTTATGTCATTTATGACTTTAATAAGACAATCTCTGATGTTTAACTGTGAGAATAATGCTGGCTGTTTGTGCCATACTGAGAATATACCTTCCCATTTCTAGATTAATACTTTTCTATCATAAAAAAGACCAACTGTTTTTCTGTACCTGTTGAGATTAATGTATGGCTTCTATACTTTGGGCTACTTGATGTGATTAAGTATACTGACATATTTACTTATAGTAAATATTGATAATTTATACATCTGGAATAGATTTTAACTTGGCTGCAGGTAATTAATAGTTAAACACACTGCTGAATTAGATTTAATAATATTTACTTTTAATACTTTGCCTGTATGTGAGAAATTTATCTGTATTTTTTTTCATTATGCTTTTTACTCAATGTTTTAGTAGGAGATGATGCTAACAAAATAGTGTTTATAACATTGAATAATTTTCTGTGTGCTAAAACAATTGACATATCTCTCAATTAGATTCTTTCCCAAATCATTAGTTTATAATTTTATTTTTCATAATCCTTTGCATACCCTAGATTAAGGGCACATTAAAGGGCTGTATGGCTTTGTAGGCCAAATGGTCCCTGTCACAATGACTCAACTCTACATTTGTAGCACAAAAGCAGCCATAGACAATTTAAAAATGAATGAGCATAGTATGTTTCAATGAAACCTTATTTACAAAAACAGATGGCGGGCTGAAAGTGGCCTGTGGACTACAGTTTGCCAATCCTTGCTTTATTTTTGATATTCTTTTGGTAAATTCTTCAATGACGTTTTAAATTTAAAATTTTTCCTTTTTTTTCTTTACTATTTAAAGCATATAGAGACATTTATTTTCCTTTGAGTGCAACTTTGGAAATCTCTCATAGATGTTGATATGTCATATACTTACCACTGACCTTTTTATATATAATTTACATTTATATTTCCTTTTGGTCTAAGAATTATTTAGGAAAGTTAACAGTTAACTTTTAACTGTCAGAATGTGAAAAAGGGCTTTGAAAATGGGGATATGGATAAGAATAAGTAAGGGAATACAATTAAGTGGCATTTTAGTACTGGCAATGGCACATTCTATTCAATGCAAGTGTGACAGGCTCAGATTTTAACCCATTGTCTTGTGTTACCAGAACTAGAGCTATTTGGAAAGTATTACAGTATAGAGGTTATTAACCACAAGAGAAAAGTACTAAATGATGTCAGTGTGATGGCCACAGAAAATGGCTTTAGATTAAGAAATTCTCTGAAAGAATATGAAAAAAATTCTTCTATAGAAATAGAAAGAAGAGTAATAACACAATCTTGCAAAACTTGGGGGATGGTCAAGTTATTGAGCATTGTTCATTTTGTTTTGTTATTATCTCCCTCTTGTATTATGGCCAGAGAATGTATTCTCTAAAATGGCTGCACTTTGCAAGGTACTGACACTTCCATTGTAGCTCAATACACAATCAATCTTTTGCAATTGTTTTATGAGAGTTGGGAAAGAAATGCTAAATCTCTGCAGGGTACTGGGTTATTATTTTATTTGTGTGTTACTGATATTCCTAGGACTATAAAAATACTCCATTAGTATTGTGTTCCTTTCAACTTCTCTTAGATTTCTACTAACTGTATGCTTTGAGTATTTTAATCTTGGTTATTTTCATGAAAGGGATACTGGTATTTATATTTTCTTGGAAGATTGTGTCCTTCATCAATAATAAAATCGTGTTGGTGCATTTAATACATCGGGCATTGAATTCTACCTGTTTGGCATTAATATTACTATTCCTATTTTTCATTTAAATGAGTGTTGTATATCATTGCCCATTCTTTGCTTTCAACTGTTGTGAATACTTTTTACAACTGTGTATAATTTTATTTTTCTTTTGTATGGTACAGTTATATAATTTCTCTGTCAGTAAGAAGTGTTGATTTGAGTTTTTCCCTATTATTAAATGTATTTGGTTGTTTTAATCAGGATCTGAAAGGGAGAGAGACAGACACTAAAATTCATAAAACCATTTTATTGATACTTTGAAGTTAATTGATAATCTCTTTTATGCCATAAAATCATGCAGGTTATGTGGACTTTTTTTTTTGAATGTCTGAGTGGAATTTCTCAGATGAAAATCTCAGCATTGTTTTTGGTTGAATCATTCCCAGCAAGTTTTATAGATAGAAGCCTAACGGCTAATTGACAACAAGTCAAATTTATATTTTGTGTTATCTTTAGCAACTTCTCTGGCTAGATAATCAATAAACAGGGCTGGGAGTGGAATAAGGGAACTGGATATGACTTGGTCCAAAAGCTGCAATGTTCTTCACTCCTGTAGACTCCCTCAGGTACCTATGTTCCTACTACTGAGAGCATGTAATGGGACAAGAGACTATATCAGATCTGTAAAGGAAAGCAAGTGCTTTTCCTGATGTCATACTTTAAAAATATGAATTATCAAGACCCAAGGAGAATTGCGCAAAGTCCAAACGGTAACTGGAAGGTGCCTCAGCACTCAAGAAGCTGTGTGGAGGACAGGCTCTTGGTGCTCCAGCCAGGCATCAGAGCTCTGCCTCTGAGAAGGGAGAGCCAAGTTCAGGACACTGGTCCACAAGAGACCTCCCAGCTCCACGTAATATCAAATGGCAGAAATCTCCCAGAGATCTCCATCTCAACACCAAGACCCAGCTTCACTCAATGACCAGCAAGCTACAGTGCAGGACACCCTATGCCAAACAACCAGCAAGACAGGAACACAACCCCATCCATTAGAGAGACTGCCTAAAAACAGAGACTGCCTAAAATCATAATAATCATAAAATCATAATAACACCACCAGACGTGGACCTACCCACAAGGAAGACAAGATACAGCCTCATCCACCAGAACACAGCCACTAGTCCCCTCCACCAGAAAGCCTACACAAGCCACTGAAAAACCTTAGCCACTGGGGACAGACACAAAAAACAACGGGAACTACGAACTTGCAGCCTGCGAAAAGGAGACCCCAAACAGAAAGTTACGCTAAATGAGAAGACAGAGAAATACACAGCAGATGAAGGCACAAGACAAAACCCCACCAGACCTAACAAATGAAGAGAAAATAGGCAGTCTACCTGAAAAAAAATTCACAATAATTATAGTAAAGATGATCAAAATCCTGGAAATAGAACAGAGAAAATACAAGAAACGTTTAACAAAGACCTAAAAGAACTAAAGAGCAAACAAACAGTGATGAACAACACAATAAATGAAATTAAAAATTCTCTAGAAGGGATCAATAGCAGAATAACTGAGGCAGAAGAACGGATAAGTGACCTGGAAGATAAGATAGTGCAAATAACTACTGCAGAGCAGAATAAAGAAAAAAAGAATGAAAAGAATTGAGGACAGTCTCGGAGACCTGTGGGACAACATTAAATGCACTAACATTCGAATTATAGGAGTCCCAGAAGAAGAAGAGAAAAAGAAAGGGACTGAGAAAATATTTGAAGAGATTATAGTTGAAAACAACCCTAATATGGGAAAGGAAATAGTTAATCAAGTCCAGGAAGCACAAGGAGGCCCATGCAGGACAAATCCAAGAAGAAACATGCCAAGACACATATTAATCAAACTATCAAAAATTAAATACAAAGAAAAAATATTAAAGGCAACAGGGGAAAAACAACAAATAACACATAAGGGAGTCCCCCCCCCATGAGTTTAACAGCTGATCTTTCAGCAGAAACTCTGCAAGCCAAAAGGAACTGGCAGGACATATCTAAAGTGATGAAGGAGAAAAACCTACAACCAAGATTACTCTACCCAGCAAGGATCTCATTCAGATTTGACAGAGAATTTAAAAGCTTTACAGACAAGCAAAAGCTGAGAGAGTTCAGCACCACCAAACCAGCTTTACAACAAATGCTAAAGGAACTTCTCTAGGCAGGAAACACAAGAGAAGAAAAAGACCTACAATAATAAACCCAAAACAATTAAGAAAATGGGAATAGGAACATACATATCGATAACTACTTTAAATGTAAATGGATTAAATGTTCCAACCAAAAGACACAGACTGGCTGAATGGATACAAAAACAAGACCCATATATATGCTGTCTACAAGAGACGCACTTCAGACCTAGGGACACACAGAGACTGAAAGTGAGGGGATGGAAAAAGATATTCCATGCAAATGGAAATCAAAAGAAACCTGGAGTCACAATTCTCATATCACACAAAACCGACTTTAAAACAAAGACTATTACAAGAGACAAAGACACTACATAATGATCGAGGGATCAATCCAAGAAGAAGATATAACAATTGTAAATATTTATGCACCCAACATAGGAGCACCTCAATACATATGGCAAATACTAACAGCCATAAAAGGGGAAATCGACAGTAACACAATCAAAGTAGGGGACTTTAACACCCCACTTTCACCAATGGACAGATCATCCAAAAGGAAAATAAATAAGGAAACACAAGCTTTAAATGATACATTAAACAAGATTGAATTAATTGATATTTATAGGACATTCCATCCAAAAACAACAGAACACATATTCTTCTCAAGTGCTCATGCAACATTCTCCAGGACAGATCATATCTTGGGTCACAAAGCAAACCTTGGTAAATTTTAAAAAATTGAAATCATACCAAGTATCTTTTGCAAACACAACGCTATGAGACTAGATATCAATTACAGGAAAAAATCTGTAAGAAATATAAACACATGGAGGCTAACAACACACTACTTAATAACCAAGAGATCAATGAAGAAATCATAGAGGAAACCAAAAAATACCTAGAAACAAATGACAATGAAAACACAATGACCCGGGCTTCCCTGGTGGCGCAGTGGTTGAGAGTCCACCTGCCGATTCAAGGGACACGGGTTTGTGCCCCGGTCTGGGAAGATCCCGCATGCCGCGGAGCGGCTGGGCCCGTGAGCCATGGCTGCTGAGCCTGCGCGTCCGGAGCCTGTGCTCCGCAACGGGAGAGGCCACAGCAGTGAGAAGCCCGCGTACCGCAAAAAAAAAACAAAAACACAATGACCCAAAACCTGTGAGATGCAGAAAAGCAGTTCTAAGAGGGAAGTTTATAGCAATACAATCCTAACTTAAGAATAAGAAACATCTCAAATAAACAATCTAACCTTACACCCAAAGCAATTAGAGAGAGAAGAACAAGAAAACCCCAATGTTAGCAGAAGGAAAGAAATCATAAAGATCAATCGGAAATAAATGAAAAAGAAATGAAGAAAATGATAGCAAAGATCAAAAAAACTAAAAGCTGGTTCCTTGAGAAGATAAACAAAATTGATAAACCAGTAGGTAGACTTATGAAGAAAAAAAGGGAGAAGACTCAAATCAATAGAATTAGAAATGAAAAAGGAGAAGGAACAACTGACACTGCAGAAATACAAAGGATCATGAGAGATTACTACAAGCAACTCTATGCCAATAAAATGGACAACCTGGAAGAAATGGACAAATTCTTAGAAATGCACAACCTTCCGAGACTGAACCAGGAAGAAACAGAAAATATGAGCAGACGAATCACAAGCACTGAAATTGAAACTGTGACTAAAAATCTTCCAACAAACAGAAGCCCAGGACCAGATGGCTTCACAGGTGAATTCTATCAAACCTTTAGAGAAGAGCTAACACCTATCCTCAAACTCTTCAAAAATATAGCAGAAGAACGAACACTCCCAAACTCATTCTATGAGGCCACCATCACTCTGATAGCAAAACCAGACAAAGATGTCACAAAGAAAGAAAACTACAGGCCAATATCACTGATGAACATAGATGCAAAATCCTCAACAAAACACTAGCAAACAGAATCCAACAGCACATTAAAAGGATCATACACCATGATCAAGTGGGGTTTATCCCAGGAATGAAAGGATTCTTCAATATATGCAAAACAATCGATGTCATACACCATATTAACAAATTGAAGGAGAAAAACCATATGATCATCTCAACAGATGAAGAGAAAGCTTTCAAAAAATTCAACACCAATTAATGATAAAAACCCTACAGAGGGCTTCCCTGGTGGCGCAGTGGTTGAGTGTCTGCCTGCCGATACAATGGGACACAGGTTCATGTCCTGGTCCAGGGGGATCCCACATGCCACGGAGCGGCTGGGCCCGTGAGCCACGGCCGCTGAGCCTGTGCGTCCAGAGCCCGTGCTCCGCAATAGAGAGGCCACAACAGTGAGAGGCCTGCGTACCGCAAAAAAAAAAAAAAAAAAAAAAAAAAAAAAAAAAAGCCCTACAGAAAGTAGGCATAGAGGGAACTTTCCTCAACATCATAGAGACCATATATGACAAACCCATAGCCAACATCATCCTTAATGGTGAAAAACTGAAACCATTTCCACTAAGATCAGGAACAAGACAGGGTTGCCCACTCTCACCACTATTATTCAACATAGTTTTGGAAGTTTTAGCCACAGTAATTAGAGAAGAAAAAGAAATAAAAGGAATCCAAATTGGAAAAGAAGAAGTAAAGCTGTCACTGTTTGCAGATGACATGATACTATAATAGAGAATCCTAAAGATGCTACCAGAAAACTACTAGAGCTAATCAACGAATTTGGTAAAGTAGCAGGATACAAAATTCATGCACAGAAATCTCTTGCATTCCTATACAATAATGATAAAAATGTGAAAGAGAAATTAAGGAAACACTCCCATTTACCACTGCAACAGAAAGAATAAAATACCTAGGAATAAACCTATCTAAGGAGACAAAAGACCTGTATGCAGAAAACTATAAGACACTGATGAAAGAAATTAAAGATGATACAAATAGATGGAGAGATATACCATGTTCTCGGATTGGAAGAATCAACACTGTGAAAATGACTGCACTACCCAAAGCAATCTACAGATTCAATGCAATCCCTATCAAACTACCACTGGCATTTTTCACAGAACTAGAACAAAAAATTTCACAATTTGTATGGAAACACAAAAGACCCTGAATGGTCAAAGCAATCTTGAGAATGAAAAACGGAGCTGGAGGAATCAGGCTCCCTGACTTCAGACTATACTACAAAGCTACAGTAATCAAGACAGTATGGTACTGGCACAAAAACAAAAATATAGATCAATGGAACAGGATAGAAAGCCCAGAGATAAACCCAAGCACATATGGTCACCTTATCTTTGATAAAGGAGGCAAGAATATACAGTGGAGAAAAGACAGCCTCTTCAATAAGTGGTGCTGGGAAAACTGGACAGCTACCTGTAAAAGAATGAAATTAGAACACTCCCTAACACCATACACAAAAATAAGCTCAAAATGGATTAAAGACCTAAATGTAAAGCCAGACATCATCAAACTCTTAGAGGAAAACATAGGAAGAACACTCTATGACATAAATCACAGCAAGATCCTTTTTGACCCACCTTCTAGAGGAATGGAAATAAAAACAAAAATAAACAAATGGGACCTAATGAAACTTCAAAGCTTTTGCACAGCAAAGGAAACCATAAACAAGATGAAAAGACAACCCTCAGAATGGGAGAAAATATTTGCAAATGAAGCAACTGACAAAGGATTCATCTACAAAACATACAAGCAGCTCATGAAGCTCAATATCATAAAAACAAACGACCCAATCCAAAAATGGGCAGAACACCTAAATAGACATTTCTCCAAAGAAGATATACAGATTGCCAACAAACACATGAAAGAATACTCAACATCATTAATCATTAGAGAAATGCAAATCAAAACTACAATGAGATATCATCTCACACCGGTCAGAATGGCCATCATCAAAAAATCTACAAACAATAAATGCTGTAGAGGGTGTGGAGAAAAGGGAACCCTCTTGCACTGTTGGTGGGAATGTAAATTGATACAGCCACTATGGAGAACAGTATGGAGGTTCCTTAAAAAACTAAAAATAGAACTACCATACGACCCAGCAATCCCACTCCTGGGAATATACCCTGAGAAAACCAAAATTCAAAGAGTCATGTACCAAAATGTTCATTGCAGCTCTATTTACAATAGCCAGGACATGGAAGCAACCTAAGTGTCTGTCAACAGATGAATGGATAAAGAAGATGTGGCACATATATACAATGGAATATTACTCAGCCATAAAAAGGAACGAAACTGAGTTATCTGTAGTGAGGTGGATGGACCTAGAGACTGTCATACAGAGTGAAGTAATTCAGAAAGAGAAAAAAAAATACCGTATGCTAACACATATATATGGAATCTTAAAAAAAAAAAAAAAAAGGTCAGAAGAACCTAGGGGCCAGACGGGTATAAAGATGCCGACCTACTAGAGAATGGACTTGAGGATACGGGGAGGGGGAAGGGTAATCTGGGACAAAGTGAGAGAGTGGCATGGACATATATACACTACCAAATGTAAAATAGATAGTTAGTGGGAAGCAGCCGCACAGCAGAGGGAGATCAGCTCTGTGCTTTGTGACCACCTAGAGGGGTGGGATAGGGAGGGTGGGAGGTAGGGAGATGCAAGAGGGAAGAGATATGGGAACATATGTATATGTATAACTGATTCACTTTGTTATAAAGCAGAAACTAACACACCATTGTAAAGCAATTATACTCTAATAAAAATGTTAAAAAAAAAAAAAGACCCAAGGAGACACTAGGATAAAAAAGAGAAAAGAAATATTTTTTGTTCCTCATTTGAATGAAACTAAAAGGAAACTATTGGCTTCTTCTCATGGTATATATTTTCACTACTCAATTACTTTCTATAACAATGATCCAGACTCAGCCACCCTTTGGGGACTGTCCTTCTGATTGAAAATTCACAAAGTAGTCCCCAAGTAGGTTAGCTGTTACAAGCTTTATGGGTAAGAACTGAGATTGTCTCTGGTTGTAAACTCTATGGCCACATCATCGATATAGTGGCTCTCTTCTCAAATTCTGTACTAGCTGAATTATGGGGGCTGAAGTTGTTCTGCCTCTGCCAGACCATATACCTCTAACCTTTCTGAACATGAAGATGTCTAGCTCCTACATTACAATCTCAAGAGACTGTATTTTTTTCCTAAGTGTGTACCTAATTCTTATAGGAGCCCCAAAGATAAGAAAAAAATATATGAGCAGAAGGAGAGTAATTCATAGCTATTGCCACAATTCAAAACAGAGAAAATGTGAAGGTTGTAGATTTACTATGTTCTTTTATGACTTTCTGCTATCGGGCTATTTCTCTCATAAAAAAATAGCTCCCAGATGTCTAAACTGAATGTCACTAAGGCACACTATCTCAAGGTACTATAGCACTGAAGAGTTATGGAATTTTTGAAGAGATAGGCTTTCAACAAAGGAACTGCACTGGGGGAGACAGCAAGCTATAAAGCCCTGTTTTTCCTTTTGGAAAGGTCATTACGTGAACTCTTCCTCCTTTAATGTTAGGAAGAGGCAATCAAAAGGAAGATTCCCAGACACTAACACTACCATCCTACTGCCATCATTAGCTCCCCCAGTCAGTCTGGGGGTCGCGATGATCCACAGGCCAATATATGTTATACATAAACAGTAATGCAACAGCCATATCAAATTTGTTTGTCAGGCAATTAAACTTTATGCCAAGCTAATTCAATTTTGCTACTGTTTTATTAAGTCCTATGGAAAAAAAATATGTTCTCTCTGGTAAATCACAAGTTTCACAACACATTTCTTAATATAAGCTCCTTGTGCTATTTTGATATATTAAACATCCACCAACAAATTTCTGGGCTCATAAATCTACAGTGATAAAATTAATCCTATTGCTGAAGACAAATAAATATTTTATTGCAGTTTTATGAGCTTTTGTTCCCTCTTCACTTTCAAGTAGATGTTGTTTAGTGGTATGAAGACATTTTGCTCCTGTAAAAAAGTATTAGAAATAATGTAATAGTAATAGAATTCATATCTACAGAACTGTTGTGATCCCTAAGATTGAAAACTCAAGCACACATCTCCACCCCCAAAATTATAAAGACTATTCTGTCATCAGAAAATACCCAATCACTATACTCAACTCAATTTATATGCTGAGGTCTTTTGCATTTCAATTGTGGGCACTAATTCTATTTGTGACACTATTTTTGTCTGTGTGTGCTAGCAAAATATTTGACTTGCAGGAGGGAAGAAAGAGCAACAAACCAAATTCCTAAATGTAGTTCTTTTAATTCACCAGAGGGCACAAACCTTGGAGGTTACCAAGAATTGCTAGGGTTGGGAGAGGGGAAAGCTCAGGTATAAAGTGGCTGCCTGATGTCTGTAGAAAGTTTAATTTAGTTCACCTAAACCAGAAAATCTTTTGCAAAAAAAATAGAAATTTAGTAGGTAAAGATCAAGTAGTGTATTCCCTCCCATATATAAGAAAAGGGAACTGACATTTAGAGATGGGATATTACCTACCTTAAAAACATCTTATGCTAGAAAATGAAGCCATTCATAACTAAAACCAGACCTGAATTGTCTGACTGCCAATCCCTTAAATTCAGTACCATTCCTATCATAATGCATTACTTGCTAAACAGTATACAAAAAAAAAAAAATTGTTAACTTGGATCAGGCTAAAGTCCACAGGAGTGTTATCTAGTGAGTACTCCAACCTAATCTGTTCATTATACACCCTGGCCTTTGGTCATTTCTACAATATACTCTGCTCAGGGTGTTGCTTACTGCTTTCCAAGCCCACACTCTTTCACTCCAGATATACTCTCTTCTTGAACTAATTCCCATCCCCCCACCAGGTTCAAATTCTGTGGGCAGGAAGGCAGACTTAGAGATGGGACTATTCACAAGCACTTTTATCTCTGGCAGGAGGTAATGGGCATATGCCACCTTCAGTTACATTCTGGCCAATTACAAACAACACCAAAATAATTTGCAAAGAGCCCACCAAGCTGATGAGAAATGTGAGTATAATAATGAATAGGGGAGAAAGTGAATAGGGTAGGGAACTTCCACTCTCAGCCAGTACAAAATAACAGGGACCCAACGAACCCTCCCTACTTGAAACACAAACAAAAAAAAGAAAAGAAAAATATATGAAACACAGGTTTTTGAGACACTGGGTATCAGGCAAGGAAGGAAAGTGATCCTTCATGATGGGACACAAGCAAGATGCCCCAGCTTACTGATCTGAGAAAAAGTTGAGGTTGTAATGCAGGCAGGGAGAACCCAGGCAGAGCCCAGGATACTCTCTGAGTTGAGAAGGTGGAGTTCAGAGTCTGGGGAGAAGATGATCAGAGTTCCCAGGAAAAAAGTACTGGAGAGGATAAAGTCCCACAGAATGGGAACTCCTTAATATCAACCCTTAATAAGAACCCTAGTTTTAAACAACCAGACACATTGTCACCCCACTAAACACTGTACTTCGTAGCCTATTTTTCAATTAGGTATGGCTATACAGCTATTTTGGCTAATGAGATGTAAGAAAATACTGTATTAGGAACTTGACAGAAAAGGAATACCTATTACCTACTGATAGAAAGCAAGCGTCATAGCTCAAATTTGAGCAGTCTTATTGGACAACAAAGCAAAGCCAAAGACACCTGGACCTTTGTATCTTTTGCCCACATGGATAATCCATAGGCCTGTTTGGGTCTCAGTCATTGGTCCAGATTACCAAGGTCATATAACTTAATTTCATATACATGGTTCATTCATGTCTGATAGCTCTCTTCCTTTCTACACACCCTTGATTTGCACTCTTGGACACATGGAGATTATTCTGTTCCTCCTACAACATAATGTTAGGCTATGGGAAATTCGATGGAGAGGTAGAAGGCCTAGACAAAACAGAGCTTTTTTATACTTGGAACTTGCTATCTCTGTAGGATCCTGTTTGGCGATTTTCTGCCTCTCCATTCTACCTCTCCAGGAATCAGCCCATGAAGATAGCACAGGGATTCTCTCTATGGGACCCACTACTGTTGAATTATTCTCTATCTGTCCTCTTTCTTAGAGGGAGCAGCAAGAAAATTTTGGTCTTACTCCACTATTCTCCAAAATAATTTGTATATGCCTCAAACCCTTCCTATGTCATTAAGGATCCAGGTTTTTGAAAATCAGGTCAGGAAGAGACAACCCCTCAACCCCAGTATCTACTGTTAAATCCCTTCCTTGATTCACTGACAAGTGAAAGGGCTGGATGACTAAGTTAAAAAAAAAAAAGAAGTTGGACATTTCAGGGGAGACTAATCAGTGAAAATATTACCCTACACACCAGATTTAATGATCCCCAAGCTTTCCTCCTGGTTTTCAAGCTGATGGGTGTTCTGATCTGGGGAAAGAATGATTAACAATCTTGGCAGCTTTCTCATTTCGTTTTATCATTTTTTAGAAAATATTCCCTTATTTCCTAATAAACAAAAATTATTTATAATGAATTCTTAGCTTCTTTTACAGGGAAAAGTTGCTCCTGTTGCTCAGGTGGTGCTGACTTTCAGACATACTAAAAACTGCGGCATGAAACAATCAAGTAGAGCTCACGTAAAAAAGCAGAGAATGACAATGTTCAAATGGAGTCTATGCAAATGGGGCAAAACCACAACATTCTATAAATGTAGAAAAGATGAACATGGCATGTCAGAGACATTTAGGGAGCTTTGGACTCTTCATACAGGAATGGAAACTCTGAAAAGAGCTAAGAAAAAACAGGTTTTAGGAATAACTATTTTAAAAGAAACCATATGAAAGTAAGCAGCTCATTTCTTTATTCTTCCTGCTCTTCTAAATTATACTTGGTTTTTACAGAAGAAAGGAACCAACTGAGCTTTTACTAGCAGCCACCGTCTCTCCACCCTACCATCATCCCACAGTCCCCCTCCTCCAAATAAAAACACCTTGTGATTTGCTAAGTAATTCTAAAGTAATAGTGGGATAATATTTTGAAACGTCAATTGACATTTTTGGTCCAAGTTTCCTTGTGCTCATTGTCCTCTCTATTTTCCATTTCCCTTGCCCTTAAGGATAGGCAGGAATAAACAGCCACATTGTTTGTTTTGGTTACTGAAAAGACAATTTATTGAAAGTAAAAACACTAGTGATTTGGAACAGTTGTGAATTTTGAGAGAGAAAGTCATGGTTTAATGATTTAAAATTTAAGACCCAGAGCTTGTGGATTTAACACATAGCTTTTATTTTAAAACAAAACAAAAACATAGTATGGAGGATACAGGTTGATGACATAAAAGTTGTCTCCCTACCATAGAGCCAAAAGATAGATAGAAACATTTCCAATACTCTACCAATGGGCTTGGAAAGGACTGGAAAATAGGGCTAGAAAAAGAGTCTCCATTCTCTATGCCCACATTTACTACCTGCCAACACTGTGGTTGAAACCTCAATTAAGGATGGAAATAAGGAAGCAGAAAAGGCTTTTATGTCTCCGTTTCCAACTGGAACTCTTGGAAGAGATATCCTCCCAACATGAAGTGATCAGAATAGATTATAAATGATGAGGTATGTTCTGTTTAGCACAAATTTCTGAGACGTAATCAGAGATAGAAAAAGTATTTAGATATAAGTATGTTGTAAACAGTGAAACATCACAAAAAAATGCCAAGTCAGAAGCACTTCTAGAATAGTGATGTGAGGAACTCTGTGGACCCTCTTCCCAATAAAAAAACAGTAACTCGTGAAAGTATAAAAAGCAATATAAAAATCTTTGGAAGTTGTCCTAAGGTCATATAGCAAATAGAGAAACATTTATTCAAGAAAATCTACTAAATCTTGTTAAGAACAGAAAGAGTCAGTGACTTTTGAACGATGACTTGCCCCCTTCCCTTCCCAGGCAAAGTGATGGAAGATCTACCCTAGGCATGTGAAATTAGGAAGATAAGGTACTGTTTCACTGCAGCTCCAAGCCTAGGGTTATGGTATCTCCCTAGGAGGGGCAGGCCACCTATTTCTCATCCCTTCCTCTCCTGACTCCATGTTGCAAAAGCTCTATTTCAGGAGAAAATGGCAGAGAAGTTGGAGGTCCTCTTTCTCTACCTAGGCCTTGTCATAGGAAAGAAGTTCTAAATTAGGTATGATAGGCTGAGAATACTGGGCCCTAATTATCCTTGTCCCAGTTCATGTGTATAGCTAAGGTTCCATGATAGGAGAAGAAAGCCAAGAAGACCAGAGAGTGTCTTTGCCTAGAACTCTGCTCATAGAACATGGGTGTCTCTGCAAGAGAAATAGGCTGCTATCCTCACCCCCAACTCTGAAGCAGTAGCACTTATATTCTGCCCAGGAGGAAGAGAAAGGCTAAAAGAACAAAGAGATCCATACCTCTCCCTAAGAGGACTCATCTTATATGGAACAGAGCGTGGAGAACTTCAAGCCTAAGTGCACTGTAATCAACAGTGGTGATTTGGGTAGTGAGTAATTAGTAGGAGGCTTATAGCTCTGTAACAGCACTAAGATAAAAGGCAGAACAGCTAGAAGGTTAGCAGAAATAACTAAGGAAAGAAGCAGCAAAGAAGAGCCCTCCTAGGGGTGGAGGAAGCCTTAAGGTTTGGCCTCAAAGATGACTCCTACAAATGGAAATCAGAGTGTTTCTGTTCAAACAGAATCAGGTCAGACTTCAGAGTAATTTATTTACCAGGGAGTCCTCATAAACTATACAGCAACCAGCTAGAAGTTAGCGTAGGCTGACTGCTGCATCTGATACCAATACAGATGGTATTTGGTCTGCAAAGCTAAAGCAGTAGCTCAAGAAGGAGTTCATGAAAGGAGACAGTCAAAGAGAACTTGGATATCCACTGTCAACACAGGGAGGTAGGAGGACTCAGGGTGACTGTTCGTACCCAAGCCTACACTCTCAGGAGCAACATTAGAGGCTGCACATTTTGGGAAAAGCAGTCTTCACTCAACTAGTTCAGGCAAGTAACTAAAAAACAAAACAAAACAAAAAAACCCTAGTAGACTAGCAAAAAAGGACAGTCCTGGAGATGGGATGTTAGTATCAGAGTTGCTACAGCATATGATCAAAATATCCAGTTTAGAACAACAACAACAACAAAATACAAATTATGAGACAACCAAATAAACAAGATTATGTATTTTCAGGATTTAAAAGAACAGGCAACAGAAACTGCATTTAAGAGAGTCCAAATACTTGTACTTAGAGGACAGAAACTTTAAAGCAGTTATATTACAAATATGTTCAAAGAACTAAAGGAAGCCAAACTTAAAGAACTAGAGGAGGGTATGATGATACTGTCGCACCTACTGGAAAATATCAATGAAAAACAGAAATTATAAAATGAACCCAAAGGAAATTCTGGAGTTCACAAAGTCCGGTAACCAAATAAAAAATTTGCTAGACGGGGTCAACAGGAGATGGAAGTTGGGAGAACAAATCAGTAAACATGAAGACAGATTGACAGACATCATACAGTCTGAGAGCAGAAGAAAATAAGAATGAGAAACAATTAAAAGAGCCTGGGAGAAATGCAGGACACTATTGAGCACAGTAACATACAGTTGATTCTCAGTATTCGTGGATTCTGTATTTGTAAATCTGACTACTTGCAAAGTGTATTTGTAACCACCCAAACGGATACTCAGGGCATTTTCACAGTCATTTACAGACTTAGGTAAAGCAATGAAAAATCGGAGTCACCCAACACACAGGTTCTTAGCTGAGGTCAAACCAGGCAACACACTGCCTTGTTGTGTCATCTCTCATGCTGTAAACAAGTCTCTTTTTGACATATATTTACGGCCAAGTTTTTCACATTTTTGTGCTTTTAGTTGGTGGTTTTGCTGTTTTAAATGGCCTTCAAGTGTAGTGCTGAAGTGCTGTCTAGTATTCCTAAGCACAAGAAGGCTGTGATGTGCCTTACAGAGAAAATGTGTGTTAGATAAGCTTCATTTAGGCATGACTTACTGTGTTGTTTACCATGAGTTCAATGTTAATGAGTTCAATGTTAAGGAATCAACAATACTTTACATTCAGGAAAAGAAAGAGGAAATTTGTTTTGTATGTGACACTGCTCCAGAAAGTGCTAAAGTATTAACTATAGTACATGATGAAGCTTCAGAAAGGTAGAATTTTGTGGATAATTTTTTTGGATAAATTTGTGGATTTGTGAGTTGATGAACAAAAAAAAAAGTATAGTGTACAGATTGCTGTGAGGCTGAATTCCAAAGAAATTTATGGTCAAACAGTTAATGAAAACATGACCGATTCCTTACAAAGTCTTCTAAAAAAGAGAAGGGGATAGAATACTTCTCAACTCATTCTATTATTTCAATTTATCCTGATGCCAAAACCAGACAAATACAAGAAATACCCATATGTAATTTTGGAGATCATTTGGGTGTGGGATTTGATCTATTCTCAAGAGTTTGAGGACTCTGTTGCTGGCTTAGAAGTGAACCATAGTTCTGATAATAATTCAAATTAATATGTGTTTGTGTTGCAGTGCTCAACTGTGTAACCTCCAGAGTCTTAAATGTTGTTTCATGGCTGTGGCTCCATCAAACAATACAATAAATTATCTTCCCAAAAACTAGAAGAAAATCTTAGGCTTAAAAAAGTTGAAATGATTATTATCAGAAACTTTATACGCAACCATAACATCAAACTGATACAGCTGTGGATTTGTCATGTGATCAGATGATAATAGTCTCTTCTTCAGCCAAAGCTGATAAATCAGGAAAAGGAAGGATTGAAACCTGATATCAAAATAATTTTCTGTTCCTGTGTTAAACAATACTGGGACTGGCATACTTCCTCTGACTAAGTTAAACAATACTGAGAATAAGCAAAGTAAAATTAGGTTCTTGCTCCAGGGAATACTTGCTCCTGGAAGATAAGACTGAGCAAGCAAGAATAGCTTACTTACTGAGACTAAGCTTACTCATCATACCTTACTTCAAGACCCTTGCTTCTCTGTACATACCAGTGCAAAGCAATTATGTCATAAACTCTGCCCGGTCCCAACCAGCTCCCCTCCTTGCAAGACCCACCTTAAAATTACTCTTTAAAATTCTAAAATCCTACAAAATATTCCCCACCTCCCCAGTTTTCCCCTTCTGAGGTGTTACCAAGACTGTGACAGTTGTATTTTCCCTTATTGAGGTAGGTCAAATAAATTTAGCTGCGCTGAATTCAGGATTTTCTGTTGGTCTTTTAGTCTTTTGTGACAGTTGTCACACCCCTTAGATTTTTACATCCTATTGGACAATGAGTTTTTAAAGATAGGCTCTTATACTCTATTCTCTGTGTATATGTCAGAAAGTACCCCCCCAAAATACTGATTGCATTTACCAGGCAGTCAGAGAAACCTACTGAACAGAAACATTGCCTTATATTTTTACCAACAGCTATAGTGGAAGAATAAAAGTATTGTATTCTCATGCTGTAGAGACTAAAAATAGTAATATTTTGTTTCATTGCTTTCTAACTAATGTAGAAATTATCCACAATGGAAAAATGAAACTCAGATGATCATTATCAGTCTAGAGAGGTAATAAAATTTGCTGGGTTTTAGAAAGATGCATTTTAAAGAGAAAAACAGAGGAATACGTAGAAAGACTTTGAACTAAATCATTCATAATACAATAAGCAATCTATTCCTAAGAGGTGCTTTAAGATATCTGACAGTATGGGAATGTATTTATTTATTCAATAAATATGTTTTAATAACTACTACAGGCTGAGTAAAGTTTTTGGAATTGGTGCATGGTGGTTAATAAAGCAAATGTTCTCTAACTACATGGGACTTGTATTCTAGTTGTGAGAAGGCAATTTTTCAAAAGGAAATACACACATAAATATAGAATTACAGTTTGCAGTAAGTACTATGAAGTGTAGTGAAAGAGACTAAAAACAGACACAGTGGGCACAAGGAGATTAGGTAGGCTTTGCAGGAGACCAGGCATAAGATTAAGTTGGAATGTAGATATTTTTCCCTACCTTGACTTGAAGGATTAGGCTAAATCTCCCAGCAACTTGGAAATGTACAATTTTCCCAAGATAGAGGAAGAAAATGAAAACAAAAGTGAATTTTCAGTTGTCTTACATAATGGAAATAATAGATAATGGGAACGAGATATGTTTCATCAATCTTGAATAAAACGATACACTAGATTTGGGGAGGAAGGATTGAGACCATGTAAAACTCAGCACTAGAAATTCTATTTCCATATAACATTTCCAAAAGCTTTAGACAAAGTTATTCTGAAAGAAATTGGAATTGGGGCCTACTGTGAAACCCTAAAAGAAATCAAAGTTACTGGTATGACATTCTAACTTACTGACTTTACAGATTTTCAGTAAATACATTTCACATTGCTTACCTAGAATGTACAGGACATAACCTGTTCTGTGTTAGTGAATTTAGATATCTAAACTCCAAAAGAATATACAAATAGGATAAGAATCATTTTAGCATGAAACACACACACATTTACCCAATTATAATTTAATACTTAATAAAGAGTTCAAATTGCTTCTAAATTAAGTCTTATATGCATATTAAATGGCAGGTGCTTCATAAGATTTTCAGTAAATCCCACAATTCAATAATTCTATTTACAGAAGAGAAAACTATAGCTCAGAGAAAATAAATAAATTACTAAAGGTCCACAGCTAAGTAATTGTGTAAATGGGTTTTTAAGTCAGGTTTGTTTGGATGCACACTTTCTTTTCTTGGCCACTTGTTCTCCCAGAGTGACCCTGAAGTTAATATTTCTCAACAATTTTTAGGTATGCCCCAATGACTTATTAAAAGCAGGAGAAGCTAAGAGCCAACCTATTACACCTTTAGGCAGATGAACAGCCTACCAAAACATATGAGTTTTCACTATCACATCAGCAAAAATAAAAAAGTTTGAGAACACATTGTTTTGATTTGTAAATCTAGGGCAAAGAGGCAGTTTTATACATTGTGGATAGACATGTGAATACATGAACTCTCTAAGGAGGTAAAGTTGGCAGAATCTATCAAAATTACAAATATACAAACACTTTGATCCAGTAATTCTAAATTTGAGTTTGACGTGCCCCTGTCATTCTGCGAAAGAAGCCCTCGGCGATGTTCTACCCAGCTCTCACAGGCCTGCTCAGTGTTTTCACCAACTTCTCAGTCACTGGCTCATTTCTCTTCTGAATACACTGATTACCTGGGACCATACTCCTAATAGTCTCCACCTTGATTATTACTTGGAATCCCTGGTTACCCTGCCCAATTCACTTGATGAGTCTCCCTTATATATAAACATTTGCCTGAATGAAGTCTGAATTCATCATGATCTTTCTACAGTTAGCATTAGCAGTTGGTTACTACTGCTCCTCAGCACCCAAATTTATAATCCTCCCTCCATCTCTGTTCTTTGTGTCCAATGCTGTTGGGAGGTCATAGCATACTCTCCAATTCAGCCTGCCCAATATATAATATCTTTAAAAATTAATTATATTGCACCTCATCATGCATAGCACTAAACCACCTAGGCCAAGGAGAGGAAATTTTTGAAATACTTTCTATAAGCTAAGTCCTCTGCTAGCAACTTTTGCATATTCTACCTGATTCAATCTTCATTGCAGACCTGAAGTATAGATATTATTTTCTTCATTTTCTCTTGAGTAAACCAAGACCTAGTGAAAATACCTTTCTTAAGGTCATGTGTTTAAGATTGAGCTGTGATTATAGCCAGCTCTCTTGACTTTCAATCTAGTACCATTTTTAATTAAACTTCATGTCCTCTAAACCACCTCCCTTTTAATCAGAAAGGGATATTCAATCAGAAGTCGATTTCCATTTCAGCAGCTTCAGTGAATATAGAAGAATTAACGTTTTTTTCCAGAAGGCAATTTTGTGATTCCTCAGGTACTGTATAAATTCATTGTCAAATGGCTTTAACATCTTTTAAATATTCCTTCATATTTTGTTACACTGGCCCTTTTTGTTTCTTTCTTTTTGTTATCTACCATACAAAATCTAGATCAGTCATAAAATGATACTTTCTTCCTTTACGGAAACTCCTAGATTATTTTTCTTTGTAAATCAGTTATATACTATGTCTTTTCTAGGTCTGAAACATAGCCAGTCTCTGTATTTTGGCCGCAGGTGACTTATGAAGCCTTACAAATGGAATGTGCCATCTGTTTGATATCTAAGGATTTCAAGCTACGTTTGTCATAAAACATATTTAATCTGGATTGATAATTACATATTTATATGATCAATTTTAACCTTCATGAGTTTAGAGGCTATCTCTGAATATGACTTTGATCTTCATCTTGGTTTTTTTAAATTTAGATTGCTCCTGGTTCTTAATACAATTCCAATTGGTATGGACAACTCCATGTAGTATATGTACCTGATTTGAGGCACTTTGATTTAAAATGCCCCATTTCTAATTTAAAGTTTCTCATTAGTGTAATAGTTACTTTTCAAATCCTCAGGAGAATTCATGAAACTTCTTCCTTTGTTTCTTTTATTCTTCAGTCTTTCATTCAATAGAAATGCATTAATGCCTGCAATGTAGCAGGGACTAGCAGTCACCTGGTCATAATGTTGAACAAAGGAGGCACAGTCCCTGGCATTATTGATTTATGTTCTAGTTAGAGGAAAGACAGCATGGAAGAAAACTCAAGAAGGTGGAAGAGTTTAAGCAATGGCCCTGAGGTAGGGGGAAAAAATGGGTGTTTTTAATGAACCAAATGATCAATAATGTAACTGGACTACAATAAAATTAGGCATATTGCACAGGGTGAGTCTGCTTAATGGTCTGCTAGAACTTCATAGGGAATTTGATTTTATACTAACTATGGTGGGAGTAACAGACTGATTAATTTCATAAGAATATCATTCTCATTACAAAGTGGAGAATAGTTTGAGAGTAATAGGGTGGATAGGAAGAGACCTGGGAGATTGTAACAGAGTCAGGCAAAAGATAATGATAGCCTGGTCTAAGTAGAGGACAGATTAAAGATGTAACTTGAAAATAAGATTAGCATAAATTGAGGAGGATTTGACATAGAAATTGAGAACAACAGAGATTTAAGGATGATCCAGATATAATGACCACATCAGTATCAGATAGGATAAAGCCAGGTGATGCTGCATTAATAAATAACCACTGAAACCACATGGCCCAGAACTACCATATTTATTTCTTGCTCATGCTACATGTCTATTCATGGGTTGACAGGGGGACTCTGCTCACTGTAATCACACAGAGATTTGGGTTCATGGAGCAGCCAACCTCCATGACCTGAACATTGTAGGTCATGGTGCTAGAGGAAAGAGAGTTCTTCACTTTCTCACCCACATCAGCTAATATCCTAGCCTGTAGGTGATCTATACCACTTCCATACACAATTCTTTGGCCAAAACTAACCACATGGCTCCACCCAAACACAAGAGTGCTAGGGAATGCAACCCTATGCATGCTTGGAAGGCAGAAGGCTGGAAAATGTTTGATGAAATTATTAATGCTTAATACCATGTTTCCTCTTTGTAAGATCCAGTTTTTATTTTTGAGAAAAACTCAGGAAATTTGCTGAAAATTGTGGCCACACTGTTCAGATGGCATGAGCACCTTGGACATTGAATTCCTGGACTGTAAATAATTTCATGTCCAGAAGACCCACCTCTTAGGGCACTTCTCTTGTGGTGATGTCTCCCAAGCATGCTGGAGTCCTACTTTAGACACCACTTACATTCAGATTATCATCTGTGCTGTTATCCGTGTTATTATAGATATGGTGAAGTATGTGGCTAGGTCTTGGCATTTTGGGCAAATGACCTTTTGTAAAAGAAGTATAAAAGTTGCCTTTTCCAATTTATCTACATTTATGAGAGTGAATTTATATTACCATTCAAATCCTTTGATGAGTACTCAATATATTACAGATTCAAAGGTATATTCTCTGTAGCATAATAGACTGTAACTTGGTCAAGACATCCTGTTCACCACTGCATTCACTTACATATAGAACAGTGCCTGACACACTGTTGGATGACTATTAATGAGTATTTAAATGTATATGACATATAATACACCCACATGTAGAATATGATGTTCAAATTCTATAATATAAACTATATTTATGTTTCATGTAAAATAAAATGGTATGCAATTGTATATGTGAAATGTCTATTACATGTCTTATACAAATCATATTTAGTATTTATTATACGCCAGACAGTGTTTGGCGATTTAGTTTCATTTTACTTATTCCTTTTGATGATGAGTTGGTTTTAGTATTTTTACTCCCATTTTAGATATGACAATACTAAGCTTAACCTACTCCTTGCATTTTTAAGGGATATATGTTTTGGCAAATTTCCTGGACTCTAGTCCAATGTTGTATTTTCCATATTGAATAAACAGTGACAGGACATGCTATGAGAAGTCAGAGGATAAATGTCCCAACACTACCTGGATCATCAATTTTACTTGAAGTATGTTTTGTAAAAAAAAAAAAAATCATGGTATTTTATATTATAATAAATATTATAAAAATTGAATTTTTTCAAAAGAAAATAAACTTTGAAGAAATTTAAAGTTGACTGCTTATTATGTTACTTGCTCATATTTTTGCTGTAAGGTGTGTGTATCAGGTAAGAATTTACTTCAGCTGCATTAAAGGGAAAAGTGAAATATCAGTGATTTATATCAGGCAGGAGTTTTATTTATCAGGTAATGAGAAGTCTAATTAGGTAGTCCAGTGCCGGCCTGAGGCTCTGTGACAGCACTAGGAGTCCTACTCCTTCTATCACTGAGCTCAGCCAACCCATCATGTCCTTGTAAACTCAAAGTCACATGATGGTTCTTACTCTGCATCATGGTTGAATCTATGTTCCAGAAACAAAGGATACTGGAAAAGACGAAAGGCTAAAGGACAAGCCAGTCAAGTCTGTCCCAGTTTAAATGATTTCTTGGAAGCACCAACAAAAACTTACAAATTCATTGGTCAGAATTGTTTCACACAGGAAACTTTAGCTGCAAGGAAAGTTAGAAAAAGTAGTCTTTTAGCTGTTCAATTGACACACCCAGTGAAACTGGGATTGTGCTAGTAAGGAAGTAAATGAGAAATAGATATTGGGTGGGTAGCAGTTAGCCACCCAAATAATCTGAATGTAAGTGACAGCCAGATGTCTCCATTATGCCTTGGAGACGTGTCCATTGGTCATCATAGAGTGGCCACCCTAAGAACTGGGCCTCTTGGAAATGAGTTGAGTTTTAGTTTAAAGGTTTAAAAAGGACTGATTTACAATACATGCTATCTGGGTGGCCCTTCCCTTGAAGAATCTACTGACAGCTGCTTGATCTTGCAAGCAGATCACTGATTTAGCCCTCCATAACTTGAGTTGAGGCTATGTATGTCTGAAATCACTACAGATATCCAAGCTAAGAGTTCTCCATTTTCTGCTGACCCTATGAGTGTTCTCTGTCTGCCTCTTGTTGGAGCATTTACAGTGAAAGTTGTTCACTTAGTTTCTTTTTTTTTTTTTTTTTTTTTTTTTGCGGTACGTGGGCCTCTCACTGTTGTGGCCTCTCCCGTTGCGGAGCACAGGCTCCGGACACGCAGGCTCAGCGGCCATGGCTCACGGGCCCAGCCGCTCCACGGCATGTGGGATCTTCCCGGACCGGGGCACGAACCCGTGTTCCCTGCATCAGCAGGCGGACTCTCAACCACTGCGCCACCAGGGAAGCCCTGTTCACTTAGTTTCTAAAGAATTTAACTGTTGAGTGGCTTTACCTGGAAAATATGTAATGCAATTTAGTTAAGAGAACTCTACCGTGGACAAACGGCATCAGAAGAAACCCAAACTGGTTCAATTATGGTGCTCTGAGGTAAAAGCAGCACTGCCTTGGGTATGACTATTTTTTCCCCTCAGAAAAGTAAAATTTCTGAACCAAGACTGATGGGACTCTCCTGTCCTCAGGTGCTTTTTAATATTCTTATTATTTAATTATGTTGTGGTCATGGGTGAACCAGGCCCTGTTGATGACAGGGAAGAGAGCAGCTTTTTTCAAAAATCTCTCACACTGACTTCAAAAGACAAGGAATGCTTATCAGTATAAGAAGCCCAAGATTTGGATGCTCAACACCAAACTCTGGGATGTGCTTGGGCCTGGCTATTTTAGGGGAAAACAAACCTCACTTTTCATAGTGGCAGCTGGATTCAGTTATTTCCTAGAATAAACCCCTACTATAATCTAGTGTTTTCAATTTACCCAAATCCCACCAGAAAACATAGAATTTGAAGGGCAAAGGAAACAAAAGCAGTTAGATAAAAACCATTAGGAAGCTAAAAACTCCATAATTAGCATGATACGTCATCTCTCACAGAAACACAGATAATTAAAATGGACCAACCACTAACAACTCAAAGGAACAAACAAGGCAAAGATAGCCTTGCAGTGCCCCCTAGCAAACACTGCAAAATTCCTCTCTGTAACATTGCTTCTTTGTTACTGCAAATCTAGCTCAAGCTATTTTGAAGCCACAGTCCAGACAACTCTTGTTCCTAATCACTATTGAAATAATTTGACAAACTATTGAAAAATATGCTGATGTCCATTTAATATGAGACAAGCAAACCAGAACAACGTTCTTTGATTACAATCTGCAACCACACACTCATGTGACTGATTTCTTTCTTACTTCCATCTCTCCTTTCCTTTTTTTCTTCTTTTCCTTCTTTTTAAAACATTGTGCTGAGCCTGTGATCTTGAACCTAAAGCAAACTAAAAGTAAAAATAAAGCTGATAAGATTTCAAAGCTGTTTTCCCTCTCTTCTGGAAATTCACATGTTGATTTAGCTTATTCAATTCTGCTAAGCAGATTACTTTTATATAGGACTAGCTGAATTTTACAGTCTATTTATCTTACACCTTTTAATTAAATGGCCTCGAACTGGTGCCCGGTCCCTATTCCACTGTCTTATATAATATATCTGTTCACATTTTCCTTCTAATTAAGAGTAAGAAGCAGTTTCAGGGAGAGAGGTAGAAATATGTGAAAATCACAACAAGGCACAGCAATTTCATTTTTCAACCTGGATGGGTCCTGGGCTTTTCATTCAGGTCAGCTGAGCTTCTAAATGCTGTGAGTGATTACTAATTCCACTCGGTTTTCCCAGTGAAGCTGAAGGTGATGAAGGAGGGACAGATTGGGGGACAACCAAAAGATGGATAGAAGCATAAAGCAATAGTGTTCAATTTCAAGAAAGTCAACAGAAATGTTCAAAATTAGCTAATTCTTCTGGGTGTTATGGAAAATTGCAGAGTGGAAATAATAGGTAGATGACATTTGATTAAATATTTAATTAAGCTAAATACACACAAGCCTCTTAATTCTGAATGTGTTCTGTACAATGGTATTCCACCAAAGAGAAGCAGGGAAACGTTTTTCAACAATTCTTTTTTCTGATTATATTTAGTTGTTGACTTGATCAGGCCAAGCATATCATCCCACATTCAATTCACAATGCATAGAGTTATTCCACTTATTAGACCCAGTTTTACAGATGGGATGATGCTCAGGATTCAAATTTCCCCTGCTTATTCGCCATATTGACTTATTAACATTTTGCCTTCTCGATTAATTTAAATGGCTTTGGAGAGGTTTACCCTTTGGCACTCAGGGACCAACGTAATTGCTTTATAGGCTACTCTTACCACTGCTGATTTTCAAGAAGAAAACATAAAAGTTATGATGCTTTTCTGGACAATGGCAACTCAGGAAGAACCAGGGGTGCATCCTGGATTGGATACTGAAGCTCAGTAGTTTTTGGTTAAAGGAAGCTCCTGAGTGGAGATCTAGCATCTGGTCCCATAAAGTTTTACTCCAGAAAATACATTCACACAAATGAATTAATATTCCCATTACCATTTCCACTACTCAGTGAGCTAAGGAATCCAAAATCACTAGAAAACGGTGAAAAGAGATGCACGAGTAGAAAAGGCATTTTTTAAGTTTTCAAAATAAAAACTTTAAGCTTTTGCATATACATTTGCAAGCACATTAACTCCATGTACAAAAAGTTGCCCCTGTAATAGTCACAGTGTTTTACTTTCCTGTATCAGCCACAACTGTGATGCTTAATTAGCCATATGTTTATTCTTACTAGACTATGACTCCTCCAGGACCGGATCTGAGTTGTAGCCAAATTGTATCGCAAGTAGTGTACTCGGCACAATGTAATTGGTACACGGTTGTTGACTGAATTGGATTAAACTGAATTAATACTGGTAAATGTCACTACCCAATCAGTCAGCAAGGACTGGAGGCTTGTACAAGGCGAAACAAACATGCTGGCTGGCCCTGTGGCTAGGTATTCTGTAAAAGGAAGGTCGGTTATGTGGTTTTGATTAAAACTGATATTGGATTTTTCATATTAATGAACAGTTGACTGATTCCACAATTCTCTTCAGCCCCCAAGGGAACTGGATACCTCTTATGCAGTCATCTTCAACATTCCAGTACTCTGCCTTTCCCACAGCATAAAATAAGCTATCCCTACAGAGACCATTTACGAATCTACTTTGTTTTAAAAGCACACCTATCGTGCAAATCAATATTACAGGTGCTGCATTTTAGAGAGCCACTGACCTCCAAGTATTCCCAGAGTACTTGACACTCAGCAACCCTTTTTTTAGTGTCATAGCATGTGGTGTACTAAAAGAAAAAAATCATAATTGCAAGGCTAAAGCACAATCAAACAAACAAGAATGCTATGCTAACAATCAAAATAACTAAATAAAGACACTTAGCAGAAGAAGTAAGAATAAAACTTGTGAGGCGAGTGAAGTAGTCTGAGTCATGATTAGGAGGTGGGTTCAAAGCTGGACACCGAATCAAGAGAGAGGGTGTAAATTAGGCTGTCTGTGTACTGCTGTGGGGCCTCACCCCTGTGGCTGCTGCTCTGAATGTGCTGGAAAGAGGCTGGAGGGGACCTGAGCAAACCAGCTACCACAGAGGGTAAGAACAAAGAGAAACTAGAAATGATGCAGAAATGCTGTCAGTGTAACTGGTAAACCGCAAAACACAGGAGCCACTGGACCAATTTAATGATGCAAGAGACACTTTCCTCTGATAATGCATTGCCCCAAAGGAAACAATGCTATGGAGTGGAATACAATTCATCCATAAGCCCTAGAGATCAGAAGCAACAATAGTAATCCTTGGGATATAGGGAAGTTCTGTGATTCTTGTCACTATCCGCCCCTCCTCGTTCCTCCACCACACACACACACACACACACACACACACAGAGTTTGGCTCAGGGCTAGTTTGATGTTATGAATTAAAGATACATCAATATTTGAATTGTAATCACCTTGGTTAAGATTATTCACCAATTCAATTAATACCTGCAGCAAATTCTTCAAAGTTTGAAAAATATACAACCCTCTGGGCAGATGCCATACATTCAAATCCTGTAAATTCTTTACCCAATTCCTTAGGCTAGAACAAAGTTCTTCCTTCTTCAAGAATGTCATTTACTGACAATGGAGACACGACGACCCAAAACCTATGGGATGCAGCAAAAGCAGTTCTAAGAGGGAAGTTTATAGCAATACAATCCCACCTTAAGAAACAGGAAACATCTCGAGCAAACAACCTAACCTTGCACCTAAAGCAATTAGAGAAAGAAGAACAAAAACATCCCAAAGTTAGCAGAAGGAAAGAAATCATAAAAATCAGATCAGAAATAAATGAAAAAGAAATGAAGGAAATGATAGCAAAGATCAATAAAACTAAAAGCTGGTTCTTTGAGAAGATAAACAAAATTGAGAAACCATTAGCCAGACTCATCAAGAAAAAAAGGGAGAAGACTCAATAGAATTAGAAATGAAAAAGGAGAAGTAACAACTGACACTGCAGAAATACAAAAGATCATGAGAGATTACTACAAGCAACTCTATGCCAATAAAATGGACAACCTGGAAGAAATGGACAAATTCTTAGAAATGCACAACCTGCCAAGACTGAATCAGGAAGAAATAGAAAATATGAATAGACCAATCACAAGCACTGAAATTGAAACTGTGATAAAAAATCTTCCAACAAACAAAAGCCCAGGACCAGATGGCTTCACAGGCGAATTCTATCACGCATTTAGAGAAGAGCTAACACCTATCCTTCTCAAACTCTTCCAAAATATAGCAGAGGGAGGAACACTCCCAAACTCATTCTACGAGGCCACCATCACCTTGATACCAAAACCAGACAAGGATGTCACAAAGAAAGAAAACTACAGGCCAATATCACTGATGAACATAGATGCAAAAATCCTCAACAAAATACTAGCAAACAGAATCCAACAGCACATTAAAAGGATCATACACCATGATCAAGTGGGGTTTATTCCAGGAATGCAAGGATTCTTCAGTATACACAAATCAATCAACGTGATAGACCATATTAACAAACTGAAGGAGAAAAACCATATGATCATCTCAATCGATGCAGAGAAAGCTTTCGACAAAATTCAACACCCATTTATGATAAAAACCCTGCAGAAAGTAGGCATAGAGGGAACTTTCCTCAACATAATAAAGGCCATATATGACAAACCCACAGCCAGCATCGTCCTCAATGGTGAAAAACTGAAACCATTTCCACTAAGATCAGGAACAAGACAAGGTTGCCCACTCTCACCACTCTTATTCAACATAGTTTTGGAAGTTTTAGCCACAGCCATCAGAGAAGAAAAGGAAATAAAAGGAATCCAAATTGGAAAAGAAGAAGTAAAGCTGTCACTGTTTGCAGATGACATGATACTATACATAGAGAATCCTAAGGATGCTACCAGAAAACTACTAGAGCTAATCAATGAATTTGGTAAAGTTGCAGGATACAAAATCAATGCACAGAAATCTCTGGCATTCCTACATACTAATGATGAAAAATCTGAAAGTGAAATCAAGAAAACACTCCCATTTACCACTGCAACAAAAAGAATAAAATATCTAGGAATAAACCTACCTAAGGAGATAAAAGACCTGTATGCAGAAAATTATAAGACACTGATGAAAGAAATTAAAGATGATACAAATAGATGGAGAGATGTACCATGTTCTTGGATTGGAAGAGTCAACATTGTGAAAATGACTCTACTACCCAAAGCAATCTACAGATTCAATGCAATCCCTATCAAACTACCACTGGCATTTTTCACAGAACTAGAGCAAAAAATTTCACAATTTGTATGGAAACACAAAAGACCCCGAATAGCCAAAGCAATCTTGAGAACGAAAAATGGAGCTGGAGAAATCAGGCTCCCTGACTTCAGACTATATTACAAAGCTACGGTAATCAAGACAGTATGGTACTGGCACAAAAACAGAAATATAGATCAATGGAACAGGATAGAAAGCCCAGAGATAAACCCATGGACATATGGTCACCTTATCTTTGATAAAGGAGGCAGGAATGTACTGTGGAGAAAGGACAGTCTCTTCAATAAGTGGTGCTGGGAAAACTGGATAGGGACATGTAAAAGTATGAGATTAGATCACTCCCTAACACCATACACAAAAATAAGCTCAAAATGGATTAAAGACCTAAATGTAAGGCCAGACACTATCAAACTCTTAGAGGAAAACATAGGCAGAACACTCTATGACATAAATCACAGCAAGATCCTTTTTGACCCACCTCCTAGAGAAATGGAAATAAATACAAAAATAAACACATGGGACCTAATGAAACTTCAAAGCTTTTGCACAGCAAAGGAAACCATAAACAAGACCAAAAGACAACCCTCAGAATGGGAGAAAATATTTGTAAATGAAGCAACTGACAAAGGATTAATCTCCAAAATTTATAAGCAGCTCATGCAGCTCAATAACAAAAAAAAACAAACAACCCAATCCAAAAATGGGCAGAAGACCTAAATAGACATTTCTCCACAGAAGATATACAGACTGCCAACAAACACATGAAAGGATGCTCAACATCTTTGCTCATTAGAGAAATGCAAATCAAAACTACAATGAGATATCATCTCACACCAGTCAGAATGGCCATCATCAAAAAATCTAGAAACAATAAATGCTGGAGAGGGTGTGGAAAAAAAGGAACACTCTTGCACTGCTGGTGGGAATGTGAATTGGTACAGCCACTATGGAGAACGGTATGGAGGTTCCTTAAAAAACTACAAATAGAACTACCATATGACCCAGCAATCCCACTACTGGGCATATACCCTGAGAAAACCATAATTCAAAAAGAGTCATGTACCAAAATGTTCATAGCAGCCCTATTTACAATAGCCCGGAGATGGAAACAACCTAAGTGTCCATCATCGGATGAATGGATAAAGAAGATGTGGCACATATATATAATGGAATATTACTCAGCCATAAAAAGAAATGAAATTGAGCTATTTGTAATGAGGTGGATGGACCTAGAGTCTGTCATACAGATGAAGTAAGTCAGAAAGAGAAAGACAAATACAGTATGCTGACACATATATATGGAATTTAAGAAAAAAAATGTCATGAAGAACATAGGGGTAAGACAGGAATAAAGACACAGACCTACTAGAGAATGGACTTGAGGATATGGGGAGGGGGAAGGGTAAGCTGGGACAAAGTGAAAGAGTGGCATGGACATATATACAGTACCAAACGTAAGGTAGATAGCTAGTGGGAAGCAGCCGCATAGCACAGGGAGATCAGCTCGGTGCTTTGTGACCTTTGTGACCGCCTGGAGGGGTGGGATAGGGAGGGTGGGAGGGAGACGCAAAAGGGAGGGGATATGGGAACATATGTATATGTATAACTGATTAAATTTGTAAAAAAAGAAAAAAAAGAATGTCATTTACAAGAAGTTAAGGTATGAATCAGGATCATTTTCTTAAGCACATGCAGCGTATTTTTTTCTCAAAACCATGAGTAGTACTGACAGCATCAAGTGATCTACACTTCTACTAGTAGATGAAAATTATACACCCGGAAGTGGTTTATGTTTATTTCTTTTAAAAATCGTTTAAAAATTTTTATATTCAAATAATGAATGCACATTTTATTTTTTAACATCTTCATTGGCATATAATTGCTTTACAATGGTGTCTTAGTTTCTGCTTTATAACAAAGTGAATCAGTTACACATATACATATATCCCCATATCTCCTCCTTGTTGCATCTCCCTCCCTCCCACCCTCCCTATCCCACCCCTCTAGGTGGTCACAAAGCACCGAGCTGATCTCCCTGTGCTATGCGGCTGCTTCCCAATAGCTATCTATTTTACACTTCGTAGTATATATATTACACTTCGTAGTATATATAAGTCCATGCCACTCTCTCACTTTGTCCCAGCTTACCCTTCCCCCTCCCCGTGTCCTTAAGTCCATTCTCTACATCTGTGTCTTTACTCCTGTCCTGCCCCTAGGTTCTTCAGAACCTTTTTTTTTTTTAGATATTCCATATATATGCGTTAGCACACAGTATTTATTTTCCTCTTTCTGACTTACTTCACTCTGTATGACAGACTCTAGGTCCATCCACCTCACTACAAATAACTCAATTTCGTTTCTTTTTATGGCTGAGTAATATTCCATTGTATATATGTGCACATCTTCTTTACCCATTCATCTGTCGATGGACACTTAGGTTGCTTCCATGTCCTGGCTATTGTAAATAGAGCTGCAATGAACATTGTGGTACATGACTTTTTGAATTATGGTTTCCAGAGAAGATATACAGATTGCCAACAAACACATGAAAGAATGCTCAACATCATTAATCATTAGAGAAATGCAAATCAAAACCACAAAGAGGTATCACCTCACACCAGTCAGAATGGCCATCATCAAAAAATCTACAAACAATAAATTCTGGAGAGGGTGTGGAGAAAAGGAAACCCTCTTGCAGTGTTGGTGGGAATGTAAATTGATACAGCCACTATGAAGAACAGGATGGAGGTTCCTTAAAAAACTAAAAACAGAACTAGCACTCCCACTACGGTGCATATACCCTGAGAATATCACAATATTTTAAAATAATTGACTTGCATTACTGTTTTCTTGATTATCAACATCAGATATAATCAGTTTATTTTTGTTATAGGAGTTAAGTTCACTCTACCCCCAAATACACACATGAGCATGTGGACAGACAGACAGACAGACACACACACACACATACACATCCCTTCTCCTCAGTCTCCCAGTGTAGTTTAATATTTCTTAATGGAAAATAAGGGTTACATTATTTATTTATTTATTTATCTATTTTGCGGTACGAGGGCTTCTCACTGTCGTGGCCTCTCCCGTTGCGGAGCACAGGCTCCGGACGCGCAGGCCCAGCGGCCATGGCTCACGGGCCCAGCTGCTCCACGGCATGTGGGATCCTCCCGGACCGGGGCACGATCCCGTGTCCCCTGCATCAGCAGGCGGACTCCCAACCACAGCGCCACCAGGGAAGCCCAGGGTTACATTATTTAATATGACTTTGTAGTATATATTATTATTGCACTTTTTTCTCTTACATTTTGCCCATGGAATTAATAATTGCCTTTTTCCCCCTATTTTCTCAGCTTCACTTGGAGTCATTACATTTTGCAAATATTTCAACAGATTTTTCAAATGCCTATCGGCATTTGAAATTTTTGAGTTGACTAAACCAAATTCCTTTTTAAAACTGGCCATGATTGTTTTTGGAAGACCTTGGCTCTGCAGCTCTCCATTCCCCTGCTCCAGTGCTCACCAGCTGCTGGCTAGGTCTCTTGTACAGTAGTCACACTGGAACTCCATGGCATTATTGTTTTGGATTCACCCTTTGCCAGATTTCATGTCCTTCTCATATTTAGTTTACTCCCCTGTTTTGCCGAAATATATCCTACAATAGCTTCCTAAGAGGACAATCAAGAATGATAAATATTAAGAACCTGTATACCTAAAAAAATATTTTTTCACTTCACACCCTATTGATAACTTGCTTGAGTATGATTCCTGGATTGAAAATACTTTCCCTCAGAATTTAAAGACACCACTTCCTTATTTTATAACAGCCAACATTTTCATTAAGAAATCTAATGGCAGTTGAATTCTATTTTTACTATATATGATCTTTTTTTTTTTGATGATTGTCTCCTCCTACCAGAAGCTTCTAGGACTTTCTCTTTGCTGTTTTTAGAATTTCTGATTTTTTTTTAATTTTATGCATTTGTTTGGCAAATTTATTTCCATCATGAGCTTTTCCAGTACAAAAATGTATACTCTTCAGCTCTAGAAATGTTTTTACAGTATTTCTTTGATAATTTCTTCTCTCTTATATTTTCTGTTGGCCTTTCTCTAACTCCTTGTGCTGGAATTCCTGGAATAATCTTTTTTTTCCTCATGTATTTTATTATTTTTATCTTTTTATTTAATTTTCTAGGATTTTTTTGCTTTATCTTTTAATCCTTCTATTGAATTTTAAATTTTACCTATCATATTTTAAAATTTTCCCAATCTCTTCTTGTTTTCTGAATGCTCTTCTTTCACAGTAGTTTAGTCTTGTATTAGAGGTGCAGCTTGTCTCATGTCTCAGAAGAAATTAAACATATGTGTTTTAGAAATTTCCTTCTATTGCCTGAATTGTCTCTGCTTATCATAGGTTTTTAAAATTCTGTTTGTTTTCTCCTTAATATTGCTTTTCCTTAGAGGACCTGTGCCACAGGTTCCTCTTAGATAAAATATAAATTTAGTCTTTTTCTCACCTTCATTTTTGAATGATACCAATGTCTTGGCTTATGGAAAGAAGAAAAAAAAGAAATGCAAAGAATTAGGAAGGAGCAGTTTAGAGCAAAGTTTCTGTTGTTGTGTTATGTGTACAGTGTTTAAACTTTCCTCTTTAATTATTACTTCTTCACATTTATAAACATGAAATTCACTTACAGTTTAAAAGCCAAAACATATATTGTTATAAAAATTCAGTTGAAATGAGAAAAATAAAAAGACCTAGCTCTATCACTAATTCTATGACTAAATAATGCTAAAACAAATCAAAACAAAAAGAAATTCACAATGGCTGGGAGATTTTCTACTTTCTTTTGGGGGACTTTAATTTTAAAAAATCTTACACTCCTTGCCATTTTATTTCAATTTTAAGTCAATATTTTTTTCAGTCAAAAAACACACAAAAGCTAGAATGAGATTAGAGGTATAACATAGGAACATCATCAAACTTAAACTGAGAATTGAAGTGATAGAGCCTGATAGTATCTTTCTACATGTGTTGGTCTCATGGTTAATAAGAAAAAGGTTGCCCACGGTGTTGACTCCACCTGGTATTTGAGGGGCCACCTGGCAATAAATGTGAAGATTCCAACGTGCCACAGCTTTATTTACTGTAAAGTTAGACCCTTGTAGCAAACTCTGTTTTCAAAAGTGAAATTGCCATGACACTGGGCAGTATAAATCTGAGAACTCCACCATTTCTGACAGGCTGCCACAGTGATTCTACTCAGAGCAGGGCCTCAGAAACACTCCTGGTAAAGAGTAATTAAAGAATTGTTCAGTAATTACTCTTTGAAAGACAGAAATAGCAATTTAAACCACTCTAAAGTGCATAACCAGATTGAAATTGAGGTGAGGCCAAAAATATATATATATCATCCATTCCTCTAATAATTCAGAACCAATGAATCCACTTTTTATTTTCTCTCTTCCTCTCATTTTTGATGTATACTCAATCTGTTTCTTCTCTTGTTTGGTTATACCTCCATCTCTTATTCCTCTCTTTTTTCTGCTTTTTTCTCAAGAGTTTCTTCCTCCTGTTTTCTGTTTATCTCCTGTCTTCTTTGTCCATTTCTTCTTGATTCATCTCCCTTTCACTTTCACCCTGCAGCTATCCTAACAGTGGTATATGGAGTTAAAATGTGTTTGTGCATTGCATCTTTGTGAGCGTTATACTCATTGAATACAAGCTAACATTATTTTCTTTTCTAAAATGAAAAATTCTGTAATTTAAACTTCTTCCCTCATCCCTTTTAAAATGAAGTCTGAACTCATTTAATTACTTTAAAACATCTACATGATGCTTAATTGATTTGCTTAATATATGAGTGGTTAAACAGAATGCTATTTTTCACTTCTGATTTAGAGCAATTCTTAAGATCCTAAGAAATAGAGAGTTCCCAAGACAGCAGAGTAGGAAGACCCTGAACTCACCTCTTCTCATGGGCACAACAAAATTACAAGTATTTACAGAACAACTATCTATGAAAAAGACCAGAATCTACCAGAAAAGATCCTCTACAACTAAAGATATAAAGAAGGAAACACAAGATGGGTAGGAGGAGAGGAGTAGCAGTATAGTCAAAGCCCATACCCCCAGGTGGGTGACCCACCAATGGGAGATTACAACTGCAGAGATTCTCCCCAAAGAGCGAGTTGTCTGAGCCCCACATCAGGCTGCCCAGCCTGAGGATCCTGTGCTGGGAAGAGAGCTGCCAGAATATTTGGCTTTGAAGGCCAGTGGGACTTACTTTCAAGAACCCAGAGGGCTTTGGGAAATAGAGATTGCACTTTTATAGGGCACACACAAAATCTCACATGCTCTGGGACCCAGGGCAAAAGCAGTAATTTGAAAGTAGCTTGGGTCAGACCTAGCTGCTGATCTTGCAGAGGCTCCCAGAGAAGCAGGAGGCAACTGGAGTTCACCCTGGGGACACAGACATTGGCAGCAGCCATTTTGGGGAGCTCGTCCTTCCACGTGGACACTGGTGCTGGCAAGTGCCATTGTGGAATCCTCCCTCTTGTATAGTAGGCTCGGTACTCAACCCCACTACCACCCATCAGCCTGAAGGTACCAGTACTAGGATGCCTCTGGCCAAGCAACTAAGTGGGCAGGGACACAGGCCTACCCACCAAAAGACAGGCTGCTTAAGAACCTCTGATCCCACAGCTACTCCTGGACATAGCCCTGCCTACCAGAAGGCCCAGGACTGGGCTGTACATACCAGTGCACAGGCACTAGACCCAGGACATTCAGGGCCTTGCAATCAGAGACCCCAGGACCCAGCTATGACCACCAGTGGGCAGCCACCAGCCCTAGAATCCCCTGGGCCCTGGGCCCTCCCACCAGCAAGCCTGCTATAGCCTCAGGACCACCCTCAGCCATTAGGAGGCTGACACCAGCCCAGGAAACCTGCAGCCCTGCAGCCTACCATGGTAGGACACAGCCCACCCACCAGCAGTCTAGCACCAGTAACAGGACCAGCTGTGCTGGTCCCACCCACCAACAGGCCAACACCAGCTCTGAAACACCTTTGGACCCTCAGCCAGCTGCCCCAGGATCAGCCCCATTCACCAGGGAGCAAACACAAGCTTTGAGACACGCCAGACCTTGCAGCCAGCTATGTCAGGAACTAGCCCAACCCACCGGTTGTCCAAAACCAGCTCTGGGACCCCTGGGCCCTGCAGTCAGACCCTAGGACCAGGTTCTGCATGCTAGTGGGCCAGCACTAGCCCCAGGACTTGGTCTCACCCACCATGGGTGGGCATCAGCCCTGGGATCTCCTAGACCCCAACCCTGCCCAATAATGAGCCAGCACTAGCCCTGAGGCCCCCTGTGGAGCCCCTTGTGACCCAGCTCCACCAAACAGTGGCTGGCAGCCTCCACACAGGCAGGGCCTAGCAACCAACTGGACTGGGGGCCAGCCACACCTACAAGACTTCCCACTGTGGTCACCCTGCCACAACAGGAGAAGCCACACAGACCACATAGGGGACATCCCTAGATCATATAGCTCTGATGACCACAGGATAGTGTGCTGCTGGCATGCATAGGACATCTACAAAAGGCCATTCCTCCAAAGCCAGGAAACATAACCAACCTACCAGATACACAGAAATAAAAGCAGCAAATTATGCAAAACAAAGCAACAGAGGAACACGTTCCAAATGAAAGAACAAGGCAAAACCCCAGAAGAACTAAGTGAAGTGGAGATAGGTAATCTAGTAAAAAAAAAAAAAAAATCATTTATATCCACAATAAGCAGTTAAGGGATACACAAAACAAACAGATGTAAAATATGATGACAAAAACAGTAAACATGGGGAGGGGGGAAAATGCAGGATGTTAAAAAGTGTTTTAACTTAAGAGATTAGCAACTTAAAATAACTATATATATATAGTTATTATATGTAATAACACACACACACAAAGAGAAAGGAACCCAAACATAACACCTAAAATAGTTATCAAAACACAAGGGAAGAGAGCAAAAGAAGAAGAAAGGAACAAGAAAAAACAAAAACAACCCCCCCAAATTAACAAAATGGCAATAAGTATATACCTATCAATAATTACTTTAAATGTAAATGGACTGAACGCTGCAACCAAAAGACAGAGAGTGGCTGGATAGATACAAAAATAAAACCCATACATAGGCTGCCTACAAGAGATCACTTTAGATCTAAAGACACAGATGGACTGAAGATGAGGGGTTGGAAAATTATTCCATGCAAATGGAAATCAAAAGAAAGCCGGAGTATCAATACTTATATCAGACAAAATAGACTTTAAAACAAAGACTGTTGCAAGAGACAAAGACAGACCTTATATAACGATCAAGGGATCAATCTAATGAAAAGATATAATAATTATAAAAATATATGCATCCAACACAGGACCACCTAAATACATAAAGCAAATATAAACAAACATAAAGGAAGAACTTTATAGTAACACAAAAATAGTAGAGTACTTTAACACCTAATTTACAGCAATGCACAGATTACTCAGATTAAAAATCAGTAAGGAAACACGGGCCTTAAATGACACACTAGACCAGATGAACTTAATAGCTATACATAGAACATTCCATGCAAAAGCAGCAGAATGCACATTGTTTTCAAGTGCACAAGGAGCATCCTCTAGGATAGATCACATGCTAGGGCACAAAAGAAACCTCAGTAAATTTGAGAAAACTGAAACTGTATCAAACATCTTTGCTGATGACAATGCTATGAGACTAGAAATCAACTATAAGAAGAAACTGCAAAAACACACAAACTAAAATATGCTACAAAACAACCAATGGGTCGCTGAAGAAATCAAAGAGAAAATCAGAAACTATCTGGAGATGAAGGAAAACAAAAACACAACAATCCAAAATCTATGTGACACAGTGAAAGCAGTTAAAGCTTACATAAGGAAATAAGAAAAATCTCAAAAAACAACCTAACCTTACACCTAACAGAACTAGAAAAAGAACAAATACCAAAATTAGTAGAAGAAATCATAAAGATCAGAGCAGAAATAAATGAAATAGAGCCAAAAAAAAATAGAAAAGATCAATGAAACTAAGAGCTGGTTCTTTGTAAAGATAAACAAAATTGATAAACCTTTAGCCAGACTCATCAAGAAAAAAAAAAGGAGACTCCCTAAATATATAAAATCAAAAATAAAAAAGTTACAGCCAACACCACAGAAATACAAAGGATTGTAAGAGATTACTAAGAACAAGTATATGCCAATAAAATGAACCACCTAGAAGAAATGGACAAATTCTTAGAAATGTACAATCTCCCAAGACTGAACCAGGAAGAAATAGAAAATATGAACAGACCAATTACCAGTAATGAAATTGAATCAATAATTTTTAAAATTCCCAAAAACAAAAGTCCAGGACCAGCTGGCTTTACAGGTGAATTCCAACAAACATTTAGAGAAAAGTTACCACCTATCCGTATCAGGTAGAGTCAATACTGCTAGTCCAAAGGCCACACTTTGAGTAACAAGTGTGTAGAATCTACAGCAATAGGTATATATAAACCAGTGTCAGTTTCCAAGGAATTTACATAGTAATCATCAGCAAATGATTGAGAAGGTCTACAAATCGTTTTGCATCTTTCCCACAAAGGTCTTGATCTCCATCTAGAAAATATAGATACCCAGAGTCTCTGTCAGGGTTTAAGTAAGATGGACCAGAGAAACAGGCTTTATATAGTGTATCCTCAACCACTGTAAATGTTCTTGATGTAAGGTCAGTAAGAGCCAGAATTTTTTATTCATCTATACATCCACAGTCTCTGAAACAGAACCTTACTCTAAGTAAGAGTTCAGTAAGTGTTTGTTGAATTAGAGCGGATGTAAATAAAATCTTTTTGGTTTTGTATTTCTAGTTGAAATACAAATTTCTTAATAATTTCTTAAATTATTAAGAATTCTAGTGACATGGACTGATTCTCAAAGAGTGTAACTGCTGGAATCATGCTTTCAGATTCTTGCTGTTCATACAGATAAGAAATGTCTCAATATATTTACTAAGTTGAATTCAGCAGCATTTAAACTAAACTCTTACTGGTTTTCTTATATCAGAAATACCTAAACTTTACTTCGTTCCAAAATCATAACATGGGTAAATCAAAAGAGGTTTCCTATTTTGTATCTTATGATCACAAATTCCTTGCTGGAAAGAACTGCTTATTAATAATCCAAGAGCAGTCTGTAACCACATCAGAACTTAAGAAAAGGAATAATTAAACACTATTTTAATGATGCTAGGATCTCCTTAGAATTTTTAATATGATGGAAAACTCGGCGCCCTGAGTTTATCATGACAGCTTAGATTAAAAGCCCAGTCATCTTTACAGTGTAGACCCACTGTAAAATAAGAAACATATATAAATATTATATATATATGTATATATATATTGGTTTCTGTCACCAGTGCCTGACACAGAGCTCCTGAAATGCTTGTGGATAAGGATGCTATCATTACTCTTTGACCCCAGTTCCTAACACAGAGCTCCTAAGACCTTTGAAATTTACTGAGTGATAAGACCATCTGACACAGAGCTCCTAACTCCTTTGCAATTTCCTGGGTGACAGGAACATCTTTTTGTTCTAATGAGATTACTCTTGGTGGGCTCCTGGATGGGGGCTGGTCATCAGAAAGATCAAGCTGTGAGTAGAAGTTTGGAACTTTTAGTCCCATCTCCCATTCTCCAGAGTATACCAAACTCAGGGGTTAGCACAAGAGTCAGGTTTTTTTTTTATTTTTAGTTTCCAAAGCACGTTAACATTCCTTATGCTGTTTGAATTACCCTAAGAGCGTTTTCTAGTGGCTGTGTAAGGGAAGGGACATTATGAACACCCTGTTTTATTTGTGAATGTACACATACAGGCATACCTCATTTTACTGTGCTTAGTTTATCATGCTTCACAGATAATGTGGTTTTTACAAATTGAAGGTTTGTGGCAACCCTGTGTTGTCAAATAATGTTTAGCATTTTTTTAGCAATAAAGTATTTTAAATTAAGGTATGTACACTTTTTTTTAGTCATAATGCTATTGCACACTAAATAGACTGTAGTGTAAACATAACTTTTATATGCACTCAAAAACCAAAAAGTTCATGTGACTCACTTTATCATATTTGCTTTACTGCAGTGGTCTGGAACTGAACCCACAATATCTCTGAGGTATGACTGCATATGAATACACTGAAACCCTAAAAGTCTAAGTCTAAGGGAAGAGGACTCCTCTTTGAGAATTATTAGTATATCATATTGGTGTTTTTGAAACATGTGAGCAATGCCTTGTAATATTTTTTCCAGCCTAATCATTTAATTTGTAAATGCTTTAGAGTATGCCCAAATGTCTAAGGTCAGTAAATAAACAAACAATATATTCTAAAAAGAAATGGCACTGAGACAATTGCTTGCCAATTTGTTTTCTATCATTGATATTTATTTGACACGCATTATGCCAATGATCTATTGACCCATAATATGCTAATAGTTAAGTTAGCGATATAATGTCATTTTAAGTCTGTATTCTTATACTCTCAAACATGGATATAAGTAGACATTTTATTCACACAAATGGAATCTTTTTAACTTTCAAACTTGAAGTAATCGTACCTGTAATAGTGAGAAATCTACAATTTAATTAATTACAACACAATTCGTTTAAAACCTTTTTTTGAGAAAACCCAACTTTTGAAATGTTAGTGTGAAAATGATATAAACTAGGTACGCCTCTCTTGTAGAATTGTGGCCTGGAGTTTTTAAATAATTATTTCAGGAAATATGGTAAACGGAAGAAATTATAACCATATTTCACAGAACTCCATATATATATATATACATATGACATTACAGTATATCAAATTACAAAACTATTCTGCAGCAATAAGCAATAGTCTTATGATTCAAGATATGCTTACTGGTCATTTCTGATAAACTATGTAATATTAGTATTTTGATCACATGAACGGTATAGGACCATCTCTGTCTCTCTCTTACAATGGAAAATAAAACAAGCTATTATGCATGCCTCTTTCCTATTTCTGTATAATACTTCCTCCGCATGTATTGTGGAGCCAAAACCTGACATGAAAGTTTATGACAGAGTGAGATTGTAAAAATGTATTTTTTATTTGAGACAATTTTGTTATAAAAGCACATTTTGGTCCTTTAAAGTAACAGTGGATGAGATTTACTGTATAACATGTAAGTTTCACACCTCAGTCAGTGGTAGGTTTCAAACAAATCCCAGCAGCTGAGCTGAAATTGGCTTTGAAAATCTTTAAGTTAGTTTGCTCCCAGATGAACGTCATTTTTTTAACTTGAAAAATCACACATCATGCAGCCTGCAAATTCTTTGGTTTCCATTTATCCATTTTATTATCTTTTTATTATTGACTGAGACAGGAGTCAAGTCAGTGCTACATTAATCCAGAAGCCAAAAATAAGTAGACAATATTGTGAATATTAATGCAAGGTGGCAGCTCTCATTTTTCCTCATCCCAACCTATTTTTCATTTGAACCAATTTGTATAAAATGTATTTAAAAATCAGAAACTTAAAGACAACCAATTTCCACCTCATTGACCTACAAATTTGTCTTTGATTGCAGTGCACTTCTGCTGTAGCAGGGAGATTAGGAGTGGGTGCTTGAAATTGCAGATTCCTTGGGGAGGGTGTAATCACATGCTGACAATGCACCCGAGCCATTTAATGTCCTGGATAGAAACTGGAGGACATCTAGCCGGTTTATGAGTCCCGAGAGAGGGGAGAAATGGATGTCGATAACCGTAACACCTCACTCTGTAGGGAGCCTGTCTCGTTCTTGGCAAGAATTTCAAGCTTAATGTTTCCTGGATAGCTTTCTCTTCTTTCTCTTTCACTCTCTTGTTGTAAAATAACAGTAGACTTAAGAGTGCGTTCACACACACAAAAAAAAGATAGGAAAAAGAAAATTAAATGAGGAAAATACCAACAGATTTGACATTAGATTTGTTTTAGCTCTCATGAATACTTGGCCTTAAAATCCACTTGCTTTGCAAGTTTATCCCTAATAATGACCAATATTTGTGTATTGTTTTTCAGGTTACCAAGCGCCTTTACATATACAGCATTCACATAACAGAAAATTTTTGAAGCAGGAATATAACTCCATCCTATATATTGCAAAGGTGAGTCTTGAAGATGTTGTTTAAACAAAGTCCCCGAGACAGAAATTAAAATCCAGTTTTCCAGAATTCTAAGTCCAATGCTCTTTTGTCTATAGTAAGTTGATGTTTTCATCTTTGAAATGTTTATTAGTTTTCGTATATTTTATGTAAAAAGGAAATTTAAAATTAGGCTTCTTACATTTAGCATATTCAAAAAGGTAAACCTATACAGAGTATCCAAGTAATAAAGATAGTAAAACAGACACTGTAGGATCAGATAGAAGATGGATACCAAACGTCCACTGGTAGCTTCCTTTCCTTTAAGAATAGGTCTACTGAAATGTGAAGGGACATTAAAAGGATCATACACCATGATCAAGTGGGATTTATCCCAGGGATGCAAGGATTCTTCAATATATGCAAATCAATCAATGTAATACACCATATTAACAAATTGGAAGAATAAAAACCATATGATCATCTCAATAGATGCAGAAAAAGATTCTGACAAAATTCAACACCCAGTTATGATAAAAACTATCCAGAAAGTGGGCATAGAGGGAACCTACCTCAAGATAATAAAGGCCATATACAACAAACCCACAGCAAACATCATTCTCAATGGTGAAAAACTGAAAGCATTTCCTCTATGATCAGGAACAAGACAAGGGTGTCCACTCTCACCACTACTATTCAACATAGCTTTGGAAGTTTTAGCTACAGCAATCAGAGAAGAAAAAGAAATAAAAGGAATCCAAATCAGAAAAGGAGTAAAGGTCTCACTGTTTGCAGAAGACATGACGCTATACATAGAGAATCCAAAGATGCTACCAGAAAACTACTAGAGCTAATCAATGAATTTGGTAAAGTAGCAGGATACAAAATTCATGCACAGAAATCTCTTGCATTCCTATACAATAATGATGGAAAAACTGAAAGTGAAATTAAGAAACACTCCCATTTATCACTGCAAGAAAAAGAATAAAATACCTAGGAATAAACCTACCTAAGGAGACAAAAGACCTGTATGCAGAAAAACTATAAGACACTGATGAAAGAAATTAAAGATGATACAAACAGATGGAGAGATATACAATGCTCTTGGATTGGAAGAATCAACACTGTGAAAATGACTATACTACCCAAAGCAATCTACAGATTCAATGCAATCCCTATCAATCTACCACTGGCATTTTTCACAGAACTACAACAAAAAATTTCACAATTTGTATGGGAACACAAAAGACCTCAAACAGCCAAAGAAATCTTGAGAAAGAAAAATGGAGCTGGAGGAATCAGGCTCCCTGACTTCAGACTATACTACAAAGCTACAGTAACCAAGACAGTATGGTACTGGCACAAAATCAGAAATATACATCATGGAACAGGATAGAAAGCCCAGAGATAAACCCACGCACATTTGGTCACCTTATTTTTGATAAAGGAGGCAAGAATATACAATGGATAAAAGACAGCCTCTTCAGTAAGTCGTGCTGGGAAAACTGGACAGCTACCTGTAAAAGAATGAAATTAGAACACTCCCTAACACCATACACAAAAATACACTCAAAATGGGTTAAAGACCTAAATGTAAGGCCAGACACTATAAAACTCTTAGAGGAAAACATAGGAAGAACACTCTATGACATAAATCACAGCAAGATCCTTTTGGACCCACCTCCTAGAGAAATGGAAATAAAATCAAAAATAAACAAATGGGACCTAATGAAACTTAAAAACTTTTGCACAGCAAAGGAAACCATAAACAAGATGAAAAGACAACCCTCAGACTGGGAGAAAATATTTTCAAATAAAGCAACTGACAAAGGATTAATCTCCAAAATTTACAAGCAGCTCATGCAGCTCAATATCAAAAAAACAAATAACCGAATCCAAAAATGGACAGAAGACCTAAATAGACATTTCTCCAAAGAAGATATACAGATTGCCAACAAACACATGAAAGAATGCTCAACATCACTAATCATTAGAGAAATTCAAAGCAAATCTACAATGAGATATCACCTCACACCAGTCAGAATGGCCATCATCAAAAAATCTACAAACAACAAATGCTGTAGAGGGTGTGGAGAAAAGGGAACCCTCTTGTACTGTTGGTGAGAATGTAAATTGATACAGTCACTATGGAGAACAGTATGGAGGTTCCTTAAAAAACTAAAAATTAAACTACCATATGACTCAGCAATCTGACTACTGGGCATATACCCTGAGAAAACCATAATTCAAAAACAGTGATGTACCACAATGTTCATTGCAGCACTATTTACAATAGCCAGGACATGGAAGCAACCTAAGTATCCATTGACAGATGAATGGATAAAGAAGATATGGCACATATATACTGGAATATTAGTCACCCATAAAAAGAAACAAAACTGAGTTATTTGTAGTGAGGTGGATGGACCTAGAGTCTGTCATACAGAGTGAAATAAGTCAGAAAGAGAAAAACAAATACTGTATGCTAACACATATATATATATTGAATCTAAAAAAAATGGTTCTGAAGAACCATCTTTATTGGTTCTTTATTGGTTCTTTATTCCAATAAAGAACAGACATAGAATAAAGATGCAGACATAGAGAATGGGCTTGAGGACACGGGGAAGGGTAAGCTGGGATGAAGTGAGAGAGTGGCATGGACATATATACACTACAAATGTAAAATAGATAGCTAGTGGGAAGCAGCCACATGGCACAGAGAGATCAGCTGGTTGCTTTGTGACCACCTAGAGAGGTGGGATAGGGAGGGTGGGAGGGAGATGCAAGAAGTAGGTGATATGGGGATATATGTATATGTATAGCTGATTCACTTTGTTATAAAGCAGAAACTAATACACCATTGTAAAGCAATTATACTCCAATAAAGATGTTTTAAAAAAGAAAGAAAGAAAGAAAAATGTGGGACTCAAAACTGCCTCTGATTATTTTTAAGAGTCCCAAAGTGAAAACTACCACATGCCCATGAGCAGCAGAATGGATTAATAGATTGTGATTTTCACAAACAAGAAGATAACACACAGCAATGAAAAAGTATCATCTTCAACTACACACAACAATGTGAATGAATTTCTTAAATATAATATGTAGCAAAAAAGCCAGACACAAAAGAATGCATACTATATCGTCAAATTTATATAAAATGGAATGCAGTCAAACTAGTCTTTAGGTTAAAAGTCAGAGGCTGGAAATGGTCACACTCGAAGGGAATTAGTAGCTGGGAGTATAGAGGACTATGTCTTTATCTGCATGCTGGGTACCTAGTTGTGCTTAATTTGTGATAATCTTTGAAGTGAAACATTTATATTTGTACTTCCCTGTACATATAATATACTTCAATAAAACCTTTGAAGGGAGAATGCAGCTGGACCTTAAGATTGCATCTGTATCCATCATGGATACCTTGGAGCAACTAACTCTAGGCTTTTTCAGGCAGAAGAGCATTGGAAAAGTGTGGGCTTTCGATCCATTTGCCTGAGTTGGAAGTCTTCACTGCACTGTGACATTCATTCGCACTGCGTCCTAAGGGAAGTTTCCTAAGCCTGTTTCTCCAGTAAATTTTTTATGGATTTGTGCCCCTCAACTACTTGATAGGGTTTTGTAAAGCACAAATGCAAACCCTGTAAACTGAGAGACCACAAACAAATTTATGGCATTATTCTTCAGCAGCTCTTAAATATCTTTAGTACTATCATTGGCAAAAAAAAGTTAAATTCTGTATTAGGAAGGTTAAGTAATATTTCAGTACGGCCAGCAATTCTCCATAATTCAGTGGCTTCACACAATAAATAATATTTCTGAATCCTGTAAAGTCCAGTTGGGGTTTCCTGGTTTAATGGCCTTCAGGAATCCTGTCCTTGGCTAGGTCTTTGAGATCCTCTCATTTTTTATTTGGAAAAAGAGACCACAGGAAAGGTACATCTATTTCCTAACTGCTTTGTCCCTGAAGATATATGCATTATTCTCACTTCACATTCATTTGGGGGGGAAGTGGCTACATGGTCCCAACTCGTCGCAAACAACCTCAGGAAAGTATGAAACTTTATTAGGCCATTAGTCGCCACGTTGCCCTTATGTTCTCCTGCACAAACCACAGATAATTTTTGAGGCTCTATCAGGTAAGCATTTCACACCAAATTCATAAAAATATGAAGATCATTTGATCTACAAACATATGTAACTCTCTGGAATATATCCTCCAAGTGGTTGACTTTAAACTCAATCTGAATACCATGGATTTGCTCACACTTCTGTGAGAGAGCTTACATTCATGAACAAACATTAGTTATGCCTAAGTCGCAATTCCTAGGTGTCAGTTCGTATAAATCTGAATTTTACACACTTTACTCTTTTGATCTTTAAGGTGAGAGATATCTTGGTGTAGGAGAAAGCACCCACCACTGATAACTGGGGTCACGGTCCACCTTCTAAATTTGTCATCAAATGTCAATACTTCAAACTAGAGAAAATTCTTATATAGGACTTATTTAACCTTCATAAACTTAATTTACCAAAACCCATTGTTAAATATTGTTCTCTAAAACTTTGGAAATGAAAGCTTTACTTTTACAGTAGAAGGCTTACATAAGATATGGGACTTATTCCAAATCACAAATTGGAACCAAACTTGAGGCTCTGTATTACCAGTCTGATACATCATTTACTTCTCAGTATAGCAGGAAAATGTCAAAAATAAAAATGTAATAATGTTTGCATGTAGGATACTCTAATGATCAAGTTTAAGAAAAGATTTGATAAATCTGGTAGACTGTTTTACTGGTAAAATTCTCTCTGCTCCTTGATAATTGACCTAAGTAGTACCAGGAACTTTAATTATATCAATAATCACCATAAATTGTATTTATTCCTCATTTTTCGATCTTTTTTGTACTTGCAGACTTAGGATCACAAAACATAAGGCAAAAAGTATCACTCTGGAGAGTTTTCATCATACAGACTTTTGCTCCCAGGAAGTGGTTATTTCATTTTAATAGTCCTGTATCTATCTATATATATATATATGTAGGTCTCTCATGCCTGAAATGAATTTTTCAAGACTCAATGTCTTTATGCTAAGTATTCAGCACTCCAAAAACTACTGCTTCTGAAAATATGTATAGGCCAGGAATGAAGTGTTCTATTTTTACAATGAGATGCAGATTTCCTATTAAAAAGCAAAGCTTTCATTTTTGAGGTTATAAAGGACAGTATTTGAGTTTTGGTGAATTAATTTAGGATGCTAAAGAAGTCCTACACAAGAATTTTCTCTAGTCTAAGTATTTACCTTGATTATAAATTTGAACATTATTATTAGTGTCCAGCCCTTGACTCTGAATATTTGGGTCAAATAAATATCGGTAGCTGGCACTTATTCACTTTCTGTTGCACTATTTTCAGTTAAATTTCATCTCAAAGCTATTTACACAGTCTCAGGCATCAATTATCAAAATGTATTGATATTATTTTTTCATTTGTCTCTATGTCTCAGAAATACTTTTTTTAGTTCCCTTTCTTCCTTAAAGCAAAAAGCAGGAGGGACACGTAAGAAAATGAGGAGATATTTCAGGGTTGAGGTAAGATGTAAAGAATTGTTCCTCTCTTTCCTCCAGTTTTAAAGTGTTTCAAACTCTATTTATCAAGTAAGAATAGATGACTGTTATGCAATGTAGGGCATTATGGGCCTGGAGTCTTCAATATTTCTCTGATCAGTTTGTAGATTCCATGGCCACAAGTAAGTACAGGTAGATAGTAAGCTCCATGCACTATCTTCACTAACCCTACACACCTATCAACCAGCACAACGCCTAGCACATAATACTTGATTAAATATTAATGACGTATGGTTGGTAGCAGTTCCCCTACCTCTTGGCCAGTTCTGATCTGTAACATCGTACACACTTCTCTCAATGTTATAGGTAAGCCAAGTAGACTATCACCCTGAAAGTTCTTTAAATGGTCAAGAAAACTCCTAATGTCCCAAACTATACTCTGTCACCTGAAATTCCACTTTTGAGTTTCATTCGTTTAGCTAAAAATGTCATTCTTGTTATAATGCAAAACAAAGAAATATAAAACTGGAGAGTTAATAACATTTGAATCCATTTTAAATTATTTACACATGACAAATGAGTATCAGATTTTTTCCCCAGTGCCGTTTGGTTGGAGGAGGGAGTCATTCTGTGGTCTTAGAAGTAGGTTGAGAAAAACAGAAGTCAGTAAGATGAGTTTAGAAGATGAGTTAGAATCAAGAAAACCTCTCCTTATCTCACACTCTTGTCTATGGACGACATAATACTAAAAGCATAGAGATCATCTGGCTATCACCAGTACTTGTATTATACATAATGAAAATGAGATCCACAGATGTGAACTGGTTAAACAGCTAATCACTGGTAGAGCCAAGCTTAGTTTTTAAGAGAACTGACTTTTAGTTTGGTGCTCCTCCTTTCAGAACTTTGATTTCTTATTTACAAAAGCTAATCCTACTTCAAAGTAAACTAAATCTTATAAAATATTTTAGAAATTCAAAAGAACCTTAAAGGAATATCAACAAATTTCCTATCTCTGTAATTTTGTACGGTATACATAAATAACTACTTATGCTCCTTTAGAGTCATTTAATTTTCCAAACGTGTAAACTGATTAAGTGTGAAGATTTATGTAGTTAGAAAAGCTGAGTTTAAAAAACTATTCTCCATCATTTTCATCAATACTAAATCAGCTCATTGAAATAATCATTGAGATCTATGGCTATGGTGAAAAAACCTGTATTGCTGTACATATAAAGAAAATATCTTTGGGATTTCCCTGGCAGTCTAGTGGTTAAGACTTCACCTTAGAACCAAAGAACCAAAACAGAAAACAGAAGCAATACTGTAACAAATTCAATAAAGACTAAAAATGGTCCACATCAAAAAAAAATCTTTAAAAAAAAGAAAATATCTTTCCTATTTCAAAAATGTATTCAATAAAGAAATTATGGTTATGCAAAAAATATGTATACCATGTGCAGTAGTGGAGTGTTGAGGTTAATAGTCAAAACTAAGTATATCAGGCAGTATATTAGAGTTCTCCAGAGAAGTAGGACCAATAGGATATGTATATATGTGTGTATATACAGATATATGTATATATTTATATATAAAGATATTCATTACAGGGAATTAGCTCACACGATTATAGAGGTGCAGAAGTCCCAATATCTACAGGATGAGTAAGCAAGCTGAAGACTCAAGACTCAAGTCTGAGCCCAAAATCCTGAGAATCAGGAAAGCCAATGATGTTCCATTATAAAAACCAGCAGGCTTGAGATCCAGGACGAGCAAATGTTTTAGTTTGAGTCCAAAGGCAGGAGAAAAGTCAATGTTCCAGTTCAAAGGACATCAGGTGGCAGAATTCCCTCTTATTCAGGGGAAGGTCAGCTTTTCTGTTCTATTCAGACCTTCAGCTGATTAGATGAGGCCTACCCACATTACAGGGGGCTGATTTACTCAATATACAGATTTAAATTTTAATCTCATCCAAAAACACCCTTAAGAGAAATAGTGTCTTAATCCATTTGGGCTGCTATAAGAAAATACTATACATTGGGCAACTTAACAAACAACAGAAATTTCTCACAGTTCTGGAGGCTGTACATCAAAAGGTCAGAGTGCCAACATGTTCGGATGCAGACTTTTCTGGACTGCAGACTTCTTGTTTTATCTTCAAGTAGCATAAGGGACAAGGGATCTCTGTGGGGTCTCTCTTATAAGAACACTAATCTCATTCATAAGGGTTCTAGTCTCATGACCCTTTGGTCACCTTCCAAGGCCCCTAACTCCTAATACTATCACTCTTGGGGCATTAGAATTTCAACATATGAACTTTGGGGAGACACAAGCATTCAGACTGTAGAACCCAGAATAATGTTTAACCAAACATCTGGGCACTCCATGGCCCAGCCAAGTTAACACATAAGATTAACCTTCACAGGCAGGCAGGTCTCATTAACTCATCTCAGGCAGGCTACTCTTTCCAAATATCTTTCTGTATCACATTCTTTAATAAAACACAAGAATTTCTTGGAAGAAAGGTTGAAACAATTCTACAATTGGGATTAAGACATATGTAGGCATATATGGCAACTGAATATTCTGGGACAGATGATAGAATCAGACTTTAAAGGTGTTAGAGCTGCTAAGAAAGACATATCCTAAGTGTAGACCAAGTCAAGCAACAACATTATTATCAGAGAGAAGTGGCTTACTACATACAGATTAGAGACTATTTTACAAAATGGCCTGGGCCCAGCCACCCTAGCATCTAGTCCCACAGAACAGAAGAACTATATGTGAAACTAAAGCAGTTGTTCCGTTCAATCTATGCTATTCCAGAGCTAGGCAACTTGGCTCTAGGACATCTTTTACAGAGCACAATAGAGAGAAAAGAGCTAACTCTGAAGATGATCCCCAAGGCCCATAGAATTGAAAAAGCTTTGGATAGCAGCAGAATTGGAGGGTACCAGAGGATGGTGGGAGCGAAGCTTGCTATGTCACAGAAAGGGCAGCTGTGTCAATGGTAGCTGCCATCTACATTAACTAGAGAGCACTGTAAGTGAGCCCTCTGTGATATCCTGAAACAGTTGGGTGGGAAGGGAACATTTTTCATAGTGGGGTGACTTACTGAAAATTTTATGTAGCCAAATACTCTACTGATAAATTTTCATTTTGTGTTTTACTGCTCTAGACTCATAAAAACATATAAAAATGAGCTTCCCAACAATCCTTCATCCCCAACTCTCTTCCCTCCAGAAACATAGTCAGTCTCAAAAGTGTAGTTCTCAGCTCTACATATATCAAGGGGCATAGTAAACAGGCTTCTTTTTGCATTTCTTTGAAAGAAGACATACCCTGGACTGTGGGCCATGATGACGCCAACCCTAAATGGCTCTTTGTGTTTGGAGGTTGAGGCAACTCAGAGAATCTAAGAAGAGAAGGACAAAAATAGTGTGCTACATATAGCTCATACTCTCTTGCAAGAACGAGTTTTTTTTTCCTCAGGAATTTTGTGTTGTTAAACATAGCCATTTTTAAAATTTAGTTTATATAAACTTACTGTGAAATAAATTTTATTAAAAACAATGTGAATGAATACTCAAAACTCATCACTTCCTAATTATTTTACATTTTGTTATTATCTATGCTCTTTCTTGAGGTTGTTTACCTGTTTTGAATTTGTATGGTGGAAATGACAAAAAATCTCTTCCCAACTCTGCCTTCAGTGACATCATGTTGGTAACCTGAAATTGGCCATGGTGGGAGCATTCACACTACAGAAATTGGCCAACACTACAATTGTGACTTCAGTTTTACAGTGAGCCAGTTAGGAAACATTTACTGGCACATCAGTGGGTTGACAATGTGAGTGTCAAGGTCCAATAATGCTGATCTGATCCTCAGTTATTGTGAGGTCACTGAGGATGAAGAGGAGGAATGTGGTTACAACTTCAACATGGCACACATGCATAGCAGGATTTCTAAATGTGCTGTGTCTATGGAGAGTGGATTCTAAATCATGATATTCTGGAATGCCTCCTACCTTTGAAAGGATCATTCCTTTCTGATCAAAGAATATTGGCAGAGATGATCTTTGCCAATGAGGACCAAGTCTCTCTCCACTTTTTCTGGTGTAGTAGAAGCCTCAGATTTCTTCTACAAAATAATGGAAGGGTTTTCCACTATTGGATGGTGTTGTACATTTGCCAAATTTGGTGGTTTGTGTCTGGATCCAAAATACATTTTATTTATATGAAAAAAAAATCTTGAAATCTATGATATTACTGGTACCCCTAGTATTGTGTAATGATTCATCCTTGTTATATCATGGGGAAAAATGCCTTTTTAGTAAAAACTGAAGGTGGTAGTAGCATATCTCATAGGGATGATGATTATAAACTGTGTTACCAGGTTCCATATAGACCATACATTTGAAATATTTATATTGTCATAGAACAAACAGTAGTGTGATTGATGGTTTAAATGTATGCATCTAATTCCAGAAACTATGTCCCATAGTTACAATCCCCCTCCATGTCTCAGATTTTGTGAGGTTAAAAAATGATTTTACATGTGACATTGGGAGGAGAATTTATGGAGTTGGTAGAGAGGTCTTATGACCCCTCTCAAGATCCCCCAAATCATGCTACCTTAGAGATACTCTAAGGATGGCTGAGATATTACAGTCAATGCAGCTAATAATCTAGTAAAATTAGGGTATTAATGTTACTGGGGAGAGAACTGGGGCTGGTGGCAGGAAGAGAGCCTGAAGGGGTTAGTGCACCACGGCTAGCCCAGAGGGAGTCCGGGGAAAGGGTCTGGAGCTGCCGAAGAGGCAAGAGACTTTTTCTTCCCTTTTGTTTCCTGGTGCGCGAGGAGAGGGCATTAAGAGGGCTGCTTGGGGAAGCGCCAGAGACGGGCGCGAGCCGCGGCTAAAGGCGCGGACCCCGGAGACGGGCGTGGGACGCTGGGGCTGCTGTTGCCGCCGCCGCCGCCGCGGGGCCTGTGTGCGAGCGCGGGTCACTGTCCGCCCCGCCTTCCGGGGGGCCTGTGCACCCCGCCACTGCTGGGGTCCCGGGACCCGGGACCCGGGGACGGCTTTCCCGGGAAAGCGCACGGAACGCCTCGGTCTGGTGCAACATCACGCCGGCCTCTGCCGCCGCAGGCCCGCCCCACACTGCGCGCCCCTCCCTCCCCTCTGCCTGAGTGAGCCAGAGCCCCCGAATCAGCGGCTCCTTTAAACCCGTCCTGTCTGAGTGAAGAACGGACGCCCTCCGGCGACCTACGCGCAGAGGCGGGGCCAGGTCCAAGGCTGAGACCCGGGAGCTGTGAGAGCAGAGAAGAGACAGGGAAATCACTCTGTGCAGCCTCGGAGGCAGCGGATTAAAGCTCCACGGTCCACTTGATGTGCCCTGCGTCTGTGGAGTGCATGAATGGACAGCGAATCATCCCAAATTGAGGAAGTGGACTTTGAGGACAAGATTTAAGACTTTCCCCCCTTTTCCTCTTTTTACAACGAACTATCCCAAATTAAGGAGGTGGACTTAGAGAGCAAGATTTCAGACTTCTCGCCCTTTTCCTCTTTTTACAACGAATTATCCCAAATTGAGGAGGTGGACTTGGAGAGCAAGATTTTTGATTTTTCCCCCTGCTCTCTTTTTGTGAATGTGTATGTGTATTCTTCTGTGTAAGATTCTCTCTGTATAGCTTTGCTTCCACCATATGTCCCAGGGTTCTATCTGTCCGGTTTTTTTTCAATAATTACTTTTTAATTTAAATAACGCTACTATATTTCATACTTTATTCTATTTTACTTTACCTGCTCTTTCTTTTTTCCTACCTTCCCTTCCTCCCTCCCTCCCTCTGCCCCTCCTTTCCTTCTCTTTCTTTCCTTCCTCCCTCCCTTCCTCCCTTCTTCCTTTCACTCTTTCTTTTTCTTTCCTTCCTCCCTCCCTCCCTCCCTCCCTCCTGTCTTTCTTTCCTTCCTCCCTCCCTCCCACCCTTCTTCCTTTCACTTTCTTTTTCTTTCCTTCCTCCCTCCCTCCCTCCTGTCTTTCTTTCTTTCCTTCCTCCCTCCCTCCCTCCCTTCTTCCATTCACTCTTCCTTTTTCTTTCATTCCTCCCTCCCTCCCTCCTTTCTTTTCTTTCCATCTTTCCTCCCTCCCTCCCTCCTTTCTTTCTTTCTTCCTTCCTTCCTTTCTTTCCTTCTTCCTTTCTTTCTCTCTCTCTTTCTTTCTTCTACTAATTCTTTCTTTCTACTTTTTCTCTCTTTTATTCTGAGCCGGGTAGATGAAAGGCTCTTGGTGCTGCAGCCAGGAGTCAGTGCTGTGCCTCTGAAGTGGGAGAGCCAACTTCAGGACACGGGTCCACAAGAGACCTCCCAGCTCCACATAATATCAAGCAGCGAAAACCTCCCAGAGATCTCCATCTCAACACCAGCACCCAGCTTCAGTCAACGACCAGCAAGCTACAGTGCTGGTCACCCTATGCCAAGCAACTAGCAAGGCAGGAACACAACCCCACATATTAGCAGAGAGGCTGCCTAAAAACATAATAAGGCCACAGGCACCCCAAAACACACCACCAGACGTGGACCTGTCCACCAGAAAGACAAGATCGAGCCTCAACCACCAGAACACAGGCACTAGGCCCCCCCACCAGGAAGCCTACACAACCTACTGAAACAACCTTAGCCACTGGGGACAGACACCAAAAACAACGGGAACTACGAATCTGCAGCCTGCAAAAAGGAGACCTCAAACACAGTAACATAAGCAAAATGAGAAGACAGAAAAACACACAGCAGGTGAAGGAGCAAGATAAAAACCCACCAGACCTAACAAATGAAGAGGTAATAGGCAGTCTACCTGAAAAAGAATTCAGAATAATGATAGTAAAGATGATCCAAGATTCTATTTCCAAGATCCAAAATCCTGGAAATAGAATAGGCAAAATGCAAGAAACAGTTAACAAGGACCTAGAAGAACTAAAGATGAATCAAGCATCGATTAAAAACACAGTAAAGGAAATGAAAAATACTCTAGATGGGATCAATAGCAGAATAACTGAGGTAGAAGAACGGATAAGTGAGGTGGAAGATAAAATAGTGGAAATAACTGCTGCAGAGCAAAATAAAGAAAAAAGAATGAAAAGAACAGAGGACAGTCTCAGAGACCTCTGGGACAACATTAAACGCACCAACATTCGAATTATAGGGGTTCCAGAAGCAGAAGAGAAAAAGAAAGGGACTGAGAAAATATTTGAAGAGATTATAGTTGAAAACTTCCCTAATATGGGAAAGGAAATAGTTAATCAAATCCAGGAGGCACAGAGAGTCCCATACAGAATAAATCCAAGGAGAAATACGCCAAGACACATATTAATCAAACTGTCAAAAATTAAACACAAAGAAATCCTATTAAAAGCAGCAAGGCAAAAACAACAAATAACACACAAGGGAATCCCCATCAGGATAACAGCTGATCTCTCAGCAGAAACTCTACAAGCCAGAAGGGAGTGGCAGGACATAATTAAAGTGATGAAGGAGAAAAACCTGCAACCAAGATTACTCTACCCAGCAAGGATCTCATTCAGATTTGATGGAGAAATTAAAACGTTTACAGACAAGCAAAAGCTGAGAGAGTTCAGCACCACCAAACCAGCTTTACAACAAATGCTAAAGGAACTTCTCTAGGCAAGAAACACAACAGAAGGAAAAGACCTACAATAACGAACCCAAAACAATTAAGAAAATGGGAATAGGAACATACATATCGATAATTACCTTAAATGTAAATGGACTAAATGCTCCCACCAAAAGACACAGATTGGCTGAATGGATACAAAAACAAGACCCATATATATGCTGTCTACAAGAGACCCACTTCAGACCTAGAGACACATACAGACTGAAAGTAAGGGGATGGAAAAAGATATTCCATGCAAATGGAAATCAAAAGAAAGCTGGAGTAGCAATTGTCATATCAGACAAAATAGACTTTAAAATAAAGACTATTAGAAGAGACAAAGAAGGACACTACCTAATGATCAAGGGATCGATCCAAGAAGAAGATATAACAATTGTAAATATTTATGCACCCAACATAGGAGCACCTCAATACATAAGGCAAATACTAACAGCCATAAAAGGAGAAATCGACAGTAAGACAATCATAGTAGGGGACTTTAACACCCCACTTTCACCAATGGACAGATCATCCAAAATGAAAATCAATAAGGAAACACAAGCTTTAAATGATACATTAAACAAGATGGACTTAATTGATATTTATAGGACATTCCATCCAAAAACAACAGAATACACATTTTTCTCAAGTGCTCATGGAACATTCTCCAGGATAGATCATATCTTGGGTCACAAATCAAGCCTTGGTGAATTTAAGAAAATTGAAATTGTATCAAGTATCTTTTCCGACCACAATGCTATGAGATGAAATTGTATCAAGTATCTTTTCCGACCACAATGCTATGAGACTAGACATCAATTACAGGAAAAGATCTGTAAAAAATACAAACACATGGAGGCTAAACAATACACTACTCAATAACGAAGTGATCACTGAAGAAATCAAAGGGGAAATTAAAAAATACCTAGAAACAAATGACAATGGAGACAGAGTGACCCAAAACCTATGGGACGCAGCAAAAGCAGTTCTAAGGGGGAAGTTTATAGCAATACAATCCCACCTTAAGAAACAGGAAACATCTCGAGTAAACAACCTGACCCTGCACCTAAAGCAATTAGAGAAAGAAGAACAAAAAACCCCCAAAGCTAGCAGAAGGAAAGAAATCATAAAGATCAGATCAGAAATAAATGAAAAAGAAATGAAGGAAAGGATAGCAAAGATCAATAAAACTAAAAGCTGGTTCTTTGAGAAGATAAACAAAATTGACAAACCATTAGCCAGACTCATCAAGAAAAAAAGGGAGAAGACTCAAATCAATAGAATTAGAAATGAAAAAGGAGAAGTAACAACTGACACTGCAGGAATACAAAAGATCATGAGAGATTACTACAAGCAACTCTATGCCAATAAAATGGACAACCTGGAAGAAATGGACAAATTCTTAGAAATGCACAACCTGCCAAGACTGAATCAGGAAGAAATAGAAAATATGAATAGACCAATCACAAGCACTGAAATTGAAACTGTGATTAAAAATCTTCCAACAAACAAAAGCCCAGGACCAGATGGCTTCACAGGCGAATTCTATCAAACATTTAGAGAAGAGCTAACACCCATCCTTCTCAAACTCTTCCAAACAATTTCAGAGGAAGGAACACTCCCAAACTCATTCTACGAGGCCACCATCACCTTGATACCAAAACCAGGCAAGGATGTCACAAAGAAAGAAAACTACAGGCCAATATCACTGATGAACATAGATGCAAAATCCTCAACAAAATACTAGCAAACAGAATCCAACAGCACATTAAAAGGATCATACAACATGATCAAGTGGGGTTTATTCCAGGAATGCAAGGATTCTTCAATGTAGGCAAATCAATCAATGGGATACACCATATTAACAAAGAGAAAAACCATATGGTCATCTCAATAGATGCAGAGAAAGCTTTCGACAAAATTCAACACCCATTTATGATAAAAACCCTGCAGAAAGTAGAGGGAACTTTCCTCAACATAATAAAGGCCATATATGACAAACCCACAGCCAACATTGTCCTCAATGGTGAAAAACTGAAACCATTTCCACTAAGATCAGGAACAAGACAAGGCTGCCCACTCTCACTACTCTTATTCAACCTAGTTTTGGAAGTTTTAGCCACAGCAATCAGAGAAGAAAAGGAAATAAAAGGAATCCAAATTTGAAAAGAAGAAGTAAAGCTGTCACTGTTTGCAGATGACATGATACTATACATAGAGAATCCTACAGATGCTACCAGAAAACTACTAGAGCTAATCAATGAATTTGGTAAAGTAGCAGGATACAAAATTAATGCACAGAAATCTCTGGCATTCCTGTACACTAATGATGAAAAATCTGAAAATGAAATCAAGGAAACACTCCCATTTACCATTGCAACAAAAAGAATAAAATATCTAGGAATAAACCTACCTAAGGAGACAAAAGACCTGCATGCAGAAAATTATAAGACACTGATGAAAGAAATTAAAGATGATACAAATAGATGGAGAGATATACCATGCTCCTGGATTGGAAGAATCAATGTTGTGAAAATGACTCTACTACCCAAAGCAATCTACAGATTCAATGCAATCCCTATCAAACTACCACTGGCATTTTTCACAGAACTAGAACAAAAAATTTCAAAATTTGTTTGGAAAAACAAAAGACCCCAAATAGCCAAAGCAATCTTGAGAACGAAAAACGCAGCTGGAGGAATCAGGCTCCCTGACTTCAGACTATACTACAAAGCTACAGTAATCAAGACAGTGTGGTACTGGCACAGAAACAGAAAGATAGATCAATGGAACAGGATAGAAAGCCCAGAGATAAACCCATGCACATATGGTCAACTTATCTTTGATAAAGGAGGCAGGAATGTACAGTGGAGAAAGGACAGCCTCTTCAATAAGTGGTGCTGGGAAAACTGGACAGGGACATGTAAAAGTATGAGATTAGATCATTCCCTAACACCATACACAAAAATAAGCTCAAAATGGATTAAAGACCTAAATGTAAGGCCAGAAACTATCAAACTCTTAGAGGAAAACATAGGCAGAACACTCTATGACATAAATCACAGCAAGATCCTTTTGGACCCACCTCCTAGAGAAATGGAAATAAAAACAAAGATAAACAAATGGGACCTAATGAAACTTCAAAGCTTTTGCACAGCAAAGGAAACCATCAACAAGACCAAAAGACAACACTCAGAATGGGAGAAAATATTTGCAAATGAAGCAACTGACAAAGGATTGATCTCCAAAATTTATAAACAGCTCATGCAGCTCAATAGCAAACAAACAAACAACCCAACCCAAAAATGGGCAGAAGACTTAAATAGGCATTTCTCCAAAGAAGATATACAGACTGCCAACAAACACATGAAAGAATGCTCAACATCATTAATCATTAGAGAAGTGCAAATCAAAACTACAATGAGATATCATCTCACACCAGTCAGAATGGCCATCATCAAGAAATCTAGAAACAATAAATGCTGGAGAGGGTGTGGAGAAAAGGGAACACTCTTGCACTGCTGGTGGGAATGTGAATTGGTACAGCCACTATGGAGAACAGTATGGAGGTTCCTTAAAAAACTAAAAATAGAACTACCATATGACCCAGCAATCCCACTACTGGGCATATACCCTGAGAAAACCATAATTCAAAAAGAGACATGTACCAAAATGTTCATTGCAGCTCTATTCACAATAGCCCGGAGCTGGAAACAACCTAAGTGTCCATCATTGGATGAATGGATAAAGAAGATGTGGCACATATATACAATGGAATATTACTCAGCCATAAAAAGAAACGAAACTGAGCTATTTGTAATGAGGTGGATAGACCTAGAGTCTGTCATACAGAGTGAAGTAAGTCAGAAAGAGAAAGACAAATACCGTATGCTAACACATATATATGGAATTTAAAAAAAAATTGTGATGAAGAACCTAGGGGTAAAACGGGAATAAAGACACAGACCTACTTGAGAATGGATTTGAGGATATGGGGAGGGGGAAGGGTAAGCTGTGACAAAGCAAAAGAGAGGCATGGACATATATACACTACCAAACGTAAGGTAGATAGATAGTGGGAAGCAGCTGCAGAGCACAGGGAGATCAGCTCGGTGCTTTGTGACTGCCTGGAGGGGTGGGATGGGGAGGGTGGGAGGGAGGGAGATGCATGAGGGAAGGGATATGGGAACAGATGTATATGTATGACTGACTCACTTTGTTATAAAGCAGAAACTAATAAAAAAAATGTTACTGGGCATTTGTTGATATTCACTGATTAATGAGTTAGTCATGAGAAAAACTGTCCTATCCATTGTATCCCAGGATCTAACCAGGGAAACAAAACCATTTTACAAGCAAGAATAAAGGGAATTTAGTACAGGGGATTGGTTACACAGGTCATGGGAGAGCCATGAGACCAAACAAGGGATGTGAGACAATCCAGAGATTATCACCAACAGAAGACTGCTACTCTCATAGGCTGGAGGGCCAAAGGGAGCAGGCGATATCACAAAAGTCCAGACAACATCCAGGTTCACCTGTCTGACAGGCTTTTTAGGACCTGGAGCCCTGTAGTTGAAGACACTGCTGCCAGAGATGCCATCAAGATAGAGAGGTAGACAGAAAAATACTCTGGTTTCTCCCTTCCTCCTGCTCCGCAATCTCATACCAGGGACTCTCATTAAACCTAACCATGTTAACAGTGGGCCATTGTATATGTAGCTTATAGGGGTCAGCAGAGAAAGAAAAGGACAAGGAATAGATCTGAGGGAAAACAGGTACAGGACTAATAAATCTATAAAATCCAAAATATGTATCTATATCTGGATGGATAGATAGATAAAGACAAATTCCCCCCAATGTCCATTAATGTTATGACAAGGGAAAAAAAAGAATTTTTTTCTTGCCCGGGTATATTATCTGAATGAGCATTTAATTAATTACTGAATTAGAAGTTTACACACTTCTAATTATTTACACTATTCAACTGTCATTTAGCTTCCTAAATGAGCACAAGATTGCCCAAATATCAAGAGCCTATTACTGATCCAAGAGACTCTTCCATTATTCTAAAGCTCTCTATCTATACTCATACTGTGAGAGGTACTACAAAATGGAAAACTAGATTGATTTGACAGTTAACCCACTCTTTTTCACCTTGCCTTCTTCTCAGATATGCTGAGAAACATAAAATGGACAAAAGGCAACAAGAACGAGGAGGAAAAGTACAAGAATACTCCGCAAACTGAGTGATGGATGATTGAGAGCTGACTCCCTTTGCCAAGTGCTTTTATTAACCCACATGTTATTCCTGCATCCCAGGAAACAGCTTGAAGTAACATGTCAACATTATTATGGCTACTTCTTTGCCATATCCTCTTTCCACCACCAAAAAAATAAAAGCCCATCAGAAAATACATAATATTAGCCAAGACTTGGTTTTTCCTTCCTAGAGTTACTTCTGTTTTATGCAGATCCTCTTTACAAAGCTATTCTTAAAGTCCTTTTTGGTATCATAAACTTAAACTAAGGAAAACTACCTGTCCTTCCTTCCTTACACATTATTTCATGAGGAGTGTGTGCTGTTACTTACATAGACAGGCAGAGTTTTTTCAAAGCAGAAAAGCCATCTATTTTGCTTGCTTTCCATGTGCTATCTATATACTACAATTAAGCACTTTAAGCACACAAATTTCTTCTAGGAAACAGGCAACTCAAAAATGCAAACAAGCCTTATAATAGTATTCAAGTAACCCTTAAACTATTTGAAAAATAATCTTGCTTTAAAAGTTAAAGTGTGGAAAAGAAGAAGTAAAGCTGTCACTGTTTGCAGATGCCATGATACTATACACAGAGAATCCTAAAGATGCTACTAGAAAATTACTAGAGCTAATCAATGATTTGGTAAAGTAGCAGGATACAAAATTCATGCACAGAAATCTCTTGCATTCCTATACAATAATGATGAAAAATGTGAAAGAGAAAAATGTGAAAGAGAAATGTGAAGAGAAAGGAAACACTCCCATTTACACTGCAACAAAAAGAATAAATACCTAGGAATAAACCTATCTAAGGAGACAAAAGACCTGTATGCAGAAAACTATAAGACACTGATGAAAGAAATTAAAGATGATACAAACAGATGGAGAGATATACCACGTTCTTGGATGGGAAGAATCAACACTGTGAAAATGACTATACTACCCAAAGCAATCTACAGATTCAATGCAATCCATAACAAACTACCAATGGCATTTTTCACAGAACAAGAACAAAAAATTTCACAATTTGTATGGAAACACAAAAGACCTCAAACAGCCAAAGCAATCTTGAGAAAGAAAAACAGAGCTGGAGGAATCAGGCTCCCGGACTTCAGACTATACCAGAAAGTTACAGTAATCAAGACAGTATGGTACTGATACAAAAACAGAAATAGAGATCAATGGAACAAGATAGAAAGCCCAGAGATAAACCCAGGCACATATGGTCACCTTATCGTTGATAAAGGAGGCAAGAATATACAAGGTAAAAAAGACAGCCTCTTCAATAACTGGTGCTGGGAAAACTGGATAGCTACCTGTAAAAGAATGAAATTAGAACACTCCCTAACACCATACATAAAAATACACTCAAAATGGATTAAAGACCTAAATGTAAGGCCAGACACTATAAAACTCTTAGAGGAAAACAGGCAGAACAATCTATGACATAAATCACAGCAAGATCCCTTTTGACCCACCTCCTAGAGTAATGGAAATAAAAACAAAAATAAACAAATGGGACCTAATGAAACTTCAAAACTTTTGCACAGCAAAGGAAACCATAAACAAGATGAAAAGACAACCCTCAGAATGGAAGAAAATATTTGCAAATAAAGCAACTGACAAAGGATTAATATCCAAAATTTACAAGGAGCTCATGCAGCTCAATATCAAAAAGACAGACAACCCAATCCAAAAATGGGCAGAAGACCTAAATAGACATTTCTCCAAAGAAGATATACAGATTGCCAACAAACACATGAAAGAATGCTCAACATCTTTACTCATTAGAGAAATGCAAATCCAAACTACAATGAGATATCATCTCACACCGGTCAGAATGGCCATCATCAAAATATCTACAAACAATAAATTCTGGAGAGGGTGTGGAGAAAAGGGAACCCTCTTGAACTGTTAGTGGGAATGTAAATTGATACAGCCACTATGGAGAACAGTATGGAGGTTCCTTAAAAAAGTAAAAACAGAACTACCATACGACCCAGAAATCCCACTACTGGGCATACACCTTGAGAAAACCATAATTCAAAAAGAGTCATGTACCACAGTGTTCATTGCAGCTTTATTTACAATAGCCAGGCCATGGAAGCAATCTAAGTGTCCTTCGACAGATAAATGGATAAAGAAGATGTGGCACATATATACAATGGAATATTACTCAGCCATAAAAAGAAATGAAATTGAGTTATTTGTAGTGAGGTGGGTGGACCTAGAGCCTGTCATACAGAGTGAAGTAAGTCAGAAAGAGAAAAACAAATATCGTATGCTAGCACATATAGATGGAATCTAAAAAAAAAAGTCAAGAAGAACCTAGGGGCAAGATGGGAATAAAGATGCAGACCTACTAGAGAATGGACTTGAGGACACGGAGAGAGGGAAGGGTAAGCTGGGACAAAGTGAGAGAGTGGCATGGACATATATACACTACCAAATGTAAAACTGATGGCTAGTGGGAAGCAGCCACATTGCACAGGGATATCAGCTCGGTGCTTTGTGACCACCTAGAGGGCTGGGATAGGGAGGGTGGGAGGGAAACGCAAGAGGGAAGAGATATGGGGACATATGTATATGTATAACTGATTCACTTTGTTATAAAGCAGAAACTAACACACCATTGTAAAGCAATTATACTCCAATAAAGATGTTTGAAAAAATGCAAAAAACAAAAGGAGACATGTACCACAATTTCACTGCAGCACTATTTACAATCATCAGGACATGGAAGCAACCTAAGTGTCCATCAACAGATGAATGGATAAAGAAGATATGACACATATATACAATGGAATATTAGTCAGCTATAAAAAGAAATGAAATTGAGTTATTATTAGTGAGGTGGATGGAACTAGAGTCTGTCATACAGAGTGAAGTAAGTCAGAAAGAGAAAAACAAATACCATATGCTAACACATATATATGGAATCTAAAAAAACAAAACAAAACAAAAAAGCTTCTGAAGAACCTAGGGGCAGGACAGGAATAAAGACACAGACATAGAGAATGGACTTGAGGACACGAGGAGGGGGAAGGGTAAGCTGGGATGAAGTGAGAGAGTGGCATGGACATGTATACACTCCCAAATGTAAAACAGATAGCTAGTTGGAAGCAGCCACATAGCACAGGGGAGATCAGCTAGGGACTTTGTGACCACCTAGAGGGGTGGGATAGGGAGGGTGGGGGGGACGTGCAAGAGGGAGGAGATATGGGGATACATGTATATGTATAGCTGATTCACTTTGTTACAAAGCAGAAACTAACACACCATTGTAAAGCAATTATACTCCAATAAAGATGTTAAAAAAAAAGTTAGAGAGTAAAAAAATTCAAAAGAATTGGCCACACTCCTCCAACAGATTCTCTAACATTTAGCAGAACAGAATTCACACTGATTCTGGTTTATGAGTAAAAGACAAGTCAACTTTAAAGTGTATCATAGATGACAATGTTTCTTTTCCACGTGTCTGCTTTGGAGCCATATTTCTGCTGACCACTCAAAAATTTCCTGTTGAGTATTTTGTGATATATTAGAACCAGGAATAAGGGATGTTAGTGCTGGAAGGGCCAGCCAATGGTCTGCGATTTAATTCACATATCCTTTCTGCACCAGACTCTTTAAGATCATTGAGTTAGCCTAAGAATTTTGAAGGTGTATAATTCAGGACAGTACATTACAGTATGCCAATATTACTATTCTCCTGCTCTGACATTCTCCACTGATTGACAGATGAAGGAGAAGAAAGGGCAGTCACCATCTACTGAGAGTAAATGAAACTGGAATATTAAAATTCAGGATTATCTGAGTGACTGAATTGGCTGGCAGAGTGTTCTCCAGTTAAGGGTGAGGAAAGATTACTCTGCACATGACAACACTACTGTATTTATACAAGTCTACTGGGACAATTGTTTGCCTTGAATTGTTGTCTTCATTCATTTCAGTCAGACAGTTGTGTTGACTGATTTTTCTTTTTGATGTATGAAATGAATGTTTGACTGAATTTACCATTTAATTTCCACTAATGCACTGTAAAAACAATATATTAGTCAAATCAGATTGGCAGGTATGAACAAGTTTATCCCAGAACTAGACAGAAATATAATATTGCCTTCTACAGAAATGTAGGTCATATGCCCTGGATTTGGGAAATGTTCCAATTTTAACTATTTTGCCACGTTTCAAAAATGTAGGGTGACTGATCCCATAGTAAATATAAGAAGATCTGTGAAGTCCAGATAAAAATAATTTTGTGTGAATCTGAGAATCACATAACAGAAAAGAAAAAAACTATTATGAGATAAATTTTACTGAATTTCAAACTTATCAAGAGGTGTTTCTATGTTAAACTTTTGAGTTTTATTCTAGAAGTTCATTAGGAACAAATACTTCAAATATATTCATAGAAAACTATTTACAATTTCATTCTTCCAATATTTATAGTTACTATGACAGGCCATTTCTCCATATCCCATCCCACAATTCTCTGCTCTGAACATGTGGAAATTGGTGGCATAAGCAGGAAAGTGTAGCAGTTTTTGAGATTGTTATTGAATAATGCTGATTTTATAAAGACTGCTTTCCTCCATAGTTGACAAATTTATTATGGTACAGATGGTTGCATACTACTCTTAGAGATGAAAAAGTTCTAAGGAATTTTCCATATTCCATTCACCAATCTGTGTTCTTGTTCAAAGCAAAATTAATTCCTTTCAAAATTAACATATTAGCTTAATAACAATTTTTTATCTTAAAATAATCTATCTGTGAGAATGTGAATTTTTGGTAGGAAAAAGTGACAGAAGATGGGACAAAACAAAGAATTCACAGAAAGACAAAACAGAATTTTTTAAATGGTGGGTAAGAACTTCTGTTTCCAACTATATCAGTTTACCTTAGGAAAACATACTAGAAAGGCCAGATAAATCATAAGCAACATTTGACTGTGAATGTTAGAAAGCTACTGAGGTAGCCATGACCTAGAAAAGTAAAATAGAGAAAGAAACTCACTGAAGTGAGAACAATATTCTGCACATGCTTTTCTAGCCCAGTCATTTAGAAACTACTGATGAAGAACAAAAGTCTGAGAAACCAAAGTGGTTCCTAAGAGGCAGAAATGCCAGTAGATCTTAGGACAATGTCATAGGACTAAGGAAACCAGAGTTGGAATTTAGAATAACAAGGCAGATAGAATTTTAAGGACCAAAATCCCAGAGAGAGTAAAGATTCATAGAATTGAGCTGGATTCAGCAACAGTGTTCCCTTGCAGTATTTTCCATGTATAATAGGTAGACAAGGCAAGATGCTAAGAAGTCAAACAAAAGCTAACTGAAGTAAAAGCAGAAGTCAAAAGCTAACTAAGTCAAAGATTTAGTTGGCTTATAATGATGAGGAGACAAAACAGGGGTTCAGAACCTATCAAAGGATTGTGGCCCAATGGAAAACTAATGATATGAATTAGGACACTGGAAGTCTCTGTGTGTGTGTGTGTGTGTTAGGAAGGTTGATGCAACATCTACACTGAACCTTATAAAGAAGGAAAATGAGTATGCAGTTGGTCCAGTGACTGAGGTGATCTTCCCCTCTGCTCCCTACCTGAGAATAGGAAATTCTCTCCTGAAGAAAATACAGTTGACCCTTGAACAATGTAGGGGTTAGAGACGCTGACTCCCTGTGCAGTCAAAAACCCACATATAAGGGCTTCCCTGGTGGCACAGTGGTTGAGAGTCCGCCAGCCGATGCAGGGGACACGGGTTCGTGCCCTGGTCCGGGAGGATCCCACATGCCGCGGAGCGGCTGGGCCTGTGAGCCATGGCCGCTGAGCCTGCGTGTCCGGAGCCTGTGCTCCACAATGGGAGAGGCTACAACAGTGAGAGGCCAGCGTACCGCAAGAAAAAAAAAATCCACATATAACTTTATGGTCGGCCCTTCCTGTCTGTGGTTCTGAATCTGAGGATTCAACCAACCACAGATCATGTAGTACTGTATTACTTATTGAAAAAAAAAAATCCATGTATAAGTGGATCTGTGCAGTTCAAACCCAGGTTGTTCAAAGGGCAACTGTAATGTCATTCAGATTCTCTACAACTTGTCATATCCCAAGTCTGGTATTCATTGAAGAACCACCAAGAGACTACCAAGAAAAGGAGAATTAGAATAAAAATCAAAACAGAATCAGAATCACAGATGACCTAAACATTAAAGTTCATACATATTTTGGTAAATATTATCAAGTTCAAGAAAATAGAAGACAAGGTGGAGAATTTAACTAGATAACTGGAAGCTATAAACTGATTGAACTGATAGAATTAAAAATTATACTAAATTTAAAACTCAGTGTTGCATTGGACACAGGTAAAGAGAGGTAAGTGAACTGGAAGACAGAATAGTAAAAATATTAAGACTAAAGCATGGAAAACAAAAAGTATATAAAGTACACAAAAGCGCATTTGAGACATATGGGCCACAGTAAACATTTTTATCATGTATTTAAACTGGAGTCCAAAGAAAAAAGGAGAGAGAGATTGGGATGAAAACAATATTTCAGAAATAACAGCTGAGAGTTCTCTAAAACTAAAAAGAATATATCGAGCAATAAATTCAATAAGCACTAAAAAAATGCAACAAGAATAAGTACAAAGAAAACCACACCTAAGATAACCACAGTACAATTCATGAATAGCAAAGAAAAACAGAACATCTTAAAACTAGCCAGAGGAAAAAGAGAGATATTACTTTCAAAGGAACAACAGGATTAAGATTACAGCTTACTTCTCAATGAAAATGATTGGATACTAGAAAATAATGGAATAACTTTTTTTTTTTTTTTTTTTTTTTTGCGGTACGCGGGCTTCTCACCGTCGCGGCCCCGCCCATCGCGGAGCACAGGCTCCGGACGCGCAGGCCCAGCGGCCATGGCTCACGGGCCCAGCTGCTCCGTGGCATGTGGGATCCTCCCGGTCCGGGGCACGAACCCGTGTGCCCTGCATCGGCAGGTGGACTCTCAACCACTGCGCCACCAGGGAAGCCCTGGAATAACGTTTTTAAGTGCTAAAGAAAATAACTGCCCATCGAGAATTCTAGAGGCAGAGAAAACGTTGTTTGGAAGGAAAAATGAAATAAGGAAACTTGCTGACAAACAAAATTTAGAGAATATGTTCTCATCAGAACTGACTGAAATAAATTATAAAGGGAGACCCACAGGCAGAAGGAAAATTATCACAGATGAAAATAAGGACTTTATAAAGGAATTATGTATAACAGAAAGGCTAAATAAGTGGATAAATCTAAATAAAATCTAACTGCACAAAAGAGTAATAATAAAATATATCAAAAATCAGAATGCATTAAAACAAATGGAAGAGGAAAAAGTAGTAAAAGAAATTTAAGATCTCAACATTGCTTGAGAAGCAGTAAAAGAGATAAGTCATGGTACATGTGCAACTGCTACTTACGTAAAAATAACAAGCTAATACAAGGGAAAATGGAATTTGAAGAATCTAAAAGGAAGAAAGGAGCAAAAAGAACATAACAACGTGGGACAAATAGTAAACGAGGAGTAAACGGTCTATAAGAAAATACATTAACTGTAAATACTCACATTAAAGGACAAAGATATTGAAACAAACAAAAAACCCTAATTCTATATCACTTACAAGAGTCAGACTGAAAATTAAAGGATGAAAAAATTATGTCATAACAACAATAAATAAAATTAAAGAAGTTTTTTTTTTAATGTTAACATAGATTTGAAAGCAAAAAGTATCACTGGCGATAAGGCAGGATAATAAAACCAACTGTTACTTTACACGGAATATAGTATAAATCTAAACTTCAATGCAATATGTGAAAGGAAATTCCAAAAAACTAAGTAGAAATAGAAAAATCTAAATTACCTAGATCAGTAACATAGAACCACAACAACAAATCAGCAAATTATAGATCTGAACACCACCATTAAAAACCCTGGCCTAAATTTACATAAAACACTGCACCAACAATGATGGAATATAGGGCTTCCCTGGTGGCGCAGTGGTTGAGAGTCCGCCTGCCGATGCAGGGGACACAGGTTCATGCCCCGGTCCGGAAAGATCCCACGTGCCGCGGAGCAGCTGGGCCCGTGAGCCATGGCCGCTGAGCCTGCGCGTCCGGAGCCTGTGCTCCACAAAGGGAGAGGCCACAACAGTGAGAGGCCTGCGTACCGCAACAAAAAAAAAAAAAAAAAAAAAAAAAAAAACAATGATGGAATATATATATTACACGCAAATTTTTAGGTGCACATGGCACATTTATAAAATTGACTATATGCTGGTTATAAAACAAGACTCAAAATAAGCAAGAAATTTAAAAATATATAACCAATATTTTACCAAATAGTTGGATATTGAAAACATACTTCTGATCATTATGTAGGTCAAAGATAAAGTCGCAATGGGAATTAGAATTTTATTAATTGAATGATAATGAAAATATGCCATAACAAAACCTGTGGGTTGCAAATAAAGCTCTGGTCACAGAGAAGTTTATGTATTCAAATGATATTCTCTAAATGTAAAAGGGAAAGGAATAAAGCAACTAGAAGATCACCTATCACCCTGAGGTAGGCAGCTCCTGGACTGTACCTGGTGGGGAAGGCAGAGCAGAACTTCAGGAGGCCAGCTGAGAGCACGGTGAATGCCATGTCAGGAGCAGTCTCCAAGAAAGAGCACTTAATGTACAAAGGGATGACTAAAATATATTTAAGAGCTAGCACCTGACTCCTCTTAAGGATGACTTAAGGGGAAAAAATAAGAAGTGCTCGATGTAGAAGGTGAATAGCTTTACAATTCCCAGGAGAATCTTGGTACCAGGACCACACAATGAAGAACTTGGAGTCCCCGTGGCTAATCCAGCAGAGAGAAAAGGAGAAACAGAGATGCGAGAGAAAATAAAGGGAACTCGTGGTGCAATTTGGCGCTCCTGCAGACCCAAGTCCAGGTATGTGCTCTCTTGCTCCCCATCTTAAATAAAAGCCACCATGTTCCTCAGTCTTTCAGGTACTTAGAATTTCTCTTTAGAACCTGAAAATGGGGTCAGGTTTCCTGTCTGCATTGCTACAGTCCAAAATAGAGGCAGGATGTTTGAAATAGTTCTCCATCTGGCAGAGGAGGCCTTGAAGCTGTGAGCCACTCACTGCAAACCAGCAGGACATGAAGGATTCTCGAGCAGATCTGAAGCTTACTGGGAGGCCTTTCAGGAGTTAAATCCCATAGTAAATACTGTACCTTCAATGGCCCTTTTGCCCTCTCTGTCCAGTCTTCCTCCACTCCCGTGGGGGCCCAACGGGGTTAAATGAGCACTCTTTGACTTGTGCTTGGTGTTCCCAGAACTTGGGCTTGGAGACGTCCATGAAAAGTCTGCCTTCCTTCTACTGGCTTGGGTTTCTTGGTCTCTCTGCTCCAGGCTAATCCCTTCAACCTGCTTTTTCCATTTCTGCCAATAATCCCCCTCTCCAGACCTTCCTAATGCTCTTCTGGGGCGGGAGGAGACTTCCTGAGGGCAATGTTTATTTCTAGAGGGAGAGGTGACCACATGACTTCACTGTGGTCATCCGCTTGATTATTCAGTTTCTGTCTGGATTAGTCGTGGGGGTTTGTGCACCCCACCCCCAGCCCCAGGAGGCTTTAGAACACTGTCCTTATCTCAGCCCTGAGCCCCTCTCTATCCTCCTTCCCTCTCTCTCCTTACCCATCTTGACCCACAGGACCTCTGAGGAAGATAAGCACTTCACAGAACCTCTGCTACAGAACCAAACATATTGAAATGACTCTTTACGAAGATGCTGAAACAACAGAGAAAGAATACATGAGGGTTGTTTCTCCTGAGGGTTCAATTACGTAGGGGGCCTTCAGCAAACTTTGATGATAAATCTAACCTTTCCTTCCTTGGCAATAGTTGATCACACTGTGATGAAAACAAGTTAGAGAATGGAAAAATAATATTTGGATTTCAACGAAATAATAAAAATGCAGGGACCATCTTTGACTTGCAAGGTGAGAAGAGAGTTCACATTTTGATTATGTGATGGCAGGAATCCCTTTTAAAACAGGGCCAGTCTGCATGATGCATTTAAAAATCAATCTTTGCAAATAAAGCCACAACTCCCACAAGATTTCTTGATTTCTCTGGGGTCAGATAAACCATCACATTTCACACTGGTGCCTTGTATATGAAAGTGATAAACATAATCTGGAAGCACAGCAGTGGCTAAAAATATGGATCTGGCAGCCATTCGTTGAAATGATTTTTTGCTTTTAATTCATTGCATAAAATTCTAAACGTCCAAATTCAGGCAGGTAGATCTTACCAACCATGAAGAGCTTCAGCCCTGCTAACAGCTAAGTATGCACTTTTAAACCCTATTTTGACTCTTCCAGAAACTTACTGGGTTTCTTTAATGCCTCTGTTACTATTTCCTTTGTGTCATTCTGTGTTTCTTTAAAAACACAGCTGTGTGACCTTGGAGAAGTTATATGATTTTCTTGAGACTTGGTTGCCTTCTCTGTGAATATCTAGGCATAATTTTAGTATTGCTCAATAGAATTTTCTGTGATAATGAAAACATTCTATATCTGTACTATCCTATGCAGTATTCAATAGCCACATGGAGCTAATAAACATCTTTAAAGTATGGCAAATGCTACTGATGAACTGAATTTTTAATCTTATTTTTAAATTTGTTTAAATACAAATAATGCTACATGGCTAGCATCTGTTGACAGTACAGATCTACATAATATGTTAAGGACGCTCTCCACTCAAAAACTCTACCATTCATTAACTCAACCTAAATACTTTTGCCCTTTGACAAATAGAAAATAATTTATGCTTCCCTTGAAATTATTTTTCAAGACCTTTGTCAGTTTGGGGACATTATATTCTTAAAATTGACTTTGCTTTATGAAACTTTAATAATGTTAGAGTTTCCTGCCCTTGGTACCACCTTTGTGATGATGGTAAATACTGTGGATGATCAAGGACCATTTCAAGAGATCATGGAGAGAAACCTCCTTCTGGATTTAATTTCATTATGAGGATGTCAAAATGCTAAATCGCTTAAAATAAAACCCATACCATTTTTATACTAAGTTATATTCTACATGTAGCTGGAAAAATGTTTAAAATATTTTTAAAGAACTGCACATCTATTTTTGAAGCTGATTTGGCTGTTCAAGTCTTGCTAGCACTTTATCCATCTCACTAATATTTCACTTAGTAAACAAATGCAGTTGCCATAATTGCTGCATATGTGTCTGTGTTCCCTTCTAGGTTATATGTTTTTGAAGTTAGAAACTATATTTATATCACAGCCCCTATGTATAGCACAATATCCATTGCTAATTCAGATTGTGTTTTAAGATATGAGACAAAATTTAAGACATTTGTTATAGTCATAAACATCTAGCAAACCAACCAGAAAATAAAAGCTAATTTTCTTTTGGTAGGCCAAGAACAAAAAAGAGAGGAATACCTAGTGCAAATAGATAATTGGAGTTATCTCCAATAACTACTGTTGGATTTAGAGCACACACATGCTAAATTTATTTTAAAATATCTTATCAAAGACTTTGAGGCTGTACCTGAAAAAATTATATCAGAAGTAAAAATAATCATGTGGTCTGACCAGGCTGGATCACACAAAGTGTATACTATATATAAAATAGATAAACAACAAGGTCCTACTGTATAGCACAGGCAACTGTATTCAAACCTTGTAATAACCTATAATGGAAAAGGATCTGAAAAAGAAATACATATATCTGAATCACTTGGCTGTACACCTGAAACACAACACTGTAAATCAACTATACTTCAAGTAAATTTAAAAAAAAAAAGCAAAGTAAGTGTAAAGGGAAGTATAATTTTATAAATTCACCTCTGATATCCAATGGACCAACTGAAAGACAACAGAAACTACAACTTTCTAGGAGACAGGACATGGCCAGCAAACCAGGCCGTTACCCTCAGTAACGGTCATACCTGCCAAAAAATATACAGACTAGCCTGCATTCATGAATACACAGGAATTCTTCATTTATCTGACATTATTAGGCAGTGAGGTATTGTATGCTAGGAGAATTTTTTTATATGACAAATTTAAGAGGAGTTATTTTAACCTTCACTCAGTAATTTTTTTCTAAAATTAAGAAATGTATCCACTGGTGTATCTAATGTTTCCTTGATAACTCGGGGTCATCAGTTCAGTCAACGTTTGCATAAATAATGTGAATGGAAACAAGACAGGCATGCTTACTGAAACTGAAAATGACATAATATTGGCTGGAATAATTGATGAGAGAGCAAGAAAAAAACAAAAATGAAAATAAACCGTGATCAAGAAACAATCAGTCAAGTTCTGACTTTCTGTACTTAGTTTCAAAAAGAGATACCACAAATCCCAGCGAGAGACTCCAGCAGCATTAGCTGTCTTTCTCCTTTGTTTCCACCTTCCTTTCCTTTTCCTTCTACCCTAGATTGTTCCAGGAAATGTTTATAGCTGCTTCCAAGACAAATTCTAATACTTGCTTTCTCTCACACAAACTTCACAATATGTCCATGTGATAAATAGTGTGGAGGTAAAAGACAATTCATCACAGGGAGATCTCCTACGAAAATAAAATTAGAAACTACCTTCTAAACTCGCAGAGAGTAGGGCGTGGTGTCAGGCACTAATTTCCTTGCGAATTCCTCTCCATTTCTAATAGATGTTCTTATTTATTTACCAAGATCCCTTTTTATTGGTGTCCTATTCCAGACTGCTCCACTCCACCCATCCTCATCCTGTAAAATACATTCACACTCTTTTGTGACCCTACTTATTCGCCCATTAAATAATCAGTCATAGAACTGTCGGAATTAAATATAGAGTGAAATTAAAATACTGGAGTCACTTGGGGGGTTTAAGCAGCTCCACCAGAAAATACTGGGCATGGATTTAAAGAGGCTGTGCTGGACTTGCTCTTGTCCAAGTTCTTTCTCAAGAAGTATCTGAAATAAGCCTAAATTCAGAGTTAATCAGATTGGCCTGCTTTCTCAGGTGGACTGGAATTCATTGTTCTTTCCCCCCAACACCCTGAGGTCAGTGTCACTTTCCAGAGACGAGGTGGACTTCTCTGCCTACTACAGAAGCTCAGTTCCCCCGGGCCCAATCTCTGTCTGAAATCCCACACTCAATGCCAGATGCCAGCCTTCCCAGAACATCAGTGGTCTCCTTTCAGTTTCTGAACTGCTCAGATTGAGTCCCTGTAGACTCTTTCTCAGCTTGAAACCTGATCTTCAACCCCTTTCCCTGACCTCGATGGTTACCTTCCTACTTTAGGCCTCAGTTGCTCTAGCTATAAAATGATATATTTGTCCTTAATTCTAAAGTCTTCTTTCTAAAGCTCTACAATGTGGTGGCTCCTTGAAAATGTTTCTCTTTGCTGGTTTTAATTTTGTAGAGAATTAAAACCGCAGTTACTCTAAAAGACAGTAAGTTACATTGGATAAGGAAAATGTGCTTTAGTAGTTAGATTAACAGGGATGGAAGACGACTTAGTATGTTTTAAGATACTCATGATCCATTCCCATGAGAGTCAGGGGAAGAAGTGGAAGACAGTTAATACCAAATGATTCTGACAAATTAAGTCAACCAAGGTGTAGCTGATTAGTTACTACTTGAATAAGCCACACATATCCAATTCAAGTTTTCCTTTGTTATTCTAAGAAGGGATCCCAGTGAACTGAGTTCCATGTTCAGTAACTCCACATTCAATGGCTTATTCTTTAAAAACTGTTATGTTGCTGGAAGAAGAAATGTTGCCCATCAGTCCTAATTGATGTTTAGCTATCAAGCACATTTGAAATAAATTTATTATTTTGCCTGATCTCAGTGTAATACATTCCAAAGGGGGAAAGAGCACACAAAAATTTATGAAGTCTCCATCTTCTACACTAAAGTGTGTAATAAATTTCATATTATTTGGCCGTGGAATTCACAAGCCATAGAAACCACACCATTAGCAATGTATATAGTGGTAAACAGCAGGTAATGATAATGATATAAAACAAAATAGACTGTGTATGTTGGCACTGCTGCCAATAAAGCAATCATTAAATGCATTCATATGCATCTACGGTAGGTAAGCTCTTTGAGGGCAATTGCTATGAATTCTACATACCTTTCAGGATATTATAGCCCAGTTTCTATGGCCTTTATTCAAAGACACTGAGAATGGGTTACTGTGGGTAAATTCAGACCTTTTCTCAATATAGAATTTGGTCAACATGCATTCTGAACAGCAAAATTTCACACTGCTTTCAATTTTCCTACACTAATTGCCACCTCAACAAATGCAGGATTAAGTAAAATGGATTATAAGTTAGAAAGGAAAGATGGAAGAAAAGAAGGAAGGAAGAAAAAAGGTGGGTATGGAGTACTTCAACATTTATGTAAAGAGTGGACCTAAAGCTAACCTGAGGTTACCCTAAACTATGAGCATAGGCTATAGAAACTTAAATGAAAAAGAAAAAAAAAAAAGCAAGGGAAACTCAAAGATTCTTTGTTTTTTCACTTTACTGCATACACACATCCATCTTAAATAATCTATGTGCTTATAGCACTGTTTTGCAAGGCTATTTGGGTTCTATCAGCATGTAAAGGTCGGACAACTCAACTTTAGCAGAGTTAGCCTTCAGGTGAATAATTGCTTCTTTCAGGTTATGAGCATTTTAATTTTCCAGAAATGTTTCCCAAAAAATGAAAACTAAAAGAGTCCTAGGACAGCATCCTTTAGAAGTTTTATACTATCAAGGTTTTTTGTAGGAAGAGTATCCTTGTTGATTATCACACAATGATTCCAAGCAGGTCAATTTATGCTGAGAATATTATGTAACAGAACCCACTTCACCTCCATTATACTGACAATGATCTTCCTTACTTCAACCTTGTGCTTCTTAGTAAAGTTGAAAATACTGAGCCAAGAACAGACAGTGACAATGCCAGAGACTCAGATGTACCTATAGGTGCCTTCAGACAACATCAGCCACCCAGGCTAAAGTCCTGGTTTAAAACATCCCAAAATGAATGAATCTCAAAAACCATATGCTGAGCAAGTGAAGCCAGATCAAAAGGGCACCTACTGTATTATTCAACTTACATGAAATTCTAAACTGGGCAAAATTCATCTCTAAAGATAAAAAACAGATCAGTGGTTGCCTTGGGGTGGAAGGTGGGGATACTTTTGCAAAAGGCTAGGAGGAAACTTTCTAGGGTTTTAGAATTGTTATCTATCTTTATGGGGGTGGTAGTTATACAAATGTATACATAAATTAAAAGTCACTGAACCGCTGACTAAAAATATCTGCATTTTATTGTATGTAAATGATACCTTAATAAGGTTGATTACAAAATGAACCAAAAACAAAACAAAGCAAAAGAAAAACCTCTCAAGACCTCAAAGGAAATACACTCTTTTCTTCCAGGGTACCAGATTGGAATGAGGCATTGGTCTGTTCTACCCTCAGATTATCCCTAGGATTATCTAGTCTATTTTAAAGCACTGGAGTCCCCTATCAGAAAAACTCACCCCATGTTTGGTTACCTTGATTTCTTCTCTGCCTCTTCTCCCAAACACAGTGAAGTCATTTATGGAAGAAAAACCAGCTTTTTCCAACTTTGCATCATCACATATTCTTTCCAAAGCTATTATTTATGGAATAAAATTTGGCTACAGTTTGTAAAAATCTAGTTTTTTGAGGCTTACAGTTAAACTATTGCCTCCACTGGAATTTGGAAAAAAAATTATTTTGAAAATGAATAGCTGAGATTTGACATTTTTGTTTTTTGTGATTTTCTCTTCCCCTGAGAGAGAAAGGGTAACTGTGAAAGTGAGTAGGAATGAGAAACACATACATAAAGAAAAAAAAATTATCTTGCTGCCTTTGCATGGTTATAATTTATAGGAGGCCCTTTTCAACAATAATCTATTATCAGAATCAATAAAATATAATCTCCATGAAGTCCAGGCCAGGATATTTGTCTCTTTTTCAGCAGATTGCAATACAAACTGCATTCATGGATATGCTTCTTGATGATCTTTCTAATACTATAACAGTTGACCATTTCCTCATGCCTCTTCACCTTAACTTAAACCTGGTTTTTCACTAATGACCTCACATTTCCTTCTCTATCACTTGGTTTTTGGCCTCTTTTCCAACTCCAACTCGCACTTCACTCTGGAACCAAAGGAAGACTCACACCTTCCTGCTTTTTAGTGATACCTCAAGGTCATTACCATGTTGTGATCACCCCTAAAGATAGCCAGACAATTGTTATTTCAGAGCCACCTGACAGTTTGTAGCTCTAAAAATTAACCAAGGATCGCATTTGTCAAGAATATCCTAGTTGAAGATTTTGGTAATACAGCAACAGTAATTCTGAAGTCATTTATGACAATCAGTGTGGGAAGCACCCTCCTTCGGGAAGACCCTTTGCCATACAATACTCTTTCCCTGTCAGGTAATAAGGAATCATGGTGTGGAAAGTAACCTTTTGTGGAAAGAAATACTTGGTTTCAAGAAGGTGTGAAGTTCATACATTTTTCTTGAATTAGATTCTCCATTAATTATTTTATCCACAAAGAGGTAATTATTAGAATTATGTAAGCAATTAAGGAGATGCTACTCCACATTCTTTCAGCTTGTTGACCTTTCCCACTTTATTTCATGTGGCCATCTGAAACATCAGTGATTTACATGTCTTTCTTTTTTTAACAGATTTGTGTGTGTGTCCTCATGATGAAAACATCATTAAAATAAAATATCATGAATAGACTCTTGAGAAGCAGAGTCTACTTAAAGTCCTGGAAAATGTGAAAGCACTAATATTCATGGACAACTTTACACTCTGAAATTTACTCCAAATTTTATTGATCTCTATTTTGTCTAGGAGTTTTTCAAATTTTCTACCATCATCATTTGTTAGTTTTATAATTATGTAATAAAGGCATTAAATCACACAATCTTTTGTTATCCGTTGCAGTTTTAAAACTATTCTTTTCTTTGTCCTCAACAGATATGTCATAGATTAGTACACAAGCAAAGACTTTCAACATAACAGTACTTTACAGTGACAAGAACTATACTGAGCTATCTCTATCCTAAGACAATGCACTAGAAAAGCCCTAGGAATTCTTAAGCATTAGGAATATAGAGACAATCAAGGGGCAAGGTCCTTGCCTTCAAGTATACATAATCATTATAGCAAATGCTTAAATAGCACTTAGTATATGCCAGGTATTATTGTAACTCATCACAGCAGTCTTACTATACTCCTTTTTAATAGATAAGGAGAGGAAGCCACAGGGAAGCCATAGGGTAAAGCCAGAATTTGAACCTAGATAGACTAGTACACTCTCCACGGCTTTAACTACTACGTTTATATATATATATATATATATATATATATATATATATATATATATATATATATATATATATATATAAAGTTATATATACTTAACTCCAAGTATTCCAAAGTTACAAAACACTTATCTACCAAAACTCAAAAAAGAGCACACAAACTTGCATAGAAAATAAACATGTAAAAGTTCATAAATAAACCACAATATAACCTGCTCCACATAATATACTGACTGCAGTGTCCTGGGCCTCTCCCATCCTTAGGTAGCCAGAAATTACAACAAAATGATACTCTCCACCTTTGGAAGCCACACCATCTCTCATACCAACCAACTCATTACTTCCTTAGAGAGAACAGGAAATTAACCTGAATATCATGAAAAACTATATATATATATAGCATTACTGATGTAGAATCTTTGTTTAAAGACAATAACTTCAATAGCAGAGGGAAGAGGGAACTTTACCATTGCAGGCTTCAGATAACCTCTATTATTTCTCAGATTTCACGCTAAATCATAAAATGCCATATTGTGTCTGAAGCTATTTTTTCAATAGTCCATTTTCTAAAATGGACTAGCAAAGCAGTAAATACTGAGGAACATTTTGGCTCCCAAATCCTAAAGCCATTCTGATTATGCCTGGGTGATCATGGGACCATCACTGGAACCAGCAGAGGACTGGCTGAAATACCAGTGTTCTGGCCAGCTTATAAATTAGAAATTATACAGAATCCAATTTTATTTTTTTGTTAAGTAATTCCTATGAGGCTTTTGGGATGTCAATATAAAGTCCTATGATGTGTAATCTTTATCCATAAGATGGGGAACAATGCCAATCCCCATCATAAATACTTTCACAATCTGACACTGAAAATCCACTGTAGGGCATAGGACCTGCAAATAGGATATGAATCACACACATCCACTCATTCAGACAATCTGCAAATATTCATTTTTAAGTCTAATATGCCAATAATGTACCGGGCTCTAAGATGCTAAACCATGCTAAGTGCTGAAACAGACATACTCAGTTCTGGCCCTCCTGGAACTTATTACCTACAGAAGTGCCTTCATTGTAAATGGTCAGGTCTCAGCCAATGCTATTATCATCAGCAGGTGACCAAATGACAGAGCTTGCTTTCTAAACAAGCTCCACACTCTTTGCTTTCAACATGTTTGCTTTCCTTCAAGGCACATGATCCAGTGGTCAGTTTCTCCCAGTTAGTGAGGTTTGAGGAAAATGTACCCAGTGAACGATTCCTTGTGGCCTCACTCTTTCCTCACACTCCCCTCTGTGCTCTTGAGCTAAAGAGACCTGGATTCAAGTCACTTGCTCTAACCTTATTATTTTAAAATAGGGTTGCTCCTGCTTTGAGGATTTCTACTGGACCAACACGGTGGCAAAGCAGCACTGAAGCAGAAGCAGGTAAATTTCAAAATGACGGCTCTAAAAATATCCACTCTCCTTTTGTTCTCCTCCTATCCCTTTGCTCTGAACACCTCTGCCCTGAGGCTTTGCCTTTACCCTTCTCTGATTACTGCTCCAAAAGGGTTTCCAAGAGCGGGGAGTATTTATGGTTTCATTTGCTCCCAAGTCCTTGGTGGAAAAGGATGCTTGCTTCCTGATTCTTACTACTTCCACACTCACATCGTTAACACAAAAATCATTATTTTTTAAAAAATATTTTCCTCAGCTTCCTATTTCTTCTGGGCCAACACTGAAAGAATATTTTCAAAGAAACAGTATCTTCTCCCCATTGCCCTTCTGAGTTTCACGTTTTTACCTCTAGTCTCATTTTCAACCCTTATTACGGGATGCATCACAAAAATAGAAGAAAGTTCTTTGTGCTTTCCCTGTACCAGCCAATTATTCTAATTTGTTCTGTCTCTAAAGAACAGAATGCGAAGTCAACACAAAGCCTGATTATGCGATCTCTTCCAAGGGAAAGATCTGAGAGTTGTCTATTTACTAATGAAGCTCAGTGTGTATTAAGGGTTGACTGAAGCAATCATCAGGAATTTTCATCCCTTAAATTAGTGTTTTCCACCAGATGCACATCTTTCATTTTGGATAACATATCTCTTAAGTTCAGGATACAGCTGGACAACAGAAAAGAAAAAGAGGTAACCAACACAACATTTTAAGTAATAACATAATAACAGCTATCATCCTTCCCTGAGGAATTCAGGCTACTTTATGGACACAATTTAGTACAAACTCGTAAGAAAGCTAACAAAGCCCAAAATCACTTCACAATAGCATAGAGAGGTAAAGGTCAAAACTTATTACTGCCAGGCCCAGCAGACAATATCACCTACCGGAAAGAGCACAGGACAGGAAAACCTGGAAGCCTGTGTTCCAGTTTCGGTTATTCCTGTAAGCATTAGTATGATCTGAGTGAACTCAGCCTGCCCTGCTTTTTCCGTTTATAAAACCCTACATCATCCTCTCAGTAGAGTGAAATGCCACATCTGAAAAGTTGCAGATCTCTTTAGGAAAGAAACAAAACTCACGCTTTCCAACCAAAATGGAATAATTCAGTCAATGGAGACTTAATAAAAATCTGCCATAAAGCAACTGTTTACTTGAAATCTATCTTTTGTGGTATATTTATTGGGGGTAAGGAATGTTAGGAAATCATAATTAGAGTTACCGATTATTCCAGAAATCAGGGTCATTAAGTTCAGATTCCAACTTTGACCTTGACCCAGGCTTACAGAGATGTAAGATGTCCCAGTACCTCATATCCACCACACATGTGAGAAACAAGGTATGCAGACAGATCCTCTTATAAATACCCCATAGGTAGTGGTTTTATTGCAGGGTCTCAAATTCGTTGCCATTCTTCCCATCCAGATGCAGGCATTTTCCCTTGAATTTGGGCAGACTTTCCACGGCTTCAAACAGTAGAGCAGGGGTCAATAAATTATGGCAGGTGGGCCAAATCTAGGCCTCTACCTGCCTTTATAAACAAAGCTTTATTGGAACACAGCCATGTTCATTAGCATATGTATTGTTTGTGTCTGTTTTCACATCACAGCAGCAGAGTGGAATAGTTGCAAAAGAGACTGTATGGCTTGTAAAGCCTAAAATATTGACCGTCTGACACTTTATGGAAAAAGATCTCCAACTCCTGCAATAGAATATACTGAAAGTGATGCTATGTTATATCTAAGACTAGGTCATAAAAGATCATGCAGCTTTTGCATGACTCTCTTGGAATGCTTGAACTCTGGACACTCATTCTTGGGATACTCTATCTTGAATCCTAACTACCACGTTATGTCCAAGCCACACGGGCAGCCATCTGTAGGCACTCCAGTCAACAGTCCTTGTTGGGCCCAGTCTTCAAGTCATCCCATGTCAAGTGCCAGACATGTGAATTAAAATTATCTAGGGGCTTCCCTGGTGGCGCAGTGGTTGAGAGTCAGCCTGCCGATGCAGGGAACACAGGTTCGTGTCCCGGTCCGGGAGGATCCCACATGCCGCGGAGCAGCTGGGCCCGTGAGCCATGGTCGCTGAGCCTGCGCATCCGGAGCCTGTGCTCCACAACAGGAGAGGCCACAACAGTGAGAGGCCCACGTACCGCAAAAAATAAAAATAAAAAATAAAAAAAATTATCTAGATGATTCCAGCCCCAGCCATTTGAATCCTCATGAGCTGAGGTTTCAGACATCAGTCATGGAGTAGGGACAAGCCATCTCCTCTGTGTACTGTTTGAATTGCTGACCCACAGAATCTGTGCACATATTAAAATTTGTTTATTTCACCACTAAGTTTGGACTTCCTTATTATGTAGCAATAGATAACTACAGCACTGTGTCTGTACACAGGAGATCTATATTTCACAGAGCACATATTTAGATGTGAATGTTGACTTCTCAATTTCTGTTATGAGAAGAATGTATACACACATATAGATATAAAACGTTTATGTATATGTAAATATTATACCTATATAAGCTAATCTATATTATCCATAAAATGAGGGGCCTTTGATAATGGCTAACATTTTTTTTTGGTATTTATTGTGTTCCAAGAACTGATAAATTCTTGCATTGTATGAATTTTCTCTTTTAACCCTCATAGCAACTCGCTGAGAGAAATAATGTTATCTCTATTTTATAGATGAGAAAACTGAGGCAAAAACAGATAACATGCTCAAGAGTACTCAACAAGTAAATTTTAGAGTCAAGATTTCAACCCAAGTTCTCAAGTTTTAGATCCCTTACTCTTAGTCACCAAGCTATAGACTGAGGAAGGGAATGAAAGCTGAAGCCATTACCTCATGTTCAAGAAGTTAGACAGAAACGTAGCAGGTATGGTTGAAAGAAGACAGGACTTGGAGTCGTAAGTCCAGAGCCTCAGTTATGCAATAAATTCTCCTCTCATCTAGATATAGGTTTGTTTTTAGAAAAAGAAAAAGAGCACTGCATATTTTGATTGTTAATTTCTGTACTTAATGATTACCAAAGAATGGAATTTTACCAGGGAGTTATTTTGCAATGGCATACATTACCGATACAAAATCAAATCTTTATTAAGTCTCCATTGCATCAGAAGTCTTTCCCACTCTTCATTTCTTTTTAATCCCTTTTTTGTCTACTCTTGGCCAAAGCTTGAAGCCTAATTTGACATTTGGAAATAAAATAATGAAACAGTCATACCACAGCAATTCCAATGCCTACTGAAATGGAAGCTCTAAATAATTTTTCAGATAATTTAGGCAATTAAAAATGTTTACATCATAGATGCAAAGACAGAAGTTACTTGTGTAATAAAATAACTGGTGAGACAAAAGTTTCTGGTCAAGTAGATTTGTTTAAATATGAACACTAATCTGAGTTCTACCCCTGTGCTAAAACCCAGTGACAGGCTGCATACAGCTTCTAAAGGGATATTTCAGTGCAATGGGTCAAATTCATCCCATAAAATGTGGTATTATTAGTAATACTAGAAGACAGAGTGTGACTGTTTTCTTCGGGACATAGATGAAGACCCCAAGATAGACAATATTAAGGACAAATTATGTGGAATAAGATATTATCTCAGTCCTTGGAACATGTCATCCAGGATAGAACAAGAAATAGATTTATTATCAAGTACATGAAGCCAGAGCCAGTAAGCAATGAGTGGTAGATGGTTAAAACAGACAGGTTTTAGAAGTAGAGGTACAGGTGTAGAAAACAAACAGGGTTACCAGGGGATGGGGGGGAGGGATAAACTGGGAGATTGGGACTGAAATATACACACTACTGTATATAAAATAGATAACTAATAAGAACCTGCTGTTCTTATTAGCACAGGGAACTCCACTCAATACTCTGTAATGGCCTATTTGGAAAAGACTCTAAAAAAAAAAAAGTGGATATATGTATATGTATAACTGATTCACTTTGCTGTACACCTGAAACTAACACAACATTGTAAATCAACTATATACCAATAAAATTTTTTTAAAAAATAGGTTTTAAGAACCACAGTCAGGGAGCAGTGTGGATTGGAAAGACCTGGCAAGAAATATTTCTGCATCCTCAGATAATCCTCCCCAAATTGGCTATTGCAAGGGTGAGCATTTAAGAGATCTTTGACCTAAGGAGGACATGAGATTAACAATCTAACCCAATGTGCACCAATTATTCTCCTCGGTGCTATCAGAAATCAGATGGCATCCTAGAGCAAGGGTCAGCAGATCTTTTCTGTAAAGGGTCAGGTAGTAAATATTTTGGATTTTGTGTACCATACATCTCTGTTGCAACTGCCCATCTGCTGCTGTAGCACAGAAACAGCCATACACAGTACATTAGTGAATGGGTGCAGCTGTGTTCAAGCAAAACGTTATTTATAAAACCAGGAGTCAAGAGAGATTTGATCAGTGGGCCAGAGTTTGCTGACCCCAGTTCTGGGTTAGTGTTCACAGCTGAATGAGTCATGAGGCCTTAAGTTCCAGTTCTCATTGTACTACTTTCTACCTGGGTGAACCTGGGTTCATCCTTTTATTTATATGGGCCACTATATTAGTCAAGGTTCTCCAGAAAAACAGAACTAATAGTATGTGCATACAATGTGACCATATATATTGACAGATATAGATCTAGATATCAATATTGATATCTAGATCTATATCCATATCTATATATAGATAGAGAAAGAGAGAGAGAGATTTTAAACAACTGGTTCACACAATTATAGAGGCTTGGTAAGTTCAAAATCTGCAGGTTAGGTGCTCTAGAGACTCTAGGAAGAGTTGCAGTTCAATTTCTGTTAAGTGTTCTGGTAGAATTCCTTTTTGCAACAGGGAGGTCAGTCTTTGTTTTATTAAGAGCTTCAACTGATTGGTTGAGGCCCACCCATATTATGGAGGATAATCTGCTTTACTCAAAGTCCACCAATTTAAATATGAATTTCATCCAAAAACACCATCACAGGGACTTTCCTGGTGGCACAGTGGTTAAGAATCTGTCTGCCAATGCAGGGGAAACGGGTTTGAGCCCTGGTCCAGGAAGATCCCACATGCCGTGGAGCAACTAAGCCCGTGCACCACAACTATTGAGCCCACGTGCCTAGAGCCCATGCTCCGCAACAAGAGAAGCCACGGCAATGAGAAGCCCGCACACCGTAACAAAGAGTAGCCCCAGCTTGCTGCAAATAGAGAAAGCCCACGTGCAGCAACAAAGACCCAATGCAGCCAAAAATATAAATAAATAACATATAAAATTTTTTTTAAAAACCCAAAATACCATCACAGAAATATCCAGAATACTATTTGACCAAATAACTGGGCATGGTGGCCCAGACAAATTGACATGTAAAATCAACCACCTAAGCCATAGTTTTGTCATCTTTTAGTGAGAAATTTGATTTATCTGAACTATTCTGATACCTTCTAGAGATAACACCCTCAGTTTTTCACATGGTAGGCAGCAGAGGGAAAGAGGCCATTTGCCCAGTCAGATGACACCTAAAAGGATAAAATTCTGTCTTCTCTCTCCAACCCACAAGGATGAATGCCAAAAATACATCACTTATATCTGCTTTAGCTAACATATGATAGGTCTGGAACTGACCTATGCTCCCAGTAAACCCCATGAAATGCTTTCATTAAGGGGAGACTTTACTTGCTAAGATTAGAAGCAAAAGAGGGCGGTGGATGAAAAACTGCCCAGGGATACAGGTTCATGCAAGGAAGCAGGAGAGAGAATGGGTATCCGAAGATGTGCACTCTGAGCCAACGCTAATTCCACAGCATCACCTTGTAATTCAGGGAGCCCAACTGCTGGGGGGGGTTTCCATCCTTTTTTTCCCCCAAAGAGGGACAAATCAAGGATATTGGCAAAGGAAGAGCATTAGTTATAACAGATAAATTCCTTTTTAGAGGTGATCTCACAAATGATTTGGCTCAGTGTAGACTATAATTTGGCTCCAAAAACCATAAACTAGAGCCTTTCATTCCAGGTCCCTCCTCAAATATCCATGATAGGTAGAAATCTGGCATCAGTAGTTTTTGAAATCTCCCCAGGTGATTATAATATGCAACCAGGGCTGAGAACCGGGAGATGTAGAGAGAATTTAAATTGAACTTTAGTTAAACAGTAAAACAAGTTCTGACTCTACTGGCTGGAGCTAGACAAAGGCTATGGATTTAGTTGGATGAGAAGATAAAGAACACCAGGGAGTAAATCAAATGCTTTACACCTGTGCTTAGCTAATTGTTACTGAGATAATTCAATCCTTGTAAGAAGAGGGGACGTTTCTACAAATATCTCTTAACAATAAGTCCTTTCACCCAGTCAGATTTACCTCCCAGCAAAGGGGTAAAGAAGGCTAGAGTTCTCCATACATGCTTAGTTTTAATTAGCACTTGTGACTTGCCCAAAACCTGGATCATATTTCCCCTAAATTTCATGTTATTCCCTAAGTTTTTCAAACCCAGGGCTAAGGGGTTTCCCAGGATGAGATTTTAAGTGCTCACACAGGGGAAGTCCCTGGCAAACCAGGACAGCGGTCACTCTACAGTGAAATGTAAAGCATCCTAAATAACCCTGCCACTGCCCCCAGACACTAGTCTGTGCCAACCAGTGGAGAAAAGGCATTCTCCATTGCCACCACGGCAAATGCTGCTGTACTTGCCTTGGCTACTCCCTATCTTTTCCAGGCGTCTCTCCCCTTCACCTGCCGGTGGACGCTTTGGCAGCTGACAATGCAGGTATTTTCAAACTTTAAGGTGAATAAAAATCATCTGGAGGGCCTGTTATAACAGAGATCACTGAGCCCCACCAGAGTTGCTGATTCCATAGGGCTGGGACAGGGCCCTAAAACTTGAATATCTAACACATTATCAGGGGATGCTGGTAAAGCTGGTCAGGTTGTTACCGAATGCAGGTTTGTGTGTCTGAAGCACAGTGAGGCCAAACAAACCTAAAGGTTGGAGTTTGGAGCAGAGAAAGGCTTACTGCAGGATCGAGCAAGGAGAGGGGTGGCCCGTGTTCCAAAAAACCCTGAAATCTCCAAAGGGTTTCAGCAAAGCATTTTTAAAGGCCACGTGAGGGAGGGACATCCCAGGGAATGTGATCAGCTCGTGCACAATCATCTGACTGGCTGATGTTGAGGCCACAGGGCAGGTAACATTATCCATCCTTAGGTGCCAGAAGGTCTGGGGGCTGTGTGCTCATGATCATCATGGAGTTAATTTCTTCCATGGTGGTGGTTTTTAGCATCTGAAAGCTCAAGAAGTATGCCTGAGATACTATTATCTGAGTACTTCAGAGAGGAACTACAGCAGAGGCTATGGGGGATGGGTCTGTCCTAGGAAGGCCCCATAGGGTACTGCTTGGTTACAAGGTGACCATACTTTGAGAACCACTGTTCTAGTGGCTTGGAATGTTAAGAAAGTAATGGAAGAATCCCTTCCCAGATCTAGATTCCAGTATCAACAGCTATTTTGGTGGGGGGAAGGGTAAGTTCTGTCCTTGCTTGGACTTCTTGTTCATTTATATCAAAGCCTATTTGAGGCAGTGCACTCGGCAGTCCTGCAGATCTGTCTTTTGCTTCAACAGTGTTTGGAATGAACAGACCCAGGGACGCTCCTTGCTCCAGCCCCCGACCACCCTCCAACCTTTCTTCCTGTCGCAACCTTTAGAATCAGCCACTCAGCTATCCTCAGCCTCCAGGACAGGCCACCACCGTTTTTTGAGCTTAGCTCCTTATCACTGATCAACCACGAGTTCCCAGATTCGTCAGAATTATTCCACCGAGGTGGAGGCCACCGTCCACCGCCTGTTCAACATGCATCTGTGGACACTTACCTCTCTCTGAGCTTCTATTTCGACAGCAACGATGGGACTCTGGACGGTGTGGGCCACTTTTTTCGCCAATTGGCCGAGGAGAAGTGTGAGGGCGCCCAGCGTCTCTCGAAAACGCAAAACCAGTGCTGTGGCCGCGCCCTCTTCCAGGATGCGCGGAAGCCTTCTCAAGATGAGTGGGGTAAAACCCAGGATGCTGTGGAAGCCACCATTCTCAGGGAGAAGAACCTGAACCACGCACTATCGGATCTGCACGCCCTTGGTTCTGACTGCACAGACTCCTACCTCTACGACTTCCGGGAGAGCCGCTTCCCGGAGGAGCAGGTGAAACTCATCAAGCAGATGGGCGACCACCTGACCAACCTCCGCAGGCTGGTTGGTCCGCAGGCTGGGCTGGGCGAGTATCTCTTTGAAAGGCTCACCCTCGAGCACGAACAGGAGTTTCTGAAGTCCAGCGGCCTTTGAGGAGCCACTCTGGCATCAGAGCTTTTCCTGAAGCCCCGCTCTGCAGCCACTAGGCAGCTTTTTAACCACCCTGGATCCCTCTCCCAAGCCTTGGGCCAAATGGAAACAATAACGCTTTTTGCAGGTAAAAAAAAAAAGCCTATTTGAAACACAAACAGAATAAAAAGGAAAAAAATAGATAGATAGATACACGTTCTTTTAACATACGAATTGCCCCACTTTATCTGTGTGAAATAAGTTTGTTCCTGTTTTTGGGCTGGTTCTCAAGCTTTGCTGCTCGTTTGAATTACCTAAAGAGCTTTTAAGGAAAACATTGGTGTCTGGGTCCCAGCCCCAGAGATTTTCATTTAGTAGGTCTAGGGAGGAGCCTAGGCACAGGGAGGCCTCAGAGATCCCCCAGGTGATTCTAATGTGCAGCAAATTTGTGAACCACCTCTTGGCTTCAATCCAGCTAGTGATCAGATATTAAATCTAAGACACATGGGCTAGTGCATGAGCTCTGTTGCTAGGTGTATTCCATTTTCTTCCTCCTGGAAGATTCGTGCCAGGGAAAATGATTGATAGTTGTGTTACTTCTCTGAAATGGATTGAAATTTCCAATTAGCTTGAACAGGGGAGGGTGAACGGGTGAATGCAATAAGGTGTATCATTTACGTATTTCCCTATGTGTATGGCTAGAAGCTTTTGCAACTGAGGGCTGCTCTACTCTTCATGCTAATGGTAATGCTTGTCCTCCTAATGCAGCTGTAAACTTTATAAGCCCATAGGTAGACAGCGTCACAAAATATTTACCCCTCCCCGCTGGCCAACTCTCAAGCTTCACTCCCCTTCCCCAATACACAAATGTACATCAATGCGCTTGAGAGCAATATCAACATATTGACCTTCAATTCTTCTACTTTGCAGCTTCCCTCTTATCAGGAGATGTCAGCATTTAGTGCAAGGACAAATGCTTGCCTCTTGGTGAGTAATGTAGACAATGCCTCCAAGAGACAAATAGCCCTTAGGGAGGGGGAAAAAGTCTTTCAAAAAGGTTGATGCCCAGAGGAGGCATTTCCAGTCATCTCAGCTTAGAGGTCAAATATCCAAAATTAAAAGGTTAAAAAAAAGAAGAAGAAGAAAGGAAGGAAGAAGGAAACAATTTTCTTATCTCATTGTAATAAGGCAGTTTTCCTTAAAAAAAAAAAAACTTAAACCTTAAATTCTCTTTCCTAATCAAAATGTGCTTTTCCATCTTTAGATTATTCCTCCTATATCCTGTATTATTCATGATGTTTGATTCTTGAAATAGCACATGGCTGAAAACAGAAGCTAACCTATTGTCCACTGTGAATTAAATCTTCTTTTCCTAGGACCCATCTACAATGTACAATTTGGGGTTTGCCAACATAATTATTTTCTCTGAAATAAGTTACAGCGTTTTGCCTTTTCAATATATAGTTATACAACCTATTGTTAACACAACATAGTTAATATAGTCAATATAGTCAATACAACTATAACACACATGATATGATGCCACTTTGGTGCTTTTCTTCATCCATGTAATTCTGAAATTTGACAGTATAGTTTTCATATTCTAATGAGCTGAGTATTACCTTTGCAAGGATAGAAAAATAAAATAAATTCATAATATTCTTGTGTGGTTTGTCCCTGGGGTGGATTACCATAATGGGGGGATATTTGAGCCTTTCCCCAAGTCATTAAAAAATCTCCAGCAAGCAGCCCCTCATCCTCTCCAGGGAGAGGGGGAAAGGATCTTTAATCATAATAATCCTGGGGGGAGAAATCTCGGAAATAAGACATCTGCTTCTGTGCCTTGTTGTTTTGCAGAATAGCAATGATTGCTTTAGCAGCTTCTATTGCCATATGTGTACAATAAGTAAATGAACATAAAATTGAATGAACACATAAAAGAAGGATAAACCCACCCAGCTTAACAAATCCACTCTCTCACCTGCTGTGCCCTGAAACATGAAAAAAAGAATCACTGGATCATAAGGATTAATAAAATAACAGTCTCTGTTAACAATATTGACAGGAGGTATAAGGATAATTTGTCTGATGTGGGACCAACAGCTTAACTGCTTAATTCTTAACCCTGCCCTCTTCCACCACTTTTCTCCTAATCAGGGAATAAAAATTACCTATACATTTGCATTAGAAGAAATCAAAAGTCAGTAGTCCAAACATTTTTTAAAATTTTGTTTTCTGTCCAGTTGGAAATGAAATACATGATTGAATTTTCTTCATCATTCATATAGTCAATGTGGAAAACATCAGGGCCATGAATTTCAATATAGTAAGAGAAATTTTTTAATTGGTCTTCCCAAACCACTAATAAGTAACCGATATTGTATATAATGCTAAAATCTTAGAGACTGAGTTTGATATTTTAAAAGTTCTGAAAACATTAGCTAATTTCTCCTCATCATATTTCTCATGGCTCAAAGTTGGGTATTACTTTTTTAAAATAAATTTATTTATTTTTATTTTGGCTGTGTTGGGTCTTCGTTGCTGCTCACGGGCTTTCTCTAGTTGCGTTGAGCAGGGGCTACTCTTTGTTGCGGTGCACAGGCTTCTCATTACAGTAGCTTTTATTATTGTTCCACAACTCTATGGGTTCCTTTTTAGGTCCTAGGAAGAACCCTAGAAATTAGTTCATGTAATTATATGTTTTTTCAAAATTGTCAAAAGAGATATTTTAACTTCAATCAGGTAAGACCAGCGTCTCTTTCTCTGCCAATTTTCCCCCTATCATATTCCACTATGTTGGATCATATTGGAATGGCCACAGGCTTTTTTGAAATCTGGCTAAGGAGATGTTTTAGGTGAGACTATTATGTGATTTTCAGACACCACCATATGTAATTGACTATATACTATCCCATTACAGGAATAACTTCCAGTACTCCTACTGACTACTCTACTGACTTAACTAGCACAAGATACAGAAGCATAAGGACAAAAACCACCTTACAATATAGCCATGTCCTGCACTTCACAGCTCTCAAAGCATGTGCGTTTGAAGAAGAAAAAAAGAACTGAAAAGTATAAAGCCAGAAGCTATTCTGTGGAAAATTATTTCAATCATCAGGCATGTGAACAGTAAGTCAAAGATTCAGTTCTCATCAATGATTAGTCAAAACAGAAATTTTCTGCTGTCAAGGATATACTCCATCAATAACAGTGTGTGTGTGTGTGTGTGTGTGTGTTTGTGTAATGGAATGGTGTGAAAGAGTATTTTATCAGGATTCCTGTAATGCACAAACCTATAGCAGTACTGAAATCAGTAATGCATTTATAATAGTAAATATTTAGGAAGAAGTAATCCATAGAGATTTTCTCAAATTTAACAATGAAAATTAATGTGACATTTTCAATAATAAATTGTGAAGCTGAAATAAACTTTTCTAAACTATTAATAACTAAAAGCAAATTCTAATCAACCATGTTAAAGACATCTATGTCTATAAACTACAAAGTTTATTTCTTAAAATTTTATTTCTAAAATACATAAACTGTCATATGAGGAGGCAATTGAAGAATATATAGCTAAAAGAATGGGGAAAAAGTTTTATAGAGATACATCTGGCAGTAGTTAATTTTTAAATGTCATTTTTCTAGATTTTGTGATACCTATAGTATTGATATTTGACAGCATTTAAAAAATTGTAATTTGAAGATTTGCTACTTCCAGGTAGAATAAAATATTTTGAAGCCAAACAACATTTCCACTGAGAAAAACAAAAACAGCCAAATAAAATAGCCAGCATTCAATCAAAAAGTTCTAGACATACCAAGAGATAGAATCATATGACTAAAATTCTAAGAAAAGAACAGATAATACAGAAATATATAAGATATTGTGTATCTTTATCAGGAAAAGTCCTTATCAAGAAAAGACTTTTAAATCATTAGAATTAATATTATATTTTATTTATTTGTATATTTTATTTATATATAGATATTTATATTTTTATATATGGAACTTAAAGCCCTAGTTAAGGCAGTGACAATAGCAGTAGCAATGGGAGTGAAAAGAAATGGTTATATTCAAGCATATTTTGTCAATAAAAGTCCAAGATCAGATGTCTGACTGCATACATGGGACGGATAGAAAGAGTGGGAAAAATCAAAGTTAACTTTAGAGGTTCTAGTGAAGATGGGGCTGCCATCACCCAACCCAAGGGGTTGGGATCATCCCCAAGGTCTAGGAGACTCAAAGGGAAGGTCATGGTCAGAGGAAAAGATAATTGGTGGGAAAATAAAACTCCCAGTATCTCCATCTCCTTATACCAGCTTTGTTCTTCTGCTCATATACATAGCAGCATTTCATTCAAGGGGAAAGTCATTGATTTGATTGGTCAAATTAAACAACATAGTTCAAGGTACATTTACAGTGAGTAGTTCCTCCATAATTTAGAAAGTCATGTTCACAATTTCCCTCTTCATACACCCTGGAACACACTGCCCATTCCTCCAAAGTTTCCACTCCATACAGCGGACCAGAGATGACGTCAGCCCAGAACTGAGAGCTTGGCAGGAGATGGTGTCAGCCCCACTTAGAGCTCTGGCATAAGTTATAACCCAACCCAGCTTTAGAGAGAGCTCTGCATGGAATCTTGGGAGTAAACTCATCCATAATAATGTGATTCTATTTTTCATTTGGTTTTCTTCCTTGCTTAACTTTCCCTGGCAACTCTGACAAACAAACGTTCAGGCATTCCTGGGCCTCACTAACTCACTAACTTTATTCCATTAATGTCATCCAGATTCCCAAGAAAATTACTAACAATAAGGAGGGAAATTTGGAACATGGTGAGTTTTAGATGCCTGAAATATACAGGTAATTGAATCCAGTAAGTAGCAAATTATTTGGATCTCAAATATGCCAGTAGAATAGGAGACTAAGCTCAATTTAATGTACTCTTACTGGAGACACACGTAAATTCTGGGTGAATTTTGAAAAACTTAAAAGCACATAGCTGATATTAAAAGAAAGAAAGGAACACCTGCATGTTTCAGAAAGTAACAAAGAAATTAAATCCAGAGAAATAAGAGCGGACTGATGTCTATGGGTTCTGTTCCTTAGTATAGGCCTTATGTAAATAGGGGCTGGAGCTAGAGGTCTAACATTACCTTGAGGCCAGGAATTTAGACTCAGGATGGAACAATATTGAGAAGTTGGTACAGATATCCTACAGAAATTTCATGAGGAACTGCTTAGTCCATTAAAAGGGCCAAGGGAGGTGGTGAGGAAGATTGATATCTCTTTAAAACCTTCAGGTAGAGAAAACATCAACACCTATGAAAAGTAAGCTTGTCCTTCCCAGAGTTGTGATGGCCAGGTTGTCACTAACCTGTAAGGCCCTGTATGAATCAGAAACTGCAAGGTGAGTAATTCAAAGAAAAACAGGTGCAGGATGGGTATGGCAATAAATCCTAGGACCCCATCAGAGACAAAATTAAAACCACTCTAAAGGGAAATTTTAACAAACCAGAGCAGACAGTATCCTAACCAGAATAGGATAATAATTCTGAGGAAGTTACTTTAGTTATTTAAATAATATTCAATGCATTTCCATGGCCAGGCCATTTTGAAGAATTCTAAAACCGGGCAGCACTATGGAGAAAATACAAAGGTGTTTACCATAAAAAAAGTGAAGGTAAGGGGCTTCCCTGGTGGCGCAGTGGTTGAGAGTCCGCCTGCCGATGCAGGGGACACAGGTTCGTGCCCCGGTCTGGGAAGATCCCACATGCCGCGGAGCGGCTGGGCCCGTGAGCCATGGCCTCTGAGCCTGCTCGTCCGGAGCCTGTGCTCCGCAACGGGAGAGGCCACAACAGTGAGAGGCCCGCGTACTGCAAAAAAAAAAAAAAAAAAAAAAAAAAAAAGTGAAGGTAAGAAAGATAATGTCTAATTTTTAATTATCCTGTAGTTTATTTAAAACTTTTGGAACCCCAAAATAGAGAAAACCTATGAGGAAATGAAGATTTAAATATTTAGAGATTTATCAACTCATCTATAAAAGCTTTATTAATCTCTTCTTTTAATAACATTCCTGAGAGGTATAAGTGTGTCTAGTGATAGGGTTGAATAAGCCTGAGAGAATTTCAGTTGTTTACTATTCGTGGTCAGCTATTAAGACCTTTCAAGAGTATCTCGATTTTCATGGCATCATCCAACAAAAAGCAGGATATTTTACAGAAAGTCCTGGTCTACTTTTTGGCTTGCTTTTGTGTTTATGTTTTTGCTTTCTTCATATTGGGTGGTACATTAGGCTACCTATTGCATACTCCCTCATTCATGCATGCATTCATTCAAACAATATTTATTGAGTTGAGATATTTAATTAACACTCAATAAATGATGCTTAGATGAATGAATGCACGTTTTATCAAAGTAAGTGTAAGTACTGAGAAAAATTACAGAATGTATGATCCCAGCCCCACAAAAGCTTATAATTGTGTTGAAGATATAACATATGCTGATGAAATAACTAATATATCATATTGGACAGTTTCTAAGTTCAAAAATGAGTTTTTATAAATAATCAGAGCCTAAGGAGGACAAAGAAGGGACAGTTCATTAGGGGTTGAATATGTCAATAAATGTACATTTGAGATGAGATTTGAGATTGACCTCAAAGAAAGAAGGGGACTTAGATATATGAATAGGGAACGAAAAAGGCATGGTGATAGCATGTGCATAGATAGTGTGGCCAATATTTATGTTCTTCATTAAAGACATTCACAGATAACCCAAATGTAACTGTTTCCATGGGTCCATTCTCAGTAACCAAACAAAATGGCAAATCCTATCTTAGTAACACCAATGAAAAACACAGTCTTTAACAAAGAGATTATGAAGGAAAGGGGGAGAGAAAGGCTTGCATCCCACACCACACAACAAAACTTATTTAATTATTTGTTTAATTTTCTCCCTCTGCAAATTTCCTCTCCCTCTATCTGCACATCTCTCCTCTCCCACATCCGGCCACACTCTACCAGCCATCTTTCCAGATCTTTCCAGGTCTCTCCACCCTACTTTCATTATGCCACAATTTAAACATCTCACAGGTCTCCAGGATGCATCCCCATCACTTATTCCACAAAGACAAAGGACACTTCTCAGGATCACGTTTCTTTGAGGGAAGAGGTGATGAGGAGTGATTATAAATAATATAAGGTGGAGAGCAGTGACTTAAAATACCATTTTTCCTCTTAGAATGTGAATACAGGGAACTTTGGGAAACTAGAAAATCTAGAAAGGATTCATTGATAATTATTTATTTTCAATGAATAAAATAAAATATAATAATAAGGCTAAACTCTGACAGATTAACTTTTTCAAAAGTTGCTTTCACACACCTTCACTATTGGGATGTTTGATAAACACATCTTTCCTTCTTTACTTTTTTCTTTCTTTGCAGATACTGGCACCAAACTTTCAAACAATAAGAACCTGCCCATAAGTCCCTTGCCAGGCAAGATTAAGGTATAACAATCCAAACAGATTTTTGAATAAGATAACTGGTTGAAAGCACAGGAAAAGAGCTGGGTTGCTCTTTTTCAACAGTCATATAATGAGTAATATGGGAATTGGTTTAAAAAGTCTCTCTCCATGAGGGACTAAGGTTTAGGTTAGACCTTTTGAGGCCAGAAGAGCAAAATAACTACAACAATCCACATATTTTCAAGAGCAGCCCTTTGGACCAGAGGGATTGATTTTTCCCACTATTTTTTCAGCAACCCAACTGGTGTCTTTATTAAATGACATAAGAGAATACAGTGTGGCCAAGAAGGCTTAGATTTCCTTAGCCCCAAATCAGACATTCTCAATTTACTATCCACTCAAATTAAAAAGAGAGTTTTACAAAAGGAAACTGGATACAACTGAGTGTACTTTTATTTCAACCCTTTACCTGAATTTTTTGTTTTGTTTTCAATTCTCCACTGAAGTGCCTACATTAATATATTTTTAAGAACATTTCATTAAGTTGAAGTATTCATTCAGTATATTCATTTACTATAATTTGGAAAAGCCAAATTATTTAGCCAAATTCATTTCTATATTGCCACAGCAGTGTATTGTGAACTAAATGATACTTGGCAGTTTTTTACTCAGATACTAACTCAATTAGAAGGCAGAACAAGGATACCTACCCAGTCAGGGAAGGAAAGGTCACTTAGCCTCTGTAGCTGTCTTAGGTCTCTTATCATCACAGTAACAAATTGAAGACTAAAAACCATATGATCATCTCAATAGATGCAGAAAAAGCTTTTGAAAAACCTTCAATATCCATTCATGGTAAAAATTCGCCAGAAAGTGGGCATAGAGGGAACATATCTCAACATAATAGAGACCATATATGACAAGCCCATAGCTAACATACTTAATGGTGAAAAGCTGAAAGCATTTCCCCTAAGATCAGGAACAAGACAAGGATGCCCACTCTCACCACTTTTATTCAATGTAGTTTTGGAAGTCTTAGCCACAGCAATAAGACAAGAAAAAATAAATAAATAAAAGGAATCCAAATTGGAAAGGAAAAAGTAAAACTGTCACTGTTTGCAGATGGCATGATACACAGAAAATCCTAAAGACAACATCAAAAAACTATTAGAGCTCAAAAATGAATTTGGTAAATTTGCAGCATACAAAATTAATATATAGAAATCTATTGTATTTCTATACACTAACAATGAACTATCAGAAAGAGAAATTAAGGAAACAATCCCATTTACAATCGCATAAAAAAGAATAAAATACATAAGAATAAACCTGCCTAAGGAGGTAAAAGACCTGTACCCAGGAAACTATATGACACTGATAAAAGAAATTAAAAATGACACAAACAGCTGGAAAGTTATACCATGGTCACGGATTGGAAGAATTAATATTGTTAAAATGACCATCATACCCAAGGAAATCTATGGATTCAATGCAGTCTGTATCAAAATATCAAGGGCATTTTCCACAGACCTAGGACAAATAATTTAAAAATTTGTATGGAAACACAGAAGATCCTGAATAGCTAAAACAGTCTTGAGAAAGAAGAACAGAACTGGAGGAATCATGCTCCCTGGCTTCAGACTGTGCTACAAACCTACAGTAATCAAAACAGTATGCTACTGGCACAAAAATGTGTATCACTAGAACAGAATAGAGAGCCCAGAAATAAACCCATGCACTTATAGGCAATTAATCTCTGACAAAGGAGGCAAGAATATGCAATGGAGAAAAGTCTGGGCTTCCTTAGGGATGGTTTCATCAATTAATTTGTTTTCTTAAATGGGCCATACTTTTCCATGTCTTTGTATGCCTTGTGATTTTATTTGGTTGAAAATTTGGCATTCAAATATTATAATGTGGAGTCTATGGAAATCAGATTCTCTCACTTTCCCAGGGTTTTCTGTGCTTTTGATTGTTGAAGGCTGTAGTAGTCTGTTTGTTTAGGGACCTTTCCAAAATAGTTTTGCAATGACTGTATTCCTTATTGTATGTAGGCACTGAAGTCTCTGTTACTTTAGTTCATGTTTAGCTAATGTTTTGAAAGAGATTTCCTTGAATTACTGGACGTAAAACAAACAAAAACAAATATACACACACACATCCACATGCACACTCAAAACCACACACCTCTCCCCATTTTGCAGATTGCTGGATAACTCCTTCAACATTTAGCTGACCTGCACTGAGTTCAGGGTTCAGCCCAAGGTAAATGCTTAGAGGCTTCTCTGGTGTTTTCAGAGCATGCATCTTATCTTGAGTATGCATGTGGCTTTCTTAATTTCTCTGTACACATGTGTACTTTTTGTAAGTTCTAATTTCCCAAAGAATCTCCCTCAACTTTTGCTCCTGGATCTTATGTGGTCTACAATATTTCAACTAACAGTCTTTTGCCCCAGCCATCTGTGCTTTGTTAGTTCACCTTGAACTTTTTTTGAGCAACGACCGCTGCTTTTCCAGATTGTGTTCCAAGTTAGGTAAAACAGGGATAAGCATCTTGTGTCAGTCCTTCAGGTAGTTCCCAGACAGGTTAGAACAGATACACATAATAATCTGAGAGTAGGGACTCTTCTTCTCCCTCCTGAACCAGGATTGAGGGTCCCATACTAGGAACATGGTCTGCTGCTATTTTAAGACTGTCATTGCATTAAGACACCACCACTTTAAGACCATCACTACACTAAGAGTGGATGTGGCAAGGGTAAGTAAAAATGCCACAAAGCTTTCCTGCCATTTTCAGGTTGCCTCTTCCCTGGTTCAGTATGTGTTTGGTTGCTGTAAATCTTTGGCTGATTTCAGGACTAATATAAACTCAAAGAACCACACAACAAGAAACAGTATAATCAAACTCTCAGAAGCCAAAAGACAAAGAAAGAATCTTTTCTCCAAAAGGAGAAAGAAAAAAGAAATTTGTTACAAAGAAGTGATCCTCAAAAAGATTAATAGCTAATTTCCTATCTGAAACCACGGAAGCCAGAGGCCAGACATATTTAAAGTGCTGAAAGAAAAAAATTGTCCACCAAGAATTCTATATTTGGCCAAACTGTTTTCAAAACGTAGGGAGAAATTAACACATTCCCAGATGAACAAAGGCTGAGGGAGTTTGTTACAACTTCCTACCACTGCCCTATAAGAAATGCCAAATTGAACCTTCAGGTAGAAATGAAAGGACACTAGACAGCAACTCGAAGCTGTATAAACAAATAGAAATCTCCAGTAAAGATAAATACATGGGCAAATATTAAAGCCAGTATTGTGTTACTGGCTTGTAACTCCACTTTTTATTTCTTACATTATTGAAAAAAAAATGCATAAAGTAATCATAAATCAATGTTACTGGGCTCACAATGTATAAAGGTGTAATTTGTGACAACAGTAATGTAAAGAGGAGGAATGGAACTATATAGGAACAGAGTTTCTGTGTGCTATTGAAGTTGGTTTCAATTCAATTTATATTGTTTTAACTTTAGAATGGTAAATGGAATCTTCTTGATAACCACAAAGAAACTATCAATAGACTATATTCAAAAAGAAATGAAACGGGAATCAAAAGAGTTCACTACAAAAAAATCGACTAAGCACAGAAGAAGTCAGTAATGGAGTAAATGAGGGGCAAAAAATGCATAAGACATACAGAAAACAAGCAGGAAACTGACGGAATTAAGTTCTTCCTCATCAGTAATTTTTGAAAAAGTAAGTGGATGAAGCTCTCCAATAAAAACATAAACATTGGCAGAATAGAGTTAAAAAAAACCCCAAAATCCAATTATATGCTGCCTGCAAAAAACTCATTTGATATCAAAAGACAAAAGTTGGTTGAAAGACAAAAGTTGGTTGAAAGTTAAAGCACAGAATAAAATATCCCATACAAATAGTAACAAAAAAGAAAGAAAGAAAGAGAGAGAGAGAGAAAGAAAGAAAGAAAGAAAGAAAGAAAGAAAGAAAGAAAGAAAGAAAGGAAGGAAGGACGGGAGGAAGAAAGAAAGAAAAAGCAAGAAAGAAAGAAAGAAAGATAGATCTGGGATGGCTATGCTAATATCACACAAAATAACTTTAAATCAAAAACTGTCACAAGAGGAAAAGGAGGGTACTATATATTGATAACAAGTTCAATCTATCAAAAAGATATAACAACTGTAAACATATATGTACCAAACAACCCCCAAATATGTGAAGCAAACATTGACAGAATTGAAGGAAGAAATAGATAGTTCTAAAATAATAGTTGGAGATCACTACCTTGCTTTCAATAATGGATAACACATCTAGACAGAAGATCAGTAAAGAGGTAGGGAGATTGAATAACACAGTTAAACAACTAAACCTAACAGCCACATATAGATCACTCCACTCAACAATAGCAGAATACACATTTTTCTCAAGTACACGTGGAACTCCAGGATAGACCATATGTTAGGCCACAATATAAATACCAATACATTTTTAAGAACTTGAATCATACAAAGTATCTTTTTTTTTTTTTTTTTTTTTTTTTTTTTTTGTGGTACACGGGCCTCTCACTGTTGTGGTCTCTCCCGTTGCGGAGCACAGGCTCCGGACGCACAGGCTCAGCGGCCATGGCTCACCGCCCCAGCTGCTCCGCGGCATGTGGGATCTTCCCAGACCGGGGCACGAACCCGTGACCCCTGCATTGGCAGGCGGACTCTCAACCACTGTGCCACCAGGGAAGCCCCAAAGTACCTTCTTTAGCTACAGTGAAATGAAGGTAAAAATCAATAACAGAACCATTGGTAGCCATTTCCCATCAGGCCTGCCACACGTGATATAAAGCAATGAAGGGAAAAACCTGATTTGCTATTTAGAAAAGTGGGAAAGAGGACATACCATTAACACGGAGTGTGTGCTGTTGCCCACTCTCAGGGATAGAAATAAATTAGCATCATTTATTCATTAGTGTGTTAATTTCTTGTCAATCATTGGGCAGCCAGTATTGCTGCCTGATGGGAAGATATCCTATACTAAGTATTGAGTGGAGCCAACCTTGAAAGGGACATTTAAGAGGATTTCACTGTGATGGGCTTCACAGTACCCTTCCTCCTGTGCCAGTATTTAGGCTGGGGTATTTCCATGGAGTGTGTACAATCATAGGCCCCAGGTCACCAGAATTTAATGTGATTAGTTTTGTTAATACATTCCCTGAGTGCTTTGACTTTTGTATCCTTTTGCACTTACTTCATTCTTTATTATCACTGTGAAACAACTTTGTTTTCCTGTTCAGATGCTAAAAAGTGGCTATCAATACCTCCTGAGTTTTACACATAACAGATCAGTTTTATATATCAGGGTCAGAGACAGCAACTATTTCCAATGACTTTGAGACATACTTTGAATATGTGATTAACATATTCAATGTTGAAATGTGTGTCAAGCTCATTATACTTGCTCTAAAAGGTTTCAAACTGCAAAGATTTTAAAATCTTTATCTTTGAATAGTTTTCCTGTGCTGTCCCTTGGTGTCAGACTGTTAATGTGCAGTCTGGCACCTTCAAATAATATGGCTTTGTAACCAATTATTTACATGTTGTTTTATCCACAGAGAATCCTAAAGTCAAAACATACAACTCAATTAACTACACTTCCTCCTGTTCACATTTCCCTCATCTTTTCTTCATCTTCCATCTATGTTTCCTTGGCCCTGTTTATATTAAGTGCTTTTGCCATTATGTTTGATTGTGTGTATTCTGGTGAGTTACCACAATGCTTTATGAGACACGGTAGGATATAAATGCATGTAAGTTATATATATATATATATATATATATATATATATATATATATATATATATATATATATATATGTATATGTATATATGTATATATGTATATATGTATATATAGTTTGCTTGAGTGTGGAGCTTTTTGTTTTCTGTACTGAATTCATTAGCATGGGTCAGTATAAAATTTAGCATAGGTCGATATGTAATTTGTAAACTAATAATATAAAGTCTTAAAAGTGGAAATTAAGTCTTTTAAATTTAATTATTCATTGTAAAGAGAATAGCATACATAAACAGGTGCCTAATGAAAACCTGTATTCTAATTTAGAACTCTCATGCACACCTATTTTTTTTCTTCTAATGGTATGATAGTAGGCCATTTGATTTTTCTTTTTATTGCTTTAACTTTAGAACAATGAAGTATTCGTACATTTTAAAAAGTATTTTTCTTTATTTGATGTGGGTGGGATACTGGAGAAATGAAAAGTCAAACACCTATTGAGGAATCCATACGTGTCTATATATTGTGCACTTTTATTTCAATAACTGATTTAAAATTCCTAAAAGGATGCTATAATAAGTTATTAAGCCATTTTACAGACTGAATTAAGTGAATTTCAGGGAGGTATGAAACTTGCCTAAGGCTATCCAGTTGCCAAGTGGTAGAAGTGAGAATTAAATCCAGGTATATCTATTGCCAAAGCTTCTGCTCATCTCTTTACATCATCCACTTTTAATAGCCAATGTTTTCCTGCTTACAAATATGACTGAGATTTCCAGACAGTCAACATTGCTTTTTAATCAGATAGAAAAATTACTGTTGATTCTCTAAAGACATATTCTTTTTCCATTAAGTGACTTTAGTTGTTCAAATAATACTTCCAGACAGTAGTAATCATACAGTTGGAGACTAAGAACAGAACTCAGGGATGTGCCTAGCAGTCAGTAAAGTCCAACTGGGCTCACTGATGATATTTACAGTCATTTCCTCTATACTAACCTAATCTTATTAATAAGACCCTAATAATTCACAGTACTGCCCTTGCCTGATTGTTTGTTCTTCTCCCTCTATGACTCTCTCTTTCCCCATATTATTATTATTATTGACAATTTTTGGTGAATTAAACTCAGGGATTAGTATTCAAGAGTACTAGTCACAAAAGCAGAGAATCCTAGATCTCACAAAAGCAGAGACTCCTAGATCACACCAAGGGAAAAAACTAGAGAAAAAGTATAAATTATATGAATACACACACACACATACACACATGTACCAACTATATGTTGCACTTCTCCAAAATCTATTCAGTATCTGCACATTTTTTTTTTTTTTTTTTGGTACGCGGGCCTCTCACTGTTGTGGCCTCTCCCATTGTGGAGCACAGGCTCCGGGCGCGCAAGCTCAGCGGCCATGGCTCACGGGCCCAGCCGCTCCGCAGCATGCGGGATCCTCCCGGATCGGGGCACGAACCCGGGTCCCCTGCATCGGCAGGTGGACTCTCAACCACTGCACCACCAGGGAAGCCCCAGTATCTGCACATTTATTGTGTATTAGCAGTAAGGCTAGAAATGAGCATAACACTCTGTTTACAAGATATAGAAAACAGACCCAAATATGGAAATTACTAGCAATGAGAATGGGGAAGAAAGACTATAACAAGGAATGTAGATGTTATTTTTGTTTCCTAGCTATGATGCCAAATATTGAACTTTCAACCTGAGACAAGGAGGCCATAAAAAGTTGTATTAGTTTCCTAGAGCTGCCATGACAAAGTACCAGAGACTGAGTAGGTTAAACAACAGAAATTTACTCACTCACGGGTGTAGAGGCTAGAAATCTGAGATCAGGTGTCAACAGGATTGATTTCTTCTGAGGTCTCTCTTCTTGGTTTGTAGATGCCATCTTTTCCTTTTGTGTTCACATGGTCTTCTCTCTGTACATGTCTGTGTCCTAATATTTTCTTTTTATAAGGACACCAGTCCTTATAATATGACACAAGTCATATTGGATTAGAGCCCACCCATTTGACCTCATTTTACCTCAGTTACCTATTTAAGGGCCTTATCTCCAAATACAGTCATATTACGAGGTACTGGGGGTTAAGACTTCCACATATTAACTTGAGCAGGACACAATTCAGCTGATAATAGAAGATAAGAGTAATTTAAGCAAGTAACTATTTTTTACAGCGAGTTGCTTAAGGATATGAATTTACTCAAGAAAAACAGCAAGAAGAAATTACCTAACACTGTACGTTATACCAAGATATTAAATTAATCATCATAATATCCTGTGAGATGGGCATTAAACTAGACTAAGCAAGATTAAGCAACTTATCCAGAATTGTATAGTTAGTACTTTCCAGAATTTAAACCAGGTATTCTCCCAGTTCCATTCTACATTATACATTCATTTCATTATTCAAAATGAATTTTGAGTCTTCATTTTGCTTAGTTTCAGAAGTTATATGGGGATAGAATGGAGTTGGATATTTTCATTCACACACAAGGAAGGAAATTGAGTCCAGAAGCTTCAGCGATGTTTCCATGTAGAAGGTTAACAACAGAACCAGAAACACTGTTATCCTTTTGGTTCAGTGATCTTTCCCAAAGCACTACAAGAATCAATTTTAAGAAGCCCAATGTTTTCCAAACTTTCACCAAAGGGCTCTGTAGGGTCCTCTAATAATATCTAAGAGACTTCTTAGTTTCACATTCCAAGCCACTTAAGACCAGAAGTTCTGATTGTTCTTTGTGAGGAAATCAAGTGACAATCATAGCTGGTAATTTAGGATAGTTTCTTCAGGGCCCAGGCAAAACCTAATACACAGTAATAATCATTGTTAATTGCATCTTTGACAATGATTAATCAGGTGTCAAAGAGCTGTATAAATTGGGAGAGATTATGGTCAAAGAGAAACATAGACCACAAATATTTAATTAATGCTCAATTACTTATGAGTTTAACTTTGATTAAGCTAATTTTCCTTCTTCTAGACAATTTCCAATTCATCTCCACAAAGAGACCAGAATAATCACCTTCCAATACAAGATTTATTGTGTTCATTTAATTAAAAGCCTACAGTGACTTCTACATTCACTCCACCAAGTTTTGCTATGAGAGAAAAGTAGCCATTATATTTTGTCTTGAATTAGATATGCCACCATACTTTACTTAGCTCATCCTACTGAAAGCACTTTGAGGGCAGATCCTACAGTCTTGTCTTACATCCTCTACAGAATCAAGCCAAGGGAATCACACATAGTTATAGCTGGAAAAACATTTGTTCTGGGTTGATACTTTTAGCCTTTAACACCAAGACTTTATCACCAAGACCTATCTTTACAGTCTCTAAGCAGAAGACCTCCTTGCCTTCCATTTTCATATTGACTAGGAATGTAAAGGGAAGAACTGAGAAGTAGCCATAGTCCGTCCGCTAGCAGCCAGCACAGATAAATCATCTATGGAGATATTGTTTCCTTCAAAAGATATAAACATAAGAAGTCCTAGAGTTTGAAACAATTGTGCATAAATAAAATTCCATAAAAACCTAGAAATCCAGATGCAGATCAGTAACATATCGGTTAAATAAGCTGTTATGGGGCTTCCCTGGTGGAGCAGTGGTTGAGAGTCCGCCTGCCGATGCAGGGGACACGGGCTTGTGCCCCAGTCCGGGAGGATCCCACATGCCACAGAGCGGCTGGGCCCGTGAGCCATGGCCGCTGAGCCTGCGCGTCTGGAGCCTGTGCTCCACAACGGGAGAGGCCACAACAGTGAGAGGCCCGCGTACTGCAAAAAAATAAAATAAAATAATAAGCTGTTATGTTCATGCAATGGAAAAATGTACAGACATTAAGAAGAATGAGATACTCTTTTCTGTGAGATTCTTTTCACTGAACTCATCAGTACTGCAAAAAGAATGTTAAATAATAGTTTTTCTTTAACATTATATCAGGCATCTTCATCTTGTCCTGCATTTATTGCCAGTGTTACTAAAGTTTATCAGTTACCTCTTTCTCTTTTAGATATATAATTTCTTCTTATTGCGGAAGCATTCATCAATCCTTATTTTACTAATTCTTTTAAATTAGAAATGAATATTGAATTTTATAAAATATCTTTGGGGGATATTGCAAATGACTGTATAGTCTTGTTCTCCTTTGACCTTGTTATATGGTAAATTATATTTTGTTATTTTATAATATGCTATTTATTATATATTGTATTATGTTTACTAATTACATTTATTATATTATAATTACATTATAATTAAGGTAGCATTTTGTTTCAGATAGACAAAACAACCAGTGGAATAGGAAGCATCTTAAGATTAGATTCAAGAGCATAAGGGAATTGAGATTAAAATAAAATTGACATTTTGGATCTGTAGTGAAAATTATTCAACAAAAGTGGGAAAATATGGCTATCATTAATAAATTCTAGATATAGCAATTAGTTAAAAGTAAAAAAATAATGAAACTGTAAAAGTATCAGAAACCTGGGAGACTTGAAATAAATTATTCATGAGGAATACCTTTCTAAGATACAAAGAAAAAAGGATACATTTAATTATGTAAGAATTAAAATTTTCCTCATGGCAAAATGCACTACAAGGGTCAGAAAACAAGCAAAAGAAATTGGGAAATATACTTAGAAATAGATACGCTTTCTTTACAACTTTTGAGAGAAGCACATGTTTCTTTTTCCTTTAACCTGTTATGTGGGTACTAATCTATAATGTAAATGCATGGTTCCTTTCCTTTAACCTGTATTGTTAGATTTAATCTACACTGTAAGTGCGTGGTTCTTCTCCTTTCATCTGTAATATGAGTGTCAATATGGGGCACTGTTTCCAAGCACAGACTGTGGATGTTCCTGTACGGGTCCCATCACTGACCATCCACAAAAACTTGCAAATGTTACTTTACTTTCCTGGGTGTTAAGAGTCTTACCTAAGAAATGGAAGCAAAATAGAACCTTCCCCCAGGGATGATAGAAGGTTTAAAGAAGTAAATATGTAAATGACTTAGGACACTGCCTAGTACAAGAGAGATCAATATAAGTACTTATCAATTTTTTAAAGAGACAAATGAAAGAAATAAAATGTAGTGATTTAAATCTATTGATATATATTCTCGACATTAAACTACCTTTTCATTCACTGGATGACCTAACTTGGTCATGCTTTTTCTTACTCTAGTGAACTTGGGTAGCTAATATAATAGTTTAAAATTTTTGCTTTTATATTTACAAGTAAATTTGACCTGTAAATTTCTTTTTCCTTACAGTCCTAATCTCTTTTCAGTATTAGAATTATATAGACTTCATAAGATGAATAAAAGAGCATTCTTCCTTTGCTACTCTCTAGAAGTTTTCTTTATAAATATTGATGTTATCTGTTTAATAGAAGTTTGATAGAATTCACCTCGCATATAATCTGGGTGGGTCTGGTATTTTCTTGGTGAAAGATTGTAAACTATTGACTTAATTCCTTTACTGGTTAAAGAACTCCAGCTATATATTTCCTCTTGTGTCAGTTTTGGTAAACTTTAGGAGTTAGGAAATTGTCCACCTTATATAAATGTTCAAACTTACTGGCATTTCATATATTCTCTGTTTGTACTCTCTGTTATAACATTGTCCTGATCCTTTCTGTATATTATTTACTTACATGGGTTTTTTTCTTAATCAAAGTGTGTTTTTTAAATCTTTTCAAAGAATATTATTTTGACTTACTAAATCACCTCAAATTTATACTTTTTTCTGTTTTATTAAGTTCTGCTCATATTTTATTATCTATTTTTTCTATGTTCTCAGGGTTTATTGTTTTGTTCTTCTGAGGTCAATTAAAACACTTGGTTATTAATTTTAATAAATCTTTTTAGTTATAAATATTTGAAACTTTTTGAGGATTCCACCTTAGTTGTAAGTATCTAAGGGTCAGCTCCTCCACACTGTTGCTGGCCTAAGGCTTAGTTCACCCTATAGCAATGTATATATTGACATTTTTTCCCCTAGACTTTGTGTTTTGCTACTTCTCACTTTTCTTTGGAGAGAAGCCCTTTGAAATATCCTTTACTTATTTTACAGCCAATAAGTCTTTAAAATAATGTGTATTTTTTAAGATAAATCTACTTATATAATTAGGCAGAAAATTTGATGTGCCATATTTTTAAAAACAGCATAATTTCACTCTTCTCCATGGTTAATCTGCTGTTTTACACAACCTTTGAGTTTTTAGCTTTATCAATGACATGTACTTTAAAAAACTTTTAAAGATCCTACCCAGTCTTTTAAAACATCCTTGTTCCTTGTTTCAGTTCTAGTTTTATGTATATTTTCTGCCTTGTACCTGATAATTCCAACATCTGATGGATGGCCTTGGGAATCTAATTCTGGTATTGATTGTTTTTGCTGATTCTCTCTAATTGTAGCTGATTTCTTCATTATTGTGTAAATTTAGATCATGAGCTCATGTTTAGCTAAACTTTATCTGTGGGAATGCTATAGGCCTGGACTGAAGGTCTACCTCTCCAGAAAGGGTTCAGCTTTGTGTTTGGAATACCACCTATTTGGGAGCATTTTAAGTTAATTTCTTACCTTCTGTTTGCAAGACCACAAATAAATTTGCAACCCAAACACTGTGAACACAGATCTGGGGTTCAAAATTCTCAAGATTTCCTACTTGTTTCCTACCCAGAGCAGAGGCCAAGAGAATTTGATCTTAGTCTCCCTTTGCCAGCAGGTATTTTTTCTACTGGCACGCCCTTTCATCAAAGGTGAAGCTAGGGATAGATTTTGTTCTAACTTCCCATCTAGTAGGGATGGAGTCTTATCTCCTGCCTCCCACGTGGTCATGGCCATTTAAAAACAAGTCTCTATGTCAGGTGTGTCATTAAACTATGGCCTGTATTCCAAATCCAGACAGCTGCCTATATTTTATAGCTTATGAGCTATGAATAATTTTCACATTTTAAGTGGTAAAATTTTAAATGGTTACCTAAGTACCTAAATAATATCCTCAGTTTTGCCTCTTTGGTCCACAAAGCCTAAAATATTTGCTATCTGGCTCCATAAAAACAGGACTGCCAGCTTCTGTTCTAAGCTATCAAGATCTTCAATCCACTCTTAATATAGCCATAACTCTCACACATGTACCACCCTTCTTTCATGGGTCCTGGAAATTGCTATTGCACACTTCAAAAATCAACCACACACTTAAAAATAAGTTGTTTACATTTAACCTAGCTACCTAACTGTTTTCTTTGAGGAGAGTTTTTCAAGTAATCTTGCCCACCGTATTCTTCATAGCTTCATTAATAATGGCAAAAAACTAAAACAGCTTAACATTAACAAATGGGAATTGTTCATAACAATTATAGAAGCAAATACAGTAGAAAACTATAAACTGTTATTGAAACAGTGAGACATAACTATTTTTATTCTTAGAGAACTATGTTTATTTAGGTCCCTTTTGTTTAAATAAGTATATTTCTGTGTATGTATGTGTATAGTCATGTATTTATATATACATACATTATTTGTATGATATATTTATATAAACATATGAAATACATACATATACACATACCTTTGATTTATCTTTGTATACATACACAGGAATATAATTATATATATCATATATTTATATACATTGAACCAAAAACTGGTAGTATACATATATATTATGTATAAATGTGTGTATATGTGCATGTGTAAAAAAACAGGTTGAGAGATATGTAAGCATGATTTAGACAGGGTTCAAGATTTTAAAAGTAGTTATGTGTAGGTAGTGAGATTATGGCCCATTTGATTTAAAATATTGCATATTTTTACATCAGTTGTTATGATGAACATAGATTCCTATGTAAATAAAATTATATGTAGCTATACATACTTGTATGTGTAATGTATAATTAAAATATAGTTTTATATATGTATTATATTTATATTATATAATTGTCTTATAATAATACATTATATATTGTGTTATATAGAATATATTAAATATAATGTATTATATCAGATAATTATATATTTATATATTGTGATATAATTATTTTATAATCAATATTATATGATATATTAATATTATGAACATATTAAACATATAAATACATTACATTAGCCATATATGTTTTGTATATAATATATGCTATGCAAAAATATATATTAATACAATACATAATTATTATACATTAATATAAATATTAATATATTACATTTATACATCAATATATTTAATATTGGTATATTTATATTATATTTAATATATACATAGCTAATGCTCTTTAAAGCCATCTGCTACAAGAAGTAGAATGATACCAGGAGTATGGCCAAAGCAAATTCTAAAACTATAGGATTATTTATATTCATTTATATGTCATTTTCCTGGAATCTGCAACTAGCTATTAGAGAGCACACACAGCAAAATCACCAAAAAGTGCCCAGGAGGACATGGAATCCTTTATTTATTGGAACCTCAAAGGAAACATAGTCCTATTCGGTCCCCCGTCAGAGAGCCAAGAGCAAGTCTTGAAGCACCCAGTAAAAGCCAATTCAAATAAAAAAGCTTTTACACTTAAACTTGAAAAAGTTAAGTTCCCAAGAGACCCCCTACATCAACCACTGAAGCTCATTTGGCAGTAAAAACAATAACATTCACAGAACAAGAAGAAACTAAAACAACAGTTGTTTTACCAAAAAAAAAAAAAAAAGCAGCTAATTAGTGTCTTTCCTGTTTGAAAGAAGGGGATGGGAAGTGGGCAGAAGACCTGAGAGGAAAGATAAAAAGAAAAGGAAAAGGAAAATAAAAGATTCCAGTTTGACAATCAAGCTGTCTTCTGCATCCATTTTGTCCCAAGACCACATAGCCAATGTGGAGGCTTTTTCCTCCTTCCCTTTTCTTTTCATGAGACAGATCACAACCAGCACTGCAGAGTCCATCGAATTAAGGAATGCTGTTGCCTACATGTGTGAACGAGCTGTGAGTAAAGTACTGCAGCAGAGGAAACCTAAGTTGAAATGTCCTCATGAATGTCCATGTGGCTGAGCAGGAAGTTAACCTTTCATAGATGTGCTAAAGAAGAAGAGTTGGCTTTTATTTTATTTACTTTTCCCTGGACTGTGTTGAATGACTATCATCTACAAGTTCAGGCTACTTTTTGCTGAGGATTAATGCACTGGGAGAACTGAGAGAAAACTGAATAGTAGAGCTGTCTTTTTCTTGACCAGTTCACCTTACTTTCCCAAACTCAAAGTCTTTCCCTAATTCTTTCTCCTTTTTATTGTAGCAAAATGAACATAACATAAAAATTCACCATTTTGATCATTTTACAATTCATTGTACAATTCAGTGGAATTTAGTACTGTCACAGTATTGTGTTGTGTATCTATCACCACTGCCTAGTTGCAAAACATTTTCATCACCCCAAAAGGAAACCTACACCCATTTTAAGCAGTCATTCCCTATTTCCCTCTCTTCCACCCCCTGGAAACCACTAATGTATAATATTTTCTGTTTCTATGGATTTGCCACTGCTGGACATTTCCTATAAATGGAACCATACAATATGTGGCCTTTCGTGTCTGACTTCTTTCACTTAGTTGCATCCATGATGTAACATGTATCAGTAATCCATTCACTTTTATGGCTGAACTCCCTTATCCTGTTTTCTTCATACTGTTTGAATACAAAATTAAAAATATGTTGAGAGTGAAGCTCTGTTTTAATTGCACATCTATTAGGCCAATTCATTTAAAGAAGGTGAAAATGGAGATATTGTTGTGAAGTGATTATCGTTGAGAAGCCTCAGCCAATTTGATAATGAAAAGTTTGGGAAATGTTGCAAAAAATTATTTGCTTTATATTAAAAGCCTTTCAAACAAGGATTCAGGAGATTGTCGTTTTCTTGCAGGTAACTTAAATGAGTCAGAAGAAAATAACTGCCCTTTAAAACAGATTTTGAAAGGATTCTATTTATTCTTAATAGACAAATGGGAGTACAGGTTGTTCATATCCAATATGGACTCCCTGTCCAAACACTGTTTGTTTATCATTCTAGCCACCACTATCAAATTATATTTCTTGAGAGTAAGGCAGCTTAATTTCTGCATATTACTTTTAAAATTCATCTATCAAATCCATTAATACAGTATAAACAAGAGATGTTCATGTTTAAGTGCAGTTCAAATATCAGGTATAAAGAACCCCCAGTAAGAAAAAGAATCCTGTATCTCTTGCCAGAATGTTGTCAGCTCTGGGGTGCTTTGCTAGCTGAAAGACACTTTTATTGTTAAGAGGACAGAGGTTGTTTAAGAGGGATGAGAGCCAAAAAATTTTAAGTACTTGTATGTGTTAAGAACAGTGCTAAGTTATCTCATACTCTATATCAGTCAAGGCTCACCATTTTACATATGTGAAAAGCGAAGTTAAAAGTGTTTTAGTAACTTACTGAAAGGCACGCGACCAATAAATCCGAGCAAGAATTCAATCCCAAATCTGTCACACTGAAGTTTGAGCTAATTCTTGAGATTAATAAAAATAGCACTAAATTAAAAGTCCAGAGATATTTTTTATTTCATACTCTTTCACTAATGTTTTTTGGAGATGAATCATTTCATTTATATGGGCCTTAGTTTTCACAACTATAATAGCTGGAAGCTTGACTAGATGATCTCTATGTAGTCTTCCAATTCTAAAATGTTCCATTAATTTGGATTCCTACAATAATTGCCCTTGCAATATATGCATGCTGCCACCAAGCGGCAGTAGAGAGTACTAGTTCCTTTTTTATCCCTAGTGGGGAGTGCATTTTGACATCAGACTTATCCGTCAATAGTACAACCTGTTAATATAACTATAAAATAACAAAATAATCTGGTATTATTTCCTGTAAAGCAGAAGCTTTATATTGTGTCTATGAATCGTATCAGAATCACCTTACGTTTTTAAACATAGTGGAAATCCAGAACCCATTGAATGAGAATCTTCAGAGATGGTACTTGGGCATCTGGATTTTATTTATTTTTTTGCTTCTGCAGGTGATTCTGATATTCAGTTTTAGGATAAACAAACAGAAAGTGTAAAACCCCCTTCCACTAACTGTTGACATTTTATAACTAACCTTTAGTCTGATATACACATACACATTCACATTCACATACACATACAGATTATGGGCATGCCTTGTTTTATTGTGCCTCACTTTACTGCACGTCACAGACATTGAGTTTTTTTTACAAATTAAAGATTTGCGGCCACCTTCTTTCAAGCAAGTCTATCAGCACTTTTTTTCTAACAGCATTTGCTCACTTTGTGTCCCTATGTCACAATTTGGTAATTCTCTCAATAGTTCAAACTTTTTCATTATTATTGTATTTGCTATGGTGATCTGTGATCAGTGATCTTTGATGTTACTATTGCAAAAAAGATTATGGCTTGCTGAAGACTCGGATGATGGTTAGCATTTTTTAGCAATAAAGTATTTTTAAATTGAAGTATGCACATTGTTATTTTAGACATAATGCTAATGAACACTTAATAGACTACAGTATGGTGAAAACATAACTCATTTGTACTGGGAAAGCAAAAAAGTTGTGACTTGCTTTATTGTGATATTCTTTTTATTGTGGTAGTCTGGAACCAAAACCACAATATCTCTTAGGTATGCCTTCATATGGCTTTGTAAATGTTGCTCTTACTGAAGCTCATCAAATATAACTCATTCTAAACAACATTTAACACTTTTTTCCATCCAATTTTAGCTTCCTTCTTTTAAGGTTATCCTCTGAGTACCCTAAAGGTACAGATATTTCCATGAAATACCTGTGTCTAATTTGCCATCATTGAAACCCAACTTTTTTTCTTTTGTCCCATGATAGAGAAGTGAAAAAATTCATATACCCACACATACACCTTGAATTTTCCACACAATAGCTTTTTGGTTTAATAACTTACTAAAGGGAGCATTGCAAAAATACCCACTCTAACTTAAAGCAATAGTGTTTTCATTGTCGTTTCATTTCAGTTTTAAGTATTTATACATTTTTCTTGATCTTCTCTTTAACTCAAGGGTCATTGTATGACTTTTTTGGGGGGTGGGGAGGGCCGCACTGCACACCATGCGGGATCCTAGTTCCCAGACCAGGGCTCGAACTTGTGCCCCCTGCAATGGAAGCACAGAGTCCTAACCACTGGAACACCAGGGAATTCCCCCTATGATTTTTAAATTTGTTTTAAATAATCATATATATGAAATTTTGCCATATATTATGCATATGACATTATCATAGGAGACTATATTTTATGATATGTTATTGTTTCTTTAAAACAATGTTTATTCTTTCTTTCTAATAACTTTTTGTGAAATTCTCATATAATTTGAAAAAAGTGTGGGTTTTGTGTTGTTTAATGTGAAGTTCTTTCTGAATCACTTAGTTTGAACTTATTCATAGCATTATTCAAACTTTTATTTTTTCATGTTTTTTTCTGCTTGATCTATCTAGTTTTTTTTGTTGTTGTTGTTGTTTTTTTTGCGGTACACGGGCCTCTCACTGTTGTGGCCTCTCCCGTTGCGGAGCACAGGCTCCGGACGTGCAGGCTCAGCGGCCATGGCTCATGGGCCCAGCCGCTCTGCGGCATGTGGGATCTTCCCGGACTGGGACACGAACTCGTGTCCCCTGCATCGGCAGGCGGACCCTCAACCACTGCACCACCAGGGAAGCCTGTTCTATCTAGTTTTAAGAAACTTGCAGTAAAATACTAATTTTTTTATTTTTAATTTTTTTAGTTTTCAGTTCCACCTTATGCTTCTAGCGCTTGTTTTTTCACGTATTTTACAGTCTATTTTAGGTACCTATATGTTCATGATTGTTATATATTCTTGATCTATTTTTGTTTTACCAGTATATATAATCACTTTATGTTTTATGATGTATTTTATCATGAATTCTATTTTATCTAGTTTTAAATCACTACACTGATTTCTCATCGTTCATATTGACTGGTAACTCTTTATACCAAAACTTAAAATTTTTTATTACCAATTTTTTGTCCTATTATTTTAAGAATTAACCAAGTAGACAACATGTTGTTCAATTTTGTATTTTTAATCCAGTCTTCTGGTATTTGAATTCAACATATTTATATTTACTGCAATTAATCTTATATTAGGATTTATTTTGTCTATTTAACTTTATATTTTCTATTGCTTACACTTCCATTTCTTTCTGCTTTTTCATCTCCTCCTATATGGCCTTTCATTGGATAGATTGTTTTATTTGAGAGTTAAACATCCTAGTTTTTTTCTTCTAGTGGTTAAATGTAATTTATAAAGACCCACACTTAGAGTCATTTCTTCCTATGAATATTTTAAACATCAATATATAATGTTTTTCAGAAAAGAAAAATGGAGCTAACATGATTTTTCCTTCCTCTGGGCTCCCCTTACCTATTCATGTGCCCATCCTTCTCATTAAGAATTTTAGTTCTGAATTGGTATGAATATGCTCATTAATCTGATCTTTGAGATTTTTTAAAAAATAAATGAGTTACCATACCTCCTGTATATTTTATAGCATATTATTGAATTAATGAATTTAGTTAGTTAGTTATGACATACTTTCATAACAAGTGTTTTCAAAGGAGGTTTTTATATGGTAGCCCTTCTGACGCTTTGCGTATCTGAAAATGTCTTCATTGTGGTTTCATCTTAAATGATAATTTAGCAGTATATAAAATTCTAGGTTCACACTTATTTTCCTTCAAAAGTTTGAAATTATTACTCTATTATCTTCTGGCCTGCATTTGTGATCACGAAACCTGATGTCTATATGACACCTGTTGATTTATAGTTCATCTACTTATTTTTTCTCTCTGGACTTTTTGAATTTTTCATTGTGATTTCCTTAATTTTCCTTATAAATTTAAATATGTGGGGTTTTTTCCTCTTTCCTATCCTGTTTGGAACACTTTATGGTTTTAATCCAGGAGCCTTTCATGGTATCCATAAGTGTTGTTCCTGCTTCAGATTATGAATAGTTTCCCATATCACTTTGTAAGTATTCAGCATGCTGATTTTCAAATCTGGCATTGTTTATTATTAATTAAATATAAATGTATTATTTCCGTATACTTTTTTATAGTATTTGTGCTCCTCAGATGACTTGAAGCTTATATTGGCCTGTGGTCATAAACAGGACCACCATACATGACTATGCCAATTGAACATTGCATAAACATGCCTGGTCAAGGGGACTAGAGGACCTGACATGCACCTGTGATTCATCACCAAGTTGATGCTCTGGGACAGGACTGATCCTCCCAAAAATCAAAGTGAACTTTTCTTCACCCAAAGGTGTCATCTGCTTGTCGAGCCAGGCCATATGGTGCTGCCTTTTCCTAATTCTTGGGTCCAGAGTGAGTGCTTATTTCTAATTTTTTGCCTAGACATGTTGTGCCTTTAAAATTGTTTTTAACAATTTGCCTACCTTGTAGAAAGTATGCTTTTCTAATTTGTTCATCCAGAAAGGATACTTTTTTCTAATTTATACAAATAAAACTTATGTGTAGGGTTACCATGTATCCTGGTTGGCCTGGGACATTCCCAGTTTATACCCATAGAGCCAAGGTAGTTATTAATTGCTCCCCTTTCACCATCAGAAATGTCCTGATTTGGATGATAAATTAAGTGGTCATCCTACTTGTATGTTCCCTGTAAGTAGCCTTGGATATGACTACTACTTGGGTAGATTGTTAATGTGTACTCGGGGAGGGGGCCAAAGCCCAGGCTCTATTTTGTGATGTGACTTTCTCAGTGACTTAAAGAAGCGGGATCTGCCTGGAGTGGATGGGCCCTAAAGCAAAGATCTTGGTTTGAATTTACCTATTTGCTGCCAAACCCCAAATAAGTTTGTGACTCTACCTTTCAGCAAAACTCCTTGTCTGACTTTCCTGACATAGCTTTCCTTCAAGGGCTTTTCACCTCCAATCATACAACATTCAGAATCTAGGAGAAAAGTAGAAGGTAGCTATGACGACTCAGACAGCTTACTGACACTTCAGCCAGACTTTAATACTGCCCGGGAGTTACCTACCAACCAAGCTATGCTGGGTGGCTGCTGCTTTTTATTCTTTTTTAAAGCAGCCCTACTCCAGAGTTCTGCCCTGACCAATCTTTTGATGGGGACTCCCAGTCCCACACCTACTTAGGTCTCTTTTTCCATTCTGTGCCAGGTCACAACAACCTCCATTTCCCCAGGAGTTTCTGTAGGGGCTTACATTCATTTTTCAGATCTATACATGTTTCTTTACTGTTTCTGTCATTGCCAGAGTTGGATTTGTTGGAGACAACCAGCAGCCTATGTCAGTGCTGCAAAACCAAAACTCCTCTTTTATTTTCATAGTCCTGTTGACTTCAAACAGCAAGCCCACAGATAATCATTGCAAGGCCAGGAGCAAGAGAAAATATGGGCATCCACATGTTATATATCTAAATATTTAGAATTAAATATCTACCCAAATCTGTTAAGTATGTTTTATATCCTCTTACCTTGACAGATACACCTTAGTGAGAACTTGGAAGGGCTGGTTACACTTTAGATACAGTGGGAGCTAGTCCCCATCAAGGACCTCCCACCCATGGCCCACCCAAGATAGGCTACATAATTTGTATGGCACAGTGCAAAATAGCAATGTTTAGGCCCCTTATTAACAAAGTATGAAAAAAATGTCATTAAAGGTATTAAAGTATGAAGTTTTTCCCTTTCTTCTGCAGTCTCTCTTCTCTCTTTCTCAACTTGTCATGGGTGTTTTGTATTTACTATCTAAAGAAAAATTGAAATTTTAAATTATTATCAAGAATTTTATATCCTTTTAGTATGTAAGGCCAATTTTAAATGCCAACATCTTTATACTGTAAAATCTTTCTGTTGCACCATTTTATATTGTGCAATGTCAGTTTTAAATATGAATATGAGAGCATTTAACTTGTATGCAGAATTACCTCAATTATGATTCATATTTTACAGCTCATTATATATATATATAATGTATATACATATGTATGTATGTATGTATATATGTTACCACAACAATGGAAACATTGCACGAAATTAATCCAACTTTTTTTAGTTCACTTTTTCATATATGCACATCCACCAAAAATCTCTACCTTCAACTTACTGATGAGTAAGAAAGGGCTAACTGGAAAAGGAACTATTGATCACCCTTTCTCTTTCCTTCTATGTCATCACTTTCAGTATAAGTGGTTGGCTATTAAAGAGAAGTAACATAAATAAGAAAGAATATGATAGGGTTCCTTGGTCATTCACATTTCTTAGAACACCAATGCTTACTTTCTGCATTCAAAGCAAGTTCTGGTCCAAATGGAAAGCATGGCCTCTCAGGACTGTCAGTGCCTGCCCTTAGTAATAGACCTAACTTGCTTACCTATACTTGCTTTGAGTCTCACTGAGCTCCCGTGAATTGTGAATTCACTGAAATTCTGTGCTCATGGGGCACTAGGAATGCTGCCATGCAAATACGGTGGCAAGGAACAGTGGTGAGCATGCATATTGCATGTATCTCCTCTGTTTACATGCATGCTCCATTGTCCTATTAGACTCCACTTTTGCAAAACAAATCCAAAGATGAAATTATTAAGAATATCAAGACATCAATAGCAGAGCATTAAACCAAGTGCAGGGTCCTTTTCTGTGCAGGTCCCTGTGACTGCACAGATTATATGCCTGGGCCCACCTCACTTCTCTTCCCAGCCTTGGTTCTATCCTGTATACCTTCACACATCAGCCCATTCAAACCATGCTCCATCCCCTGCAAACAGCTATGTGTTGGCCTTCTACCCTTGTGAGGACAAATCCAGAGAAAAGGCCTGTGCTGGCACCGAAAGCAGGTTTGAGGATTTGGGGCAGGAAATTTCAGAGTCCCAACCTACCTGGATCATGGTCTAAGGACAAGGGGTCTGGCCCATGTGAGTGTATCCCCTAAATCTCATGATCTCTTTATTCCAAGAGGCAGACCAGAGAGTGACCCTCTAAAAGCACAGGGTCCGTGGTAGGGACTACACTTGCCTAGGTCTTAGGTACTCCAGCCAGTCAGCCAATACCATCTTTGTTCTTCTCCTTCTCATCATAACTCATCTTATTTTAAATTTATCATTTCTCATAAGTTTCATCTCATTCTGAGTTTTAGCTTTATTAGTATCATTTCCCTTTGGTCACATGGCTCTCTTTTTATCTTTCATACATGTCCTTTCTTAAATCAATCTTATTGAAGAGGTACTTGAGCAGCCACAAAAGTCTCTGTAGACACCTCCTCGGTTTCTCCCATACTTATAATATTAATGACACTATTGTCAGAATCTCATTTTCTGGCATTACTGTGAATTGACACAACTCAGTGAAAGGTCCAGAATCAGAAAACTGTAGAACTTTATAGTCTTATGGGATCTGTGGCTCAAGAAGTTATTAAGAGGCTTCTCCTAAGTAGAATGGGTAATTGGTAGCATAACAACTGGTGGGTCCTGGACCTTTCAACTCCCAGTCTAATGCTCCATATTATGCTGTTTCAAGACAGAATTAACTGGTAATATCTTGACCTTTGACCTATGGTTTGTAAGGCCAGCCTATACCACTGATGAAATGCAGCTCTGAATGTGGGGGTCTAAGAGAAAAATCAGACCCAGTATTAGTATTTTTATAAGTATATGAACATATGTAGTATGTATGCCTATGGCAGTCATTGTTAATGAAACAAAGTCCTCTTTCACTTGGAGTGTCATACTTCTTCTTCCCATTAGTAAACAATGAAAACTGGAACAAAAGACAAAACCTGTAATCATCCAGCTATATAAAACTAAAAATATTATACAGCTCAGAAATACATACCTAACATTAAAACTGAAAACAATGACAACATATTAAGCTTAAGTCTAACATTTTGTAAATAGCCATTTCAAAACAGCCTTTGGTCAATCAAAGTTCTCTTTTTGGTCAACAATTGCTACAGTAATGCTGTGTAATAAGCAATCAAAAAGAAAAATCTCGGTGGCTCACACACTAGTCATTGATTCTCAAGGATTGACAGGACAGGAAGTGTTGTGGTACTCAGTGCTGCAAGTCTGCAGGTCCAGGTTTGCAACATGTGTGTTTTGTGTATCTTGGGCCCACAAGCAAAGCAGGATTGGTTCTTCTTACAGTGATGTCAAAAGCCAAGACTGCAGGTAGATAAACAGGATCTCTTAAGACCTAAGCTCAGTATTGGCACATCGTCACTTCTGCTCACAGGCCTTGAGCCAAAGAAAGTCCCATGACCAAGCTCAAATTCAAGGACTGGGGAAGGACAACCCACCCACAATGAGATTACAGTAAGAGTGTGGATGCAGAGAGGATGGAAGAATTGGAGACACTCATTCAGACTACCACACACCAGATGCCAACAGGAAGAAATGGGGTGAAATAATTTTGGAGTCACGCCTGAAGGTATTAATCCTAATAAAAGATACTTATTTTGTTCATATTATCCTTTTAAAAATTTCTACTAGTTGTCAGTAAATTGCTCTGTGTGTGTGAATATTTTTCCTCATGGGGAATCTAATGGTTTTGTCATTTTATAAGAGATCAGAATCTTCAACTGCAGTTGATTCACTGTTGGCTTTCCTGCAAAATGACCACTACCCCAGAGGATCCTGAAAAGATGTCTCTTCACAATTTAATATTATGTCCATGGTTTTTTAGTAAGGCTTTGTCATCACCCATTTTGGAAACTAATGTTAAAAGCATGGCTCCACTGGAGATGTAAAATTTCAGGCCTTTCCTTTGGAAATAGCTTTAACTCTTAAGCTAAAAGTTAAAAACCAATCAAACAGTGCACCACAACAAAGAGTAGCCCCTGCTCGCCGCAACTAGAGAAAGCCCGTGTGCAGCGATGAAGACCCAACACAGCCAAAAATAATGAATAAATAAAGATAAATAAATTTATTTTAAAAAATGAGCAAAACCACTAACAGCATTGTGAAAGGGAGATGGGGAAAAGAGATGAGTGTGACTCCAAGGAAATAATAATTGTATTAATATTTATTTTCTTTAAGAAAGGCCATTTCTTCCCTCTTTTACCATTCTTTAGTTGCAATAATAAACATTATGCAGAACTGGGAGATTGGGATTGACATATATACACTAATATGTATAAAATAGATAACTAATAAGAGCCTGCTGTAAAAAAAAAATTAAATAAAATTCAAAAATTCAAAAAAAACCCCCACATTATGCAGCCCTTCTCTAACCAAGTATTTAAAAGTATGCTACAACAGGAAGGTATAGGGTATGATTTTGAGGAAGAAGATTGGGGAGGGGTGGGGACTAAAGAGAAGCAGCTACTCTGGAAATATTCTTAAAACTAAAACTGCAACATGAACTTGAACTTTCGTTGTTTCATTTTAAAAGTAAGCATTGTATTGCTTCATATTTTCATTTTTATGTTTATAATACTATTTATATGGACATTTTAACAATATTAAGTCTTCCAGTCTATGAACATGGGATCATACTACCCTAAGTGATCTATAGAGTTAATGCTATCCCCATTAAAATCCCAATGGCATTCTTTACAGAAATAGAAAACAATTCAAAATTCAAAAGACCCCAAATGGCCAGAGTAATCTTGAGAAAGAAGAACAAAGTTAGAGGCATTATACTTCCTGTTCTCAAAATATATTATAAAGTTATAGCAATTAAAACAGTATGCTACTGGCATACAGACATATAGACCAATGGAACAGAATAGACAGCCCAGAAATAAACCCACACATATACAGTCAAACTGATCTTCAACAAGAATGTAAAGAATATGCAATGGGAAAGGGTAGTCTCTTCAACAAGTGGTGTTGAAAACTGGATATCCACATGCAAAAGAATGAAATTGGACCTTTACCTTACACCACACACAAAAACCAACTCAAAATTGATGAAAGACTTAAAAGTAATACCTAAAACTGTAAAACTCCTAGAAGAAAACACATCAAAAGCACAGGCAGGGGTAAGATGGCGGAAGAGTAAGACGCGGAGATCACCTTCCTCCCCACGGATACACCAGAAATACAGCTACACGTGGAACAACTCCTACAGAACACCTACTGAACGCTGGCAGAAGACCCCAGACCTCCCAAAAGGCAAGAAACTCCCCACATACCTGGGTAGGGCAAAGCGGAGAGGTCCCCACACAGAGGATCGGTGCCGAGCGGCACTCACCAGCCCGAGGGGCTTGTCTGCTCGCCCCGGCGGCGCTGGAAGCTGAGGCTCGGGCTTCGGTCAGAGCGCAGGGAGAGGACTGGGGCTGGCGGCGAGAACTCAGCCTGAAGGGGGCTAATGTCCACAGCTAGCCGGCAGGGAGTCCGGGAAAACTCTGGAGCTGCCGAAGAGGCAAGAGACTTTTTCTTCCCTCTTGGTTTCCTGGTGTGCGAGGAGAGGGGATTAAGAGCGCTGCTTAAAGGGGCTCCAGAGACGGGCGCGAGTCACGACTGAAAGCGCGGAGCCCAGTGACGGGCGTGGGACGCTGGGGCTGCTGCTGCCGTCGCCAAGAAGCCTGTCTGCGAGCGCAGGTCACTGTCTACACCGCCCTTCCGGGAGCCTGTGCAGCCCGCCACTGCCGGGGTCCCGGGATCCAGGGGCAGCTTCCCTGAGAGAACGCACGGCGCGCCTCGGGCTGGTGCAACGTCACGCCGACCTCTGCCGCTGCAGGCTCGCCCCGCACTCCGTGCCCCTCCCTCCCGCCCGGCCTGAGTGAGCCAGAGTCCCCGAAGAGGCTGCTCCTTTAACCCTGTCCTGTCTGAGCGAAGAACAGATGCCCTCCGGCGACCTACACGCAGAGGCGGGGCCAAATCCAAAGCTGAGACCCAGGAGCTGTGAGAACAAAGAAGAGAAAGGGAAACCTCTCCCAGCAGCCTCAGAAGCAGCGGATTAAAGCTCCACAATCAACTTGATGTACCCTGCATCTGTGGAATACATGAATGGACAACAAATCATCCCAAATTGAGGAGCCAGGAGTCAGTGCTGTGCCTCTGAGGGGGGAGAGCAAACTTCAGGACACTGGTCCACAAGAGACCCCCCAGCTCCACATAATATCAAACGGCAAAAATCTTCCAGAGATCTCCATCTCAACACCAGCACCCAGCTTCACTCAACGACCAGCAAGCTACAGTGCTGGACATCCTATGCCAAACAACTAACAAGACAGGAACACAATGCCACCCATTAGCGGAGAGGTGGCCTAAAATCATAAAAAGTCCGCAGACACCCCAAAAGACACCACCAGACGTGGACCTGCCCACCAGAAAGACAAGATCCAGCCGCATCCACCAGAACACAGGCACTAGTCCCCTCCACCAGGAAGCCTACACAACCCACTAAACCAACCTTAGCCACTGGGGACAGACACCAAAAACAACGGGAACTACGAACCTGCAGCCTGCAAAAAGGAGACCCCAAACACAGTAACATAAGCAAAATGAGAAGACAGAAAAACACACAGCAGGAGAAGGAGCAAGATAAAAACCCACCAGACCTAACAAATGAAGAGGTAATAGGCAGTCTACCTGAAAAAGAATTCAGAATAATGATGGTAAAGATGATCCAAGATTCTATTTCCCAGATCCAAAATCTTGGAAATAGAATAGACAAAATGCAAGAAACAGTTAACAAGGACCTAGAAGAACTAAAGATGAATCAAGCATCGATTAAAAACACAATAAATGAAATAAAAAATACTCTAGATGGGATCAATAGCAGGATAACTGAGGCAGAAGAACGGATAAGTGAGGTGGAAGATAAAATAGTGGAAATAACTGCTGCAGAGCAAAATAAAGAAAAAAGAATGAAAAGAGCAGAAGACAGTCTCAGAGACCTCTGGGACAACATTAAACACACCAAGATTCGAATTATAGGGGTTCCAGAAGAAGAAGAGAAAAAGAAAGGGACTGAGAAAATATTTGAAGAGATTATAGTTGAAAACTTCCCTAATATGGGAAAGGAAATAGTTAATCAAGTCCAAAAGGCACAGAGAGTCCCATACAGAATAAATCCAAGGAGAAATACGCCAAGACACATATTAATCAAACTGTCAAAAATTAAACACAAAGAAATCATATTAAAAGCAGCAAGGCAAAAACAACAAATAACACACAAGGGAATCCCCATCAGGATAACAGCTGATCTCTCAGCAGAAACTCTACAAGCCAGAAGGGAGTGGCAGGACATAATTAAAGTGATGAAGGAGAAGAACCTGCAACCAAGATTACTCTACCCAGCAAGGATCTCATTCAGATTTGATGGAGAAATTAAAACGTTTACAGACAAGCAAAAGCTGAGAGAGTTCAGCACCACCAAACCAGCTTTACAACAAATGCTAAAGGAACTTCTCTAGGCAAGAAACACAACAGAAGGAAAAGACCTACAATAACAAACCCAAAACAATTAAGAAAATGGGAATAGGAACATACATATCAATAATTACCTTAAATGTAAATGGACTAAATGCTCCCACCGAAAGACACAGATTGGCTGAATGGATACAAAAACAAGACCCATATATATGCTGTCTACAAGAGACCCACTTCAGACCTAGAGACACATACAGACTGAAAGTAAGGGGATGGAAAAAGATATTCCATGCAAATGGAAACCAAAAGAAAGCTGGAGTAGCAATTCTCGTATCAGACAAAATAGACTTTAAAATAAAGACTACTAGAAGAGACAAAGAAGGACACTACATAATGATCAAGGGATCGATCCAAGAAGAAGATATAACAATTGTAAATATTTATGCACCAAACATAGGAGCACCTCAATACATAAGGCAAATACTAACAGCCATAAAAGGAGAAATCGACAGTAACACAATCATAGTAGGGGACTTTAACACCCCACTTTCACCAACGGACAGATCATCCAAAATGAAAATAAATAAGGAAACACAAGCTTTAAATGATACATTAAACAAGATGGACTTAATTGATATTTATAGGACATTCCATCCAAAAACAACAGAATACACATTTTTCTCAAGTGCTCATAGAACATTCTCCAGGATAGATCATATCTTGGGTCACAAATCAAGCCTTGGTAAATTTAAGAAAATTGAAATTGTATCAAGTATCTTTTCTGACCACAATGCTATGAGACTAGATATCAATTACAGGAAAAGAGCTGTAAAAAATACAAACACATGGAGGCTAAACAATACACTACTTAATAACAAAGTGATCACTGAAGAAATCAAAGGGGAGATTAAAAAATACCTAGAAACAAATGACAATGGAGACACGACGACCCAAAACCTATGGGATGCAGCAAAAGCAGTTCTAAGAGGGAAGTTTATAGCAATACAATCCCACCTTAAGAAACAGGAAACATCTCGAATAAACAACCTAACCTTGCACCTAAAGCAATTAGAGAAAGAAGAACAAAAACATCCCAAAGTTAGCAGAAGGAAAGAAATCATAAAAATCAGATCAGAAATAAATGAAAAAGAAATGAAGGAAATGATAGCTAAGATCAATAAAACTAAAAGCTGGTTCTTTGAGAAGATAAACAAAATTGATAAACCATTAGCCAGACTCATCAAGAAAAGAAGGGAGAAGACTCAAATCAATAGAATTAGAAATGAAAAAGGAGAAGTAACAACTGACACTGCAGAAATACAAAAGATCATGAGAGATTACTACAAGCAACTCTATGCCAATAAAATGGACAACCTGGAAGAAATGGACAAATTCTTAGAAATGCACAACCTGCCAAGACTGAATCAGGAAGAAATAGAAAATATGAACAGACCAATCACAAGCACTGAAATTGAAACTGTGATAAAAAATATTCCAACAAACAAAAGCCCAGGACCAGATGGCTTTACAGGTGAATTCTATCAAGCATTTAGAGAAGAGCTAACACCTATCCTTCTCAAACTCTTCCAAAATATAGCAGAGGGAGGAACACTCCCAAACTCATTCTACGAGGCCACCATCACCTTGATACCAAAACCAGACAAGGATGTCACAAAGAAAGAAAACTACAGGCCAATATCACTGATGAACATAGCTGCAAAAATCCTCAACAAAATACTAGCAAACAGAATCCAACAGCACATTAAAAGGATCATACACCATGATCAAGTGGGGTTTATTCCAGGAATGCAAGGATTCTTCAATATACGCAAATCAATCAATGTGATACACCATATTAACAAATTGAAGGAGAAAAACCATATGATCATCTCAATAGATGCAGAGAAAGCTTTCGACAAAATTCAACACCCATTTATGATAAAAACCCTGCAGAAAGTAGGCATAGAGGGAACTTTCCTCAACATAATAAAGGCCATATATGACAAACCCACAGCCAGCATCGTCCTCAATGGTGAAAAACTGAAACCATTTCCACTAAGATCAGGAACAAGACAAGGTTGCCCACTCTCACCACTCTTATTCAACATAGTTTTGGAAGTTTTAGCCACAGCCATCAGAGAAGAAAAGGAAATAAAAGGAATCCAAATCAGAAAAGAAGAAGTAAAGCTGTCACTGTTTGCAGATGACATGATACTATACATAGAGAATCCTAAAGATGCTACCAGAAAACAACTAGAGCTAATCAATGAATTTGGTAAAGTTGCAGGATACAAAATTAATGCACAGAAATCTCTGGCATTCCTATATACTAATGATGAAAAATCTGAAAGTGAAATCAAGGAAACACTCCCATTTACCATTGCAACAAAAAGAATAAAATATCTAGGAATAAACCTACGTAAGGAGACAAAAGACCTGTATGCAGAAAATTATAAGACACTGATGAAAGAAATTAAAGATGATACAAATAGATGGAGAGATGTACCATGTTCTTGGATTGGAAGAATCAACATTGTGAAAATGACTCTACTACCCAAAGCAATCTACAGATTCAATGCAATCCCTATCAAACAACCCCTGGCATTTTTCACAGAACTAGAGCAAAAAATTTCACTATTTGTATGGAAACACAAAAGACCCCGAATAGCCAAAGCAATCTTGAGAACGAAAAATGGAGCTGGAGGAATCAGGCTCCCTGACTTCAGACTATACTACAAAGCTACAGTAATCAAGACAGTATGGTACTGGCACAAAAACAGAAAGATAGATCAATGGAACAGGATAGAAAGCCCAGAGATAAACCCACAGACATATGGTCACCTTATCTTTGATAAAGGAGGCAGGAATGTACAGTGGAGAAAGGACAGTCTCTTCAATAAGTGGTGCTGGGAAAACTGGATAGGGACATGTAAAAGCATGAGATTAGATCACTCCCTAACACCATACACAAAAATAAGCTCAAAATGGATTAAAGACCTAAATGTAAGGCCAGACACTATCAAACTCTTAGAGGAAAACATAGGCAGAACACTCTATGACATAAATCACAGCAAGATCCTTTTTGACCCACCTCCTAGAGAAATGGAAATAAAGACAGAAATAAACACATGGGACCTAATGAAACTTCAAAGCTTTTGCACAGCAAAGGAAACCATAAACAAGACCAAAAGACAACCCTCAGAATGGGAGAAAATATTTGCAAATGAAGCAACTGACAAAGGATTCATCTCCAAAATTTATAAGCAGCTCATGCAGCTCAATAACAAAAAAACAAACAACCCAATCCAAAAATGGGCAGAAGACCTAAATAGACATTTCTCCACAGAAGATATACAGACTGCCAACAAACACATGAAAGGATGCTCAACATCTTTACTCATTAGAGAAATGCAAATCAAAACTACAATGAGATATCATCTCACACCGGTCAGAATGGCCATCATCAAAAAATCTAGAAACAATAAATGCTAGAGAGGGTGTGGAAAAAAAGGAACACTCTTGCACTGCTGGTGGGAATGTGAATTGGTACAGCCACTATGGAGAACGGTATGGAGGTTCCTTAAAAAACTACAAATAGAGCTACCATATGACCCAGCAATCCCACTACTGGGCATATACCCTGAGAAAACCATAATTCAAAAAGAGACATGTACCAAAATGTTCATAGCAGCCCTATTTACAATAGCCCGGAGATGGAAACAACCTAAGTGTCCATCATCGGATGAATGGGTAAAGAAGATGTGGCACATATATACAATGGAATATTACTCAGCCATAAAAAGAAATGAAATTGAGCTATTTGTAATGAGGTGGATGGACCTAGAGTCTGTCATACAGAGTGAAGTAAGTCAGAAAGAGAAAGACAAATACTCTATGCTGACACATATATATGGAATTTAAGGAAAAAAAATGTCATGAAGAACATAGGGGTAAGACAGGAATAAAGACACAGACCTACTAGAGAATGGACTTTAGGATATGGGGAGGGGGAAGGGTAAGCTGTGACAAAGTGAAAGAGCGGCATGGACATATATACACTACCAAGCGTAAGGTAGATAGCTAGTGGGAAGCAGCCGCATAGCACAGGGAGATCAGCTCGGTGCTTTGTGACCGCCTGGAGGGGTGGGATAGGGAGGGTGGGAGGGAGACGCAAAAGGGAGGGGATATGGGAACATATGTATATGTATAACTGATTAAATTTTTCATAAAGCAAAAAATAAATAAATAAATAAATAAATTAAAAAAAAAAAAAAAAAAAAGCACAGGCAACAAAAGCAAAAATAGGAAAGTGGGATTACATCAAACAAAAAATCTTCCATACAGCAAAAGAAACCTTCAACAGAATAGAAGGGCAATCCATGGAATGGAACAAAATGAAACCATGTGTAATCATTAGTTAAATCCATTACACCTGTAACTTGCCTTCACTCATCAAGGTCATTTTAATTCTTGCTATGAAAAGCTTGCATGTCCTTCAAGCGGCTTGTAGCCTAAACAGTAAGGTGTTTGCCCGAGGTGTTTTCCAGGAACTTGGAGTCAGCCATGTCTAGTTCGAGCTGAGCCAGTTGAGACTGGATAGGACCACCAACCCTCCAACTGGGCATGTGTGAGTGTCTGCTTTGTGACCTTTTGATGTCAGAGAGCTGAAAAGTCCACCCTCAGATCATGCAAAGCATCTCCATTTTTAAACCTGTGTCCCATGAAGAGGTCCATAGCTTAATGACAATTACCTCACCTTTCCCAATTACCTCTCCCCAAGCTCCCCACACTCCCCATGCCTCAGATCACCCTGCTTCCTTATCCCATAAATACCCAAGCCCCTTGCCTTCAGGGAGGCAGATCTAAGACTTGTTCTCCCACCTCCTCACTTGGCTGCCTTGTGAATAAACCCCTTCTTTGCTGCAAACCCAGTGTCTCAGGGTTTTGACTAGCTGCGCATTGGGCAAAATGAACCTGATTTGGTAACAAAAATATTTGCAAACCATATATCTGATAAGGGATTAATATCCAAAACATATAAGGAATTCCTACAAATTAATAACAAAATGAAACAAATGACCTGATTAAAAATGGACAAAAGACTTGAATAGACATTTCTTCAAAGAAGGCATATAAATGGCCAATAGGTATATGAAAAGGTGCCCAACATCACTAATCATCAAAGAAATGCAAATCAAAGCCACAATAAGATATCACCTTATGCCTGTTAAGATGGCCATTAAGAAAAAAAAAAGGTAGCAAGTGTTGGTGTGAGGATGTGGTAAAACTGGAACCCTTAATCACTGTTTGTGGGGATGCAAAATGGCACAGCAGCTATGGAAAACAGTAGGGAGGTTTCTCAAAAATTAAAAATAGAACTACCATATGATCCAATAATCCCACTTTCAGGTGTATAGCCAAAAGCATTGAAATCGGGATCTCAGAGACACAGTAGACCCCCTTATCCATGGTTTTGATTCTGTGGTTTGTTACACGTGGTCAACCTCAGTTTGAAAGTATTAAATGGAAAATTCCAGAAATAAACAATTTATCAGTTTTAACTCTCGGGTAATTCTAAACAGTGTGATGAAACCTTTCACCAGCCTGCTCTGTCCAGCCCAGGACGTGAGTCATCCCTTTGTCCAGCGGGTTCCACCCTTCATCACTCAGTAGCCGTCTCAGTTATCAGGTTGACTGTCTTGGTATTTCAGTGCTTGTGTTCAAGTAACTCTTATTTTACTTAATAATGGCCCCAAAGCACAGGACTAGTGATGCTGGCAATTCAAATACGCCAAAGAGGGCTTCCCTGGTGGCGCAGTGGTTGAGAGTCTGCCTGCCAATGCAGGGGACACGGGTTTGTGCCCCGGTCTGGGAAGATCCCGCATGCCGCGGAGCAGCTAGGCCCGTGAGCCATGGCTGCTGAGCCTGCGCGTCTGGAGCCTGTGCTCCGCAACAGGAGAGGCCACAACAGTGAGAGGCCTGCATACCGCAAAAAAAAAAAAAAAAAAAAAGAACAAATACGCCAAAGAAAAGCTGTAAAGTGCTTCCTTTAACTGAAAAGACGAAAGTTGTTGCTTTAATAAGGAAAGAAAGAAAAAAAAAAACAAAAGTTGTATGCTGAGGTGCTAAGATCTATGGTAAGAACAAATCTTCTATCTGTGAAATTGTGAAGAAGGGAAAATAAATTTGTTAGCTTTGCTGTTGAACCTCAAACTGCAAAAGTTAGGCCACAGTGTATGATAAGTGCTTAATTAAGATGGAAAAGACATTGCATTTGTACAATAAGATATTCTGAGAGAGATCACATTCACATAGCTTTTATCATAATATATTGTCATAATTGTTCTATTTTACTGTTGTTGATATCTTACTGTGCCTAAATTATAAATTAAAACTTATCATAGGCATGTATGCATAGAAAAAAATATATGGTATATACAGGGTTTGATGTTATCCAAGGTTTCAGGCATCCACTGGGAGTCTTGGAATGTATCTCCCACAGATAAGGGGGGACCACTGTATCTGCAGTCCTATCCATGGGCATCACAGCATTATTCACGACAGCTAAGACAGGGGAACAAACTAAATGTCTACTGACAGACGATAGGATAAAAAATATGTACTATATTCATACAATGGAAGGTTATTTGGTCTTAAGAAGGTAATCCTTCCATATGTCACATGGGTGAACCTGGAAGATATTATGCTAAGTGAAATATGCCAGTCACAGAAGAATATATACTGCATGATACCACTTATATGGTGGTTGCCAGGGGCAGGGGGAAGGGGAAATGGGGAGTTTTTCAACAGGCATAAAGTTTTATTTATGGGACATGAATAAATTCTAGAGATCTGCTGTATAATATAGTGCCTATAGCTAACAATTCAGTATTGTACACTTAACATTTTGTTAAACGGATGGATCTCACATTAAATGTTCTTACCACACAAACAAAAGCAAACAAACAACCCCAAAGGGGCAGAAGGAAGCTTTTGGAGGTGATGGATACGTTTATTACCTTGATGATGGTTTCATGGGTATCTGCACGTCTCCAGACTCATCAATTGTATTCATTTAATATGTCCAGTTTTTAACTATCAATTATGCCTCAATAAAACTGTCTGAAAAATACTATGTGTATTGTTTTAATTAGACAGATGTTAAGATGCTGGATAAGCCTAAAGTTTGGTTATTTATTTTTTTGGTACTTACTTTAAACTATTGCTTACATTAAATTGAATGAAATCAATAAAAGGAAAAAGTCCCAAGTCTTTTATACAATAGGGTTTCCAGTACAGGCTCAGGCCAATTATTCCTCTGACATCTGCAACTGGCATTTTAAATGATCAGAAAAAAATAGCTGCTAGTGATGGTTTTTCAAAGCCAGCTTGGCTACACACCATGTCATGATCTCTCTAGAAAAGTGTATCTGGAGGAATTAGATTAATTTTTAAAGGCTCTTTACCCTTGGGTTTACTGTAAGAATCCATCACTTTAACACCTCATGTTTATTAAGTAACTCCATGTTTTATATATGATGTTTATAAAATTTGGTTGTGTGAGGGGTTTATATTCGACTCTCTCCATGGCTGCATGAGACAATCAGGGTTGGAAGATGTTAACAGATCAATAAATAGAGCCCCAATCTTAATAGTAAGACAGATTTGATTCTGTTATGTATAATTTTGTCCAAATATAAAAAAAGAAAGGCATTTAATTCTATAAGCTGTAATCAGAATTTTTACATAAACATGAGATAAATCTTCAGAGAGTAACATTACAGCTCAATATCACATCTTACAAAAAAAGCCTTTCTTGATTCTTCAAGTTTAACTTAAAAGCCCCACTCTTCATGAACCCATGAATATTAAAATGCATATCACTGCTGCCCTTGGTGTCTATCTTATATCATAGCAATGCCCATTTCTATCCCTCATAACCCTCAAGCAACCCTACAAGAGTTATAAAGCAGGTATTACTATACCCATTTTATGGAAAAGGAAACTGAGTCTTAGAACATATCAATACTTGGTGAGGGAACAAAGAGTGAACTGTAGAGGTGGGATTTGACTTGAAGCCTTGTGATCTAAGTCCAGGGCTTACACCCCTAATAATATCCTCACCAACTGAGCTGTGCTCCACAGCTCCAAGTACAGTCACTTGCACTGAGTAGGCACCAGAAGATGTTATTGAATGGCGCAGGAGCACAGATGGCCAGCACAGCAGAACGGTGGCTACTTTTTCCAATGCTGGGGGTATAACAACCGGCAAAGCAAGACCTAAGAACGATCCATCACGATACACAAGTGCATCCTCTGAAGTACACAGCATCATCGTTTCTGACATTCACCTTCTAAATGGTTGAAGTTTTATGGCCTCAGCAATTAGCTGCTTCCCGTCATTGAGCAAAGGACCAGAAAGAAGGCAGCGGGACATGGCTCCTTCCTCTCTCCTTGCTCCACAGAGAGCTCTTTGCTCAGGACGGGGAGCGGGGGCGGATCAATAATGCTGACGGTAGGGAGGGCGCAAGAGGGGCTTGTAAAAACAAAAAGATATGTTCTGGCTTGAAATGGGCTTTGGGGGGATAACTGACTTTAAAAGGTCCCACAAATAAAAGCAGTAATAAATTGCACATTAACAATTAGGCATCAAAATTGTTTCCCACTTCATCTCAATTATGAGGACTAAGAGCCATGTTATCCCTTATAATTTACCTGCAAGGTCCAGTTTATTCAGAAGATGACACACTGTATCAAATCTTCCAATGTTTCCACGCTTAATATCTAATGGCCATATTTTCTGTCCATTAGGAAGTATGTTTCTCTTTAATTGTTACATAAAGTTATTTAATTATGAATTGCTCACAATTAAAAATTTGATGTTTAGGTAGTTGGCACACTAGTGATGAGATTAAAAATTTAAGAAGAAAGAAAACCTCCTTGCATTATGGACAGCAAGTCTTGCACGGCCAAATGATTTCACAAGGCAAGGTTTTCCATTTCATTGACAGGAAGTAGAGGACACCTCAGCAACCTCCAGACTTGAAATGCTCTGAGGTGTATAAGATAATATAAATTGCCTTCTTTGTTGCTATCTAATTTCAGTTTGCCAAATGATGTCATTTATTACTTTTCAAGAAATTATTTCCCAAGAAAGAGATTTCCTAATTTTTTTTCCCGTAATTAAAAAAAAAAGAAAAAAGGAAGAAAGAAAACTCATGACATACAGGGGAGTGAAATATAATTGTTCTTACTAACAAGGATTATATCCTTGCAGAAGACATCAGGAACAAAATGCATGTGTATTCTATACATACTAATTCAAAGTGTCAGTATATAATGCACGTTATAGTTGTTAAACATATATATGTACATAGTGGAAAATGTGATGATTTCTTTGTTGTTCAGAGACAAAGAGATCAAAGGAGGGCGATTATGCATCCATCCATCCATCCATCCATCCATCCAATAATATCGGAATGAGCACATACTAAGTGCTGAGGGAGCGCTAATGGATATGACATGGTGAAGCTAGAACCTCAGTAATATTAACAAACCCACTTCCTCTTTCAGCTAGGTAATTTTAAACAGTGCAAAACAGCTGATAGATTCAAAAGTTATGTTCTTTATTTTCTTAATAGAAAAGAAGAGTGAGATTCTGCCTTCCTCAAGGCTCCTCAAAGGCTTGGGAGTTAAAATTTGTTGTTTACGTTGTAAAATAAAAACAACAGTACCATTTGCATTCTGTTTCCACTGGGGGATTAAAACAATGGCCTTTAGCTATAGGGTCTGGTAACAATGTTGCTTTGCCTTTCAACCATTTATAATACTGAGCATTACTACTTTGGTTTTAGGGGCTGTAAGAGCAGGAAGACAATATAAACAGTTAGTACATTAAAGCAAATTTCTAATTCTGCCTAACTAGCATGCATTTACTTCATTAACTAGCAGTTACATTTCCCATGCCTTCAATTAACGCTGGTTTCATTTTAAATGCTATCAGTTACGACAAGATGTGATAAGAAAACATCATTGCCAGGCAAGCTTTCTTCAAACACAGCTGATTTATCTCTTCGGCAATTCATTAAAATGCAAAACATATTGAAATTGATTTTCAGCACTTTCAGGCAGCAATGTTTCTAATAATGTTAATTTGCAAATTTCCTCTTCTTTTTTCTAAAGTCTCTGTGCTGCAGACGCCATGTTCAGCCGGAGGCTATTTGTATTGTGCAGACAGAAAATGAACAGGGAACATTTATTTCTCATCTCTTTCTGAGCAACCTGAGGCGCATGAAGATATTTGTGCTATAACAGGCAGAGTCAATCCCCTTCCCTCCCTTTACTTGCTATATATCAACCAGCAAACTCCCAGCTAGTCCTGAGGCAGCAATTAACCTGCCAGAGTGCTCTCCTGTCAGGCTCAGTGATAATAAACTCCCCCCCGCTCCCCGCCCCCCCCCCCAGAGAGACAGAGCTATAGATTCTGGCTCTGCAACTTCCATAGAGGCTGAATTATTCAGAATCAGCATGATTAAGAAGATGACATGGTATTACTTTAAAAGACATACTTTTATTTTTTTCCACTGGCTGAGGTTTAAACCCATTAAGGTGGAGGCAACTGATCTTTCCCCCTTTGGTGCACAGTTCCTAAACCAGGAATTCTTGAAAGACTATTTCCAGTACCTTGTCAATTTCCAAGTCTATGAATAAAAGTGTAAATACCAGGAGGGAAGTGTCAGAGTCAAAATGTACAGCTCATATAAACCTAGGAACTGGCTAAAAATAATATTTTCACCCCAAAGAGACAAAGGGAGCAGGTTCATTTTGAGTAATTAGTCGTGTTTCAATTGTTATTCTTAAAAGCAAGAAAAAAAGCCCCATGTTTGCATTTCGGGGGTCAGTTTCAAGTGGACCAAATTGTGATGAATTATAAATTAGAAATCCAGAGATACACAATCTGTCAGATAACAAGTTGTTAGACTCTGGAAATAGCATATTCTTAACAGTAAACCTTGTCTTTATGAGGATGGCAGTATTATAAATGTCATAATGGATTGCAAATGAACCAGCTGTTTATATTCTATTCTAGTACATGAATGAGAGAAGAACAAGCCAGGAAATAAAAGAAGATTGAGGAAAATTTACTAGTACCAAGTCACGGATAAAAAAGCCCAAGGAACTCAATTTTTACGCATTCCCATCCAATTTATCCTTGCTGGTGACTTTTGGGGGGGGAGTGTAGCTTTTGAAACCAATTGTATTATTCCACTTTAAGATACCTTCTAGTATATTCAATAGACCCATCACAGTTATGTGTTCCTTTTTCGGTCTCAAGTTGCCCTCACCATACGAGATTGGTTATTGTCAGAGGACTTTCAGAGAAGGATTTGAATGCAATTTCAAAGGCTAGACAGAGCAGCTTTCAAAACACTGCAAGCTTGGGAAAGCAGGGTTAGTAGCCCCAAAGGGGTGAGCTTCTGGCTTTCTGTTTCTCATTTCACTTCAAGCTAAAGCCCCTTTTGATCCCAACCAGGTGAAATCAAGGCAGCATGGCACTCTTAAGTGAACGAGCCCACCTACCCAAAGCTCTGCAAATGGCTATTATCTGTGAGGGTGTTATTGCCAGCATCATCCATGCTAGTCCGTGCAGACCGGCTATTTCCTTTGAGAACAGAAACACCTTGCTCTTCTATGTAGGATTAAATCTAGGTTCACCCAGGAGATTTCAACAAATGGCCAGGCCACTCATGGATGCTTGTTAGCAGATGGCCATTTTCTGCATGTCAGGTTATGAATTATATCTGTTTGTTATGCAAAGATCTTATTTCAAGTTTCATGTCCTCTTTTCTCAACCAGAACTAAAATCCAGCAAAGGGATGCAGAGAAGGGGTACAACTCAACTTTACAAATTAACAGTGCTGCTTTATGGGGCATTACAGCTGCTCTATTTAAAAATCCAATCCAGAAGATAACATTACCACTTGTTATGTTTGCATTTTTGGATAAGGCACCTCACCCTTGGCTTGCAGGTCTCTTATCTCTATAATATTCATGGGGTGCTGGCTTTTAATTAAACTACCCACAACTCGATGTAACTCAAAGTATGGATTTTACTGCTACAGGAAGTAGTAGTCAAGAAAAATTCTGTATTTTAAATTTATTTTTAAAGCCTGGATAGTTTTATTGCCAGTGACGTCATGAACAGTACTGTCCTACAAAGATGACTAAATTTTGTGTTTTAAGACATATGCTGATCATATCAGGGTACCCAAAAGTTCATGAGACTCTTGACTTTCATAAATGTAACAGTCAGAGATTTGACTTTGTCAGAAACCCTTGGAGGTCTGTGATATGTAATCATTTGTCATTTTCCTAAAGCATAATTTTCTTCACATGCATGGTGGATCTGGAATGCAGAGGCAAGTCACGAAGTTACTGATTGCACCAAACGGACCATCTGTCTTCTTCAAATAAAATACACCTTAACTTCCCTAATGTTTTCTCAGTCCCTTTTTCTGGTTCTCTTTTTATTCCCACCCTGTAAATGTTGAAGCCCAAGGCTGTTAACTTCTCATTCTTCACATTCTGCCTAGGTCACCTCATTCCATCCCAAGACTTCAAGTTCTATGAGTATGTTGATAATTCCCAAAGCAAAATCGTCTACCTAGATCTCACTCCTGAGGTTCAGAAGCACATATGCAGCTGTTTCCTAGGACACTGGGTATCCCACTGGCACTTAAATTCAACATATTTAAAATGGAATCTATAATAATGACAATTATATTTAATACAGATTTAATGTTTACACTCACAACCTTTACAAAAACCCTATCAGGTAGAAGACTATCATATTTCCAGTTTTACAGGTGAGGAAACTGGGGCTTGAAGAGGTTGATTGTCAAGGTCATGTGGTTATAAGGAACTATGACTTGGACCTAAGTCCCTCTGATCAGAGTCTGTTTTTAATCACTGCCCCACACTGCCCAGCCTGGGTTTTCTCTTTCACTTACATGATTCATCCTAGTAGTCCTTTCCTGTTTCAGTTGTACAATCACTTCTTCAGAGATGCCTTTTCTGATTCTACAGAGCAACTTGGGTTTCCAGAACTAGGGCTCTACAAATGTAAGCACCCTTTCTTTCCTTTTAGAAAGCCTGCAATTATGTATTTGATTTTTGTTTGTTTGTTTGTTTTTGTGGTACGCGGGCCTCTCACTGTTGTGGCCTCTCCCGTTGTGGAACACAGGCTCCAGACGCGCAGGCTCAGCGGCCATGGCTCACGGGCCCAGCCGCTCCACGGCATGTGGGATCCTCCCGGACCGGGGCACGAGCCCGTGTCCCCTGCATCGCCAGGCGGACTCTCAACCACTGCGCCACCAGGGAAGCCCTATGTATTTGATTTTTAATCTTCTCAATAGCCTGAGAAATACGTAGGGCAGATACGTTTGAGAAAACAAAGGGAGATAAATGGGCGAGAGAGATAATAGTCTAGAAAGAGAGAACAACAAGTGTGAAGGTGCTGGTGGGGAAAACAACAAAATGAAAGTATCCTCAAGTAACAGAATGAATTTCTGTTTTAATTAGAGCACAAACAAGGAAAGTGAGGAAGGGCAAGAGACGAGACTTGAAAGGTAGACAGGTGTTAGATTATAGTGGATTTTATAGGTCCTCGTAAAGACTTAAAACTGTATACTAAGAACAAAACAAGAATGTTTTTAAAAATGGGGTATGAAAACCCAGTTCATTTATTTACTTAATTCTTAGTCACTGATGGGCAAAGCTGACCTTGGAGACTGAAGGTCCAAAACTTGTCCGATGCATGGGGGATACCAATAAGGAAGGAAGAAAACTGGCGAACTGTGATCTCTTTACTTATACATTAAAAGGCCAAGTACCCCAGGGCACCCTCTATAAGTAGGATATTTAGAGAATAAGACTCGTTTTAAATAAAAATAAATTAAAAAAAGATTATGTATATTTAATTAATAGATGTTATTTTTTAGAGCAATTTTAAATTCATAGAACAATAGTACAGAAAGTTCCCATATACTCCCTGCTCGCACCCACACACAGCCTCCCTTACCATCAGTATCAGTCACCGGAGTGGTACATTGTTACAACTGATGAATCTACACTGACACATCATTGTCACCCAAAGCCCATAGTTTACCTTATCGTATTACACAGAGTAGACTCATTACCCTAAAAATCCTCTGTGCTCCACCTATCCATCCTTCCCTCTCCTCTAACCTCTAGCAACCTTTTTACTGTCTCCTTAGTTTTGCCTTTCACAGAAGCGTCAGATAGTTGAAATCATACAATACACAACCTTTTCAGATTGGCTTCTTTCATTTAGTAATATTCATTTAAGTTTCCTCCACATCTTTTCCTGGCTTGATAACTCATTCCTTTTTAGTGGTAAATAATATTCCATTGTCTGGATGCACCACAGTTAATTTCTTTTTTTTTTGAGTTTAATAATTTTATTATCAATATTTTCATTAATGTTTCTCTTTGTGAAGAACAATGTGTGTCTTTTTTTTGAATTTTATTTTATTTTTTATACAGCAGGTTCTTATTAGTTATCCATTTTACACATATCAGTGTATATATGTCGCTCTCAATCTCCCAATTCATCCCACCACCACTCGCCCCCCCCACTCTACCCCACTTGGTGTCCATACGTTTGTTCTCTACATCTGTGTCTCTATTTCTGCCTTGCAAACCAGTTCATCTGTACCATTTTTCTAGATTCCACATATGAGTGGAATATATACGGAATATAGATATATATGGAATATTATAAAACTAATATACGATATTAGTTTTTCTCTTTCTGACTTACTTCACTCTGTATGACAGTCTCTAGGTCCATCCACATCTCTACAAATGACCCAATTTCATTCCTTTTTATGGCTGAGTAATATTCCACTGTATATATGTACCACACCTTCTTTATCCATTCGTCTGTTGATGGGTATTTAGGTTGCTTCCATGAACTGACTATTGTAAATGGTGCTGCAATGAACATTGGGGTGCATGTGTCTTTTTTTTGTCAAAAATACTTTTTAATTAATTAATTAATTAATTTTATTTTTGGCTGTGTTGGGTCTTCATTGCTGTGCGCGGGTTTTCTCTAGTTGCGGCGAGCGGGGGCTACTCTTCATTGCGGTGCATGGGTTTCTCACTGAAGTGGCTTCTCTTGTTGCAGAGCACAGCCTCTAGGCACATGGGCTTCAGTAGTTGTGGCACGTGGGCTCAGTAGTTGTGGCTCACAGGCTCTAGAGCGCAGGCTCAGTAGTTGTGGCGCATGGGCTTAGTTGCTCCATGGCAGGTGGGATCTTCCTGGACCAGGGCTTGAACCCGTGGCCCCTGAGTTGGCAGGCAGATTCTTAACCACTGTGCCACCAGGGAAGCCTGCATGTGTCTTTTTGAATTATGGTTTTCTCTGGGTATATGCCCAGTAGTGGGATTGCTGGGTCATATGGTAATTCTGTTTTTAGTTTTTTAAGGAACCTCCATACCGTTCTCCATAGCGGCTGTATCAATTTACATTCCCACCAACAGTGCAAGAGGGTTCCCTTTTCTCCACACCCTCTCCAGCATTTGTAGACTTTCTGATGATGCCCATTCTAGCTGGTGTGAGGTGATACCTCATTGTAGTTTTGATTTGCATTTCTCTAATAATTAGTGATGTTGAGCAGCTTTTCATGTGCCTCTTGGCCATCTGTATGTCTTCTTTGGAGAAAGTCTGTTTAGGTCTTCTGCTCATTTTTTGATTGGGTTGCTTGTTTTTTTAATATTGAGCTGCATGAGCTGTTTATATATTTTGGAGATTAATCCTTTGTCCATTGATTCATTTGCAAATATTTTCTCCCATTCTGAGGGTTGTCTTTTCATCTTGTTTATAGTTTCCTTTGCTGTGCAAAAGCTTTTAAGTTTCATTAGGTCCCATTTGTTTATTTTTGTTTTTATTTCCATTACTCCACCACAGTTTATTTATCCATTCACCTACTAAAGGACATTTTGGTTACTTCCAAGTTTTGGCAATTCTGAACAAAGCTGTTATAAACATACATGTGCAGGTTTTTGTGTGCACATAAGTTTTCAACTCATTTGGGAGAATACCAAGAAGCATAATTACTGGATAGTATATAAGAGTATTTTTAGTTTTATAAGAAACTGCCATCTCCCAAAGTTCTATTTTGTATTCCCACCTGCAAAGAAAGAGCATTCCTGTTGCTCCACATCCTCGCCAACATTTGGTATTGTCAGTGTTCTGAATTTTGGCCATTGTAATGGGTGTGTAGTGGTATCTCATTATTGTTTTAATTCAGAAGTCCCTAAAGACATGTAATGTTGAGCATCTTTTCATCTGCTTCTTGGCCATCTGTATACATTCTTTGGTGAGGCATCTAAGTCTTGCTCATTTTTTAGATTGGGTTGTTGGTCTCCTTACTGTTGAGTTTTAAGAGTTCTTTGTATATTTTAGATAACAGTACTTTATTAGATATGTCATTTGCAAATATTTTCCCCATCTGTGTCTTATCTTCCTATTCTCTTTATATTTTTATTATATTTTATGTTTTATTTTGAACTTTATAGTTATTACGGTAAGTTCCTGAATTCCCACTATGTACTAAGCCTTCTTGGAACATTTGATGTGTAGAGCATTCAGAATCCAATGAATAACAATTGAAACAAGTTTTCTTTGAGAGTTGGCTGTGTGTAAGGCACAGTACCATGGTAGGTGGTGTAATGATGCATGTGTACTGTTTCACTTCTGTCCTCAAGTCATAATGATGGTAGGGAAGACAGCCCCACAAACCTCATTTCAGGCTTTTCATTAACACAGAACAACAACACTTTTTAAAAAGCCATCCCCATTGTTTCTGTCTTCCTGGGCCTAAAGTCAGTGCTCATTTCTCTTTCCTTAAAGTTTCATCACCCTAAAGATACCCCTCCTGACTTCAGAGGTTTCAGCATTCCTATGGAATTTTCAGGTAAGTAGTCTCCTATCTTTCTGAGAAGTCACCCCTTCTCCCCTGAGCTCATCCTTTTATTTATTCCAGAGAGAATTTCCAACACCAGTCCTTGGAAACATGAACTCTGATCCCATAACCATGCAGGCCCAGTTCTAGACGGGTGAAAGGAAAGATTACTACTACAGGCAGCAGTTTTCTGGGCAGATTTCAGAGAAAAGAAATTCAAGCTAAAACTTAAGAGATGAATAGGACTTGGCAAGAAGAGAAAAATAAGGTGTCAGAGAGATGAAAAGTTACCAGGAAGAGGAAAAAGTCTCAGGGACTGTATAGCAAACCCACCAAACTGGACCAAGCAGGAGATGCAAATAGGGGAAGGGTGTGGACAGGTCTGCAGAGTTAACTTAGATCTATTGGGCTGGCCGAACAGTTCATTTGTGTTTTTCCGAGTGAACTGTTTGGCCCACCCAGTATAACAATACTTTTCCTTTGCATGTTCTAGAGTGACTTGCACTTCTGATGGACTGTCATGTCATCATAAATAGCTAACATTTACTGAGTACCAGTCAGGTGCCAGGGACTTTTCTATAGAGTTATGTATAGAGTTGCAAAGGCCGATCTCTGACAGGGAGTCTGATTCTAGACTCTCTCTACCTCATAACCACTGCACTCTGTATCAATTCCCTCAAAAGAGCTTTACAACAACCCCTTCTCTCTTTTTAACAGTAGTAGTGACTGTTACGGGTATGCTGAATTCCACTCTTTTTCCCTTTTCTGAGATCTTATTACAAAGTCAGTTATTGAAAGTGGTGCATTTGAGAGGGTCATGACAATTAAACTATACATGTAGAGCAGCGTTTTGCTGCTAATGTAACAAATTACCAAAAATTTAGTAGCATAGAAACAACTCACATTTATGATCTTACTGTACTATAGGTCTGAAGTCCAACACAGGTTTCACTGGGCTAAAACTGAGGTGTCAGCAGGGCTGTGTTCCTTTCTGGAGGCTCCAGGGGAAAACTGACTTCCTTGCCTTATTCCAGCTACTAAAGGGTGTCCTCACTCCTTGGCTTGTGGCCCCGTGCTCCACCTTTAAAGCCAGTAATGGCAGGTTGGGTCCTTCTCACATGCATCGTGTTGAACTTGCATCTTTCAGCACACATTTCTTTGTCTCTCTTCTCTTCTACCTCAGTCTTCCACTTTTAAGGATCAATCTGATAACACTGGATCCACCCATATAATCCAGGATAATCTCCCTATTTTACACTAGCAACTTTAATTGCCCTTTGTCAAGTAACCTAACATAGTCACAGGTTCTGGGGATTAGGAATGTGGACATCTTTTTTGGGGGCTGGGATGGGGGGGAAGAGTGCATTATTCTGCCTACCACAGTGTTCCATAAATATTAGTTATTATTAGTATTTAAGTGGAGTAAGAACATAAGGAAACATGAAGCCATTAGTTATGAAATGGTTAATATTGAGTTAATAAAATCTTCCTAATATTTCATAACTGTCTTGCTCCAACTTAATTCAACGAGCTTTTTGTTTGTTTGTTTAGCAGCTCAAGTGTATGAAGTATGTTTAAAGTGTTAACTGAGGATTCATAGAAACAAAATCTCTTCACACTCATAAGGGGCCTAGAATTTATAAAACATTAATTAAATTACATTATGATAGTGATCATTATACCTGGGATAAATGCATGGGGAGAAACACAATTGACTGTTGGTAAACATGTAACTCAGCTAGAGAAGCAGAAGTATTTGGGCTCAATAGAGGGATACCTACTGGTGACAGGTGCATAGCATGCACTGAACATTCATCCCTGGGATATGCAGAGGGAATATGTTGTACATTCATCTGATAAACCAGTTCGGTTGAAATTTTTTAAGAAAGCTTCTACTCTCCCACAAAGAACAGAATGCAAGCTCTGTGGTCAGACTTGAGTTATAATCCTTTTTCATTCATGCCTTACAGGTTGAGTGACCTTGAGCAAAATTATCAATAACTAATGTCTAAGAAGTTCGTCCTGTTCCTTCTGCTGTTAATGAGGGTTAAGATGCTACCAACTTTGAAGCATAGCAGTAAGTACTAAAGTAGGTCTTGCAGGTAAAGGTCTTCATGGGGTAACTATTCTGTCAATTACAAACATTTGCATATTGTTTCCATGACTTCTCTGACTGGATGTGTTTATAAATTTCTCAATTTTTATGTACAACTATTACCAAAATGGCCTCCAGACATATATAGCAATGTCATTCCCAACTACAATGTATGATGATGCCCATATCCTTAACAAACTTGCCAAGACTCCTTATCATTTAAAGATTGCCAGTTGAGCTGCCTAAATAAATAAAGAGTATCTGAAATTGTTCTTCTCTTTTGAATTTTTGTGATGGTTGATTTCTGAATAGTTTTTGTGTGAAATTATATTGACCATTTGATTTCTCCTTGTGAATTGCTCATTAATATCTTTACCCATTTTAATTGGGATTTTAGAGTTTTCTCACAGATTTGAAAGAATTCCAAATAATAAGACCTTTGTCTTCTATGTCCTTAATTTTTCTGATTCATGTTTTTCTTTGGATTTTATTTATGTGTCTCAAGGATATCCTTGAAAGACAATTCCCAAATTTTCTCTGTCCTCTGGGAGGAAAAAATCAATTTTAAAATCCCATCTGCCTGGGATTTCCTGTGGCTAGTATATTTCCTAATAATATTAGTAGGTATATTTCAGTATTCATCAAAGAATTCATCTGAATCTCTAATAATTACTTGACTTTTTAAGAAACCACAACTGTTTCCAGAAAACATATTTCTTCTTCACATTCTTCTCACTCCTTAGGTACCAAACCAACTTGCATTTGGGCTCCCTGACTTGTTTTCACCCATCAATTTCTCTTCTTGTTTAATTGCATATTTCACTAGGCTTGCCTTTATTTAGCAACTGTTACCTTAAAGCTTATTATTACTGCACCTCCATCTGTTTAATAATGTCAACATCCCTCCTGTCACCTCAGCACTTCTAATCCCCCTCCTCACAGCCCCCTCACTGAATGAAAAGCAACGTGCTTTTTGTTGGAAGCTTTGAATGAATAATTCATTTGGAAAAATCGTCCGTGTTCTGCATGTTTGGAAGACACAGCACTTCTCTTGTCAGTCACGATGGCTGGGGAAGGGCTAAGTGCTGTTGAGGGTGTGCTCAGAGTGCACCGCTGATGGTGGGCTGCTGATATTGCCAACCGTGTTAATCCTGATCATCTTTCTTTGTCTTTTGTGACAGCAAGAGTAAGATTCGAGGTCTTATTCAGTTGTTGCAGCTAGACTCTATTTCATTCGGTTCTTTCAAGCCTTCTTTTAAGTTACCAAAAGATTCCCATCACCATCCCCTCAAGCCCAGGCAAAATCCTGACCTAGGGTAATGTTCTCCTGGGGCATCTCAATGTTTAGAGAGGAGAGAGCGTGGCCTTTCACCTCAGAGGCCCTTGGGTTTGCATTTGATATCAGCCATTGATGAACTTGGCAGCTGGGGTGAGTTACATAACCTTGATGAGCCTCAATTCCCTTATCTGGAAGTGATCGTTGCTACAACATAGATTGTGTGTGTGGATGTATGGATTCTACAAGGAAATATTTTATGGGAGCACCCCAGGACTATGCCTGGAGGATGGCTGGTTTTTAGTTAATGGTCATGTCCTTTAAATTAATTCCTTCTTCCCCACTGTCTCCATTACCTCTTTTTCCTTTCTCTACTCTGTTGAACATATACAGGCATATTTTGGAGATATTGTCGGTTTGGTTCCAGACCAAGGCAACAAAGCAAATACTGCAATAAAGCAAGTCACACAATTTTTTTGGTTTCCCAGTACATATAAAAGCTTTGTTTACACTAGTATGCAGTCTATTAAGTGTGCAATAGTATTATATCTTTAAAGAATGTACACACCTTAATTAAAAAGTACTGTATTGCCAAAAAATGCTAGCCATCATCTGAGCCTTCAGCAAGTCCTAATCTTTTTGCTGGTGGAGGGTCTTGCCTCAGTGTTGATGACTGCTGACTGAGGAGGATGGTGATTGCTGAAGGTGAGGTGGCTGTGGAAACTTCTTAAAATAAGACCATGTGAAGTCTGCCACATTGATAGACTCTTCCTTTCACTTGAATGCTCAGAGGCCATTGTAGGATTACTAAGTGGCGTAATTTCAATATCGTTGTGTCTCAAGGAATAGGGAGGCCCGAGGAAAGGGAGAGAGATAGGGAATGGCCAGTCAGTGGAGCAGTCAGAACACACACGGCATTCATCTATCAAGTTCACCATCTTATACGGGCGTGGCTCACTGCCCACCCAAAACCAATTACAATAGTAACATCAAAGATCACTCATCACTGATCATCATAACAAATATAATAATAATGAAAAGTTTGAAATACTGCAAGCATTACCCAAATGTGACACAGAGACAAAAAGTGAGCAAATGCTGTTGGAAGAATGGCACCAACAGACTTGCTCTAGGCAAGGTTGCCACAAACCTTCAATTTGTTAAAAAAAAAAAAAAAAAAAGAAACCACAATAAAGCAAAGCACAATATCACAGTACAAGGTCTGTTTGTATAAAATACTGAATGAGCGTACCATTTTTCCTGCCTAACAACATTCAATGTTTCCCTATGTTCATGAGATAAAGTCCACTCTCCCCAGCATGATCCTAAATGGCTGCCCCTGCCGCATCTACCCAGTGTGCCCAGTGGACTATCTACATCGAAATAGTCTTCATTTTTCTTGAATAATTTCATGGCTCTTCAGCCTCCAGGCCCAGCAGTTCCTGCTCCCTACCTGAGTTGTCCATTCTCTTATGTGCAGCTGCAAACATTGTAGTCCTCCTTTAAGGTACAGCGACATACAATACACCTCCTCTGAATTCTTCCCAGCCCTCCATCAGAGCCCTCGGTCCCACCTCCATGCTCCCACAGACCACGCACACACAGTTGCTTTCACACCTATCTCCTCGTAAGATAATTACCGGTTGCGTCTCTATCTCCATGAGCTCTAAGGGCACGAGTATACCTTAATGTCTTTTTGTTAGGCTTAGAGAAAATGCCTCAAGGAGTTTTGGGGAAATAAATGAACGAATGAATGAGCAAGCAAATGAATGAAGTATGGAATATGTTGAGAAACAATACCACAGACATTAAAAAAGCACTAAAATTGTAACAGGAACACCAGAGAATGCCTGCTGTGTACCTTTAATCAAACATCTGTAGAAGCATTTTTAGAAACATGTTGATAAATAATAAGAGCATCTTTCTCGCTATTTGCATGCACATATTCCCTGTCCACCCTGCCTCCCTGGTTGCTTTCTCCAACTCTTTCCCTCTTCTTTCCACCTTCTGAAGAAAGTAGAATTAAGAGGGATTTTTTTTTTTTTTTTTTTTTGCGGTACGCGGGCCTCTCACTGCTATGGCCTCTGCTGTTGCGGAGCACAGGCTCCGGACGCGGAGGCTCAGCGGCCATGGCTCATGGGCCCAGTCGCTCCGTGGCATGTGGGATCCTCCCGGACCGGGGCACGAACCCGTGACCCTGCATCGGCAGGCGGACTCTCAACCACTGTGCGACCAGGGAAGCTCAAGAGGGATTTTTTGTAGATCCCTCCAGAGGCTAGTAACCTCCGCTGTGACATCTGGAATCCGGCCTGTTTTACATGCTGTGTCTATAAAACATCCTCACAAATGTTAACTGGTAACTAATTAACCTAGGCTCTGTTAACCCTCTCCTTCCTGGCTTGGCAGGGGCTCTGTTCAGCATCTCATCTTGTCCTGGAATTTACATTCCTTTTCTCCCCTAGGGGGCATGTCTTGTCTTAACTGGAGATGACTAAAACTGCTAGGCAGCCAGCCACAGACCATAAAAGCCTTAAGGGATTTTTCTCCCGCAGTTTCTATGTGACGTCCATTGATTTTTCAGGAAGTGCCCCAGCACTTTTTCTGTCTTCCTCGGGAGGAGAATCTAGAGTCCTAGCACAGAATGTATGATCTGGTCAGTCCTTCCATTCCAACATTGACTATACTTATGGATTGGGAACATACCCAAGAGAGCCTATGCCCTTGCCAGAAGAACTCAAAACTAATGATGCTAACATTGGCTTGGAGGGAAAATAACCTAGGAACCCCTATAAGAATAAGACTGTTTTCTTTTAACTTACTCCTTAAAACAAAAGAAATTAGATTAAGACTAACGGGGAATGTTATTCGAGACACATGACTGGTCATATCTTCCACTTATGGACACTATGCACATGAACTCTGTGTGCATGCATGTGCCTTTGATATCTGTCACTACAGAGCTGATGACAGAGAGGCCCGATATTCTAATGAAGGGGGTGAATATAGATGGTTTGACTTTTCTCCTGAGTTTTACCAATGATGACAGCAACAATGATAACTACCACTAACAGAGTATGCAAGGCGTCACACTTGGCATGCAACATCTCATTTTAATCAGCAAAACAACCTATAAAATAAGGAAGTATTACCTCTATTTTACAGAAGAGAGCTGTGTGCCAAAGCAAAATGCTAAAGCTCTCAAGCAGTTGCCTGATATCACACAGTTAGAGGAGGTAAAGGAGAGATTTGGTCTGCTTCCAAACTCCAACTTTCATCACCATACAATACCACTGTCAGGCGCCAGTTCAACAATATTCTACTTCTGCAGCTTACTTTTCCCAAGTTGTTTAAAACATAATGCTATCGGGGCTTCCCTGGTGGAGCAGTGGTTGAGAGTCCGCCTGCCAATGCAGGGGACACGGGTTCGTGCCCCGGTCCGGGAAGATACCACATGCCGTGGAGCGGCTGGGCCCATGAGCCATGGCCGCTGAGCCTGCACGTCCAGAGCCTGTGCTCCACAATGGGAGAGGCCACAACAGTGAGAGACCCGCGTACCGAAAAAAAAATACCAAACATATATATATATATATATATATATATATATATATATAATGCTATCACAGTGTAGCTAATGAATGAGAACAATGATTCCTGGATTTGATAGCTCAGGAAAATCACCTTTTTTGTCAAAATAGATTCTATTTTAAAAAGGAGGAAACCTGGAACTCACCAGAGACCTACTGGCTGTCCAGAGGCAGGATTCTAGAATCTCTGTTAAAACACCTCCCCAGTCCGTTCTGATGCATCCTGCCTGGCTCCGCTTTGTTGGCACATGCCTGGAAACTGCACCTTAGATTCTAAGTACTTGGTCAGGACCGCGTCTGTCACAAAAGGTCTGGCACATAGTAGCCACTCAACAAATTGTTGTTGAACTGAATTCAACAGTCTCTGAGTGATATTTGAGCCATCAATCTCTATAGTGATATTTCCCACATTAGAATAATGATGAGCACAGTTTTTCCTCCACTGTATTGGAAGGGGAAGTCCACTCAGCTCCAAGATGCTGCTCAACATTTAGGGCTTGGGAGAGGCAGTCAGGCAGGGGCAGTGAAGTCTCTCAGCAGAGTTTTGCATTAAGCAGAAAGGCTACAGTCAAGGTAGACATTTCCTTCCTAAGACAACATGCGCATCTATCACTAAGGTTTATAAGTACTTGTGTATGTCATTACCGTTACTGGTTTCTCCTGGGTCCTGGGGAGAATCAAGCTGAATGCCTATAAAATACAACAAGCCCCTAAAAGAAAGATGTCCTCTAAAGATATACTATTACTATAAATTTGAACCACTTCCCCCAGCCTGAAAATGCTGTCCTGGTGAGAATGTTCACTTAACAGTCATTGGCTCATTTCCTAAGCTAGTAGGAAACCGACCTAACTCCCAGCCATGGTGAAAGTGAAGGAATGGGGTCGCTGGGAGAAAGGGCAGGGAAAATAGCTAACAAAAGTGACAATAATCTTTTTTTTTCTTTCTTTTGTGGTACGCGGGCCTCTCACTGTTGTGGCCTCTCCCATTGCGGAGCACAGGCTCCGGACGCGCAGGCTCAGCGGCCATGGCTCACGGGCCCAGCCGCTCCGCGGCATGTGGGATCTTCCCAGACCGGGGCACGAACCCGTGTCCCCTGCATCGGCAGGCGGACTCTCAACCACTGCGCCACCAGGGAATCCCTACAATAATCTATTTTTTAAATCAATATCAGTTATAAGTACAGCCTTACCAACAGTTGGTGTAAAACCAGCAAAAACAAAGGCTCACAAAACTCCATTATCTATTAATAAATGGAATAACATCTTCTTAAAGAAATTTGTCCCATATTCTGGTGCTGCAACGACCCAACCCCATTTGGAACGTGACAACATCAGGGAGACTGATACTCTTCTTTACTCCTCAAGAAGTATCAGTCATCTTGATGGCCATCAGATTTTCACAGTAGCTCGCTATCTGAACCAGAACAGTTCCCTTGGAGTTAATCTTTTAAACTGAAAGCCAAAATCCCCTTGCTCATCTTGTGTTTACGAGAATAAAGTCTCTGAACTGCTCATAATCTTGGAGAAGTGTCATCTTTTAGCCTGCAGATAAATATAGCTCTTCACCCATTCCTGGTTATTTTATACCCTGTTGGGAAGTGATGCCTAAGTAAATGACATTCTAGAGGGAAATGGATACATATGTAGACAGATGAAGGGAGTATAAATTGTACAGCCATTCTGAAATGCAATGGTACAACATGATCAATCAAAAGACTTGGAAATGTTAATAACATATCCCTTTATGGTATACTTATATACATATTTATATGAGTATTATAAATAATAGAAAATATTTAAATATTTAAATATTTAAAATATTTAAAATGCACAAATGTAATACAAATATGTACTATGAATGTGTAAATGTGTAAATACCTGATGTATTTTTATACTATTCTACTGGTGACCTTGTCCTATTCTATGAATTCTATGAATTCTATGCTGACAGCCCCCTGACCTCTTTTCTAACCCTTAATTCTGATAGAGACCTACCTTCTCAACATCTCTTGCATGACTGATAGACGTCTCAATGCTAAACTACTGATGTTCCCTGACAAACCTCTTCTTCTCACAAACTTCCCCAACTCTAATGGGATCACCACGCAACCATTTGCTGAAGCCCAAAGTCTCTTCTTTTCACCGCAACCAAGACATTCCATTGTCTCTACCTTCCAAATAGATCAAGAATCCAGACTCACCTGATCACTTACGTCACCCCTGTTTCTCACAACCACCATCACTTTGCAAGTCTGAAGAGAGCTCTAACTAGAGTTACATATTAGGGAGTCACCAGCAAGTTGATAGATCTGAGAGACTTAAGGATGGATGAGATCACCTAGAGAGAGAACGAGGAGAGAGAAAAGAATATAACCCAAGAAAAAGCTGCAAGGAATTTTAACATTGGGAGCTCAGATATAGAAGGGTGGAAACTGAGAAAGTTAGAAGGAAAGCTCTTGCTTTGTTAGAGGTGAGACCACGTTAGATTAACACTGGGGGCAAAGCTGGGTATGTGCTGGGTGGGGAGCAGCTGCTTAACCTTCCTCTAGGTTGTTACAGAAACTTACAGTCATACAAATAGTGCTTGGGCCTGGGATTACGGTGAGAGAGGACTTGAGCCTTATCCACAGAAAGGGCTTCAGCCCCATCTATTACCCCAGAGTCAGCAGGGGCAGGCCATGTGGTTTTTTTCTGTGGAACAAAAGGAAAAGAGTCAGGCCCTCACCAGTCTGGCTCCAGTCTCAGGAGGCTGAGGGGAAACCCCAAACTCTGGCTGCCTTCTTCCCAGTCCTGTCACAGGGCAGCAGCCCCCACTGACCATCACAGGACTCAAGCTCCTGTTAGATGGGCCAGGCTGCCACCCAAGAGGTTGCACTGGAAGGAAAGAAAATGGAGTTCTGGAGAGAAATTCAACGTGAGTGATGCCACAGGGTGAGGCTGCCAAACTTGGAGCTACCATCCCCCAAGCCTCAATCCTGCAACACCCTGGATTCTCCAGGTGAGCACCTGTCATGTTAATGATGAATAAAAGGAGGAAGAAGATCACAGAGGGAGACAAGGGGTTGTGAGCAGCTGAGCGCTGGCAGTCCCAGGAGCAAAACAGCAAAACAGATTGCCAGCCCCCAGAGCAGAGGGGACAGGCAGCAATAGGATAAAACTCCTTTTCTACCCTTCTATCCATATCAGAGATTCCCAGAGGGAATTCTTTTAGAAAAGAGTCCTGAGGAAAACTGGATTTCCTCTCATCAAAAGGGTAAAACACTCAGGCCCATTTAGACCTGAAATAGACATACATTTATAAGAAAGCCCTGGGATATATCTATCACATTTATTTTCTAAATTGCCTTTAAAAAGTGTGAACCACTTTTATTATGAACAAAAAAAAGACATTAAAAGGAAATGACCGTGTTTTTGGCACTTATACTTTTTCTCTATATTTCTAAAAGATTTACTTACATTTACGTTACAAATCTCATGTAGGGTAGTTGGCAAATATCCTGTTTCATTGACTGAAAAATGGAGTTCTGGAGAGATTAATGAACCTTCTAAAGGTCAAAATTTTAAACACTAAATCCTGTGGGTAATTTTTCCCTAAGCACAAATGCCCTATCTCCACACGTTAAGCCAGCCAAATTAAAATTTCTGCTTTTGTCCTGGATTCTAAATTGGTAAGGGCTGCACCAGCTGATTTTAGACTAATTATTCAGATATTAAAAATGGCATCTGGCATTATTTCAGTTAAAATGCAGTTGACAGTGATTATTTGCCTTCTTCTGCCTTAAAGGCTTCTCTACACCTCGTGTTCAGTTACTTCTTTCTTGAGGACATCCATCAAATGGAATCTCTCTTTTCCTAAATTCCCTGAGTGGGAGCATTTTTTGGTCAACAAATACTTTAGGGGTAGTAAAGTATTTAAACACTTTAAATGCAGATGTGGAAGATTACCAACATGTTAATGAACACGTCACTCAAGTAAAGATTGTACTGCTCTGGTACAGGAAGTTTGCAAACTTCTGTACATTGTTCTGTGAAGAATCCAGTGATGACTTTAATTTAAAATCTTGTAACACTTTACTTATATTAAAAATTATCTATCTTTAGTTGAATATTGTCTTTTGCAGAGATCGTATATTTTAAAATACTCTTTAGAGTCTATGAGCATATATTACATTAAAAAAGATATAATTTCTGAAATATCACAGCAATTGCTGCTCTTCTTAAACAGTATAATAAATGCTTAGTTGCATTATATTTAAAAACAACATTCTTTCTACTATTCTCCCAACTGCCTCTTTATAACATGGGTAACATATTTTATAATAAAATTTTTTAACAAAATCACAGATGTTAGTGCCATTGGGGGCTCATTTACATAAATACCATCTATCCATTTTGCTTAAATTTCATGTTTGACATGAAATTTATACTAGGAAATATGATTAAAATATCAATGTTTTTGTTTTTAATTGACTTATCTAGTTTCCTTCCAAGTCCAATGCAGGGGGTAGGCTCAGGCAGGAAGAAAAAAAAAAAGAAAAATAATCATAAACATCAAATATTAAACTGTCAGTTGCTACACAGTTTTATAATGATAGTACCAGAGACGAGTATATATTTTTACAAATGTTTCTTTCTCTCTTAGCCTTTCTTTTTTTAAAGGTAAGCCCACCATGTTGTTTCATAGGAAGAATCAGAGAAACAAAATCATGCTATTAAGAGCTGAGAAGCAAGAAATGTTTTTTAGAAAACACTTAAATGAATAAGGTTTCCTATCAAGTTATGGTTTTGCCAGGTAAATGACTCCTTTGACCAATCCTCAAGTGTAAGCCTGAAACAAGCAAACAGTATTGTTCAAGTTTCTGGCTTAGGAGAAACATACATATAATCTCATGTCTATTCTCATTCCATGTTGAGCACATGTACAGATGGTCTTCACTTAATTAGTGTCGGGGAGAAGCCAAGGAAGGAAAGGTTGGTAGCTAGCATGGAAGAGCAAGTAGATAATAACGTGATAGGGGAGGATCGGAATCGATTCAGGAAATTCTACTTTGTTACTTCACAGTGAGAGAGGCCAATGAGGGTAGGATGGCAGGTCTGCCAAAAACAGAAGAATCAAAGTCTAATAAGCTTGTCAAGTTGAAGGAAAACCTGGTGGTCAATAAATTCAATGATCTCCCATTTTAACAGAGAGACAGTTCAAGTCTGAGAAATGACGTGGCTTGCTGAGGATTAGACGACTGGTGAGGGAGAAAGCCAGGCTTTGTACCAAGAGATTCTGCTTTCCATTAAGAATTCTTTCTACTATTCTCCCAACTGCCTCTTTTCAAGGTGAATCCAGATGATAATGGAATCTACTTGGGGCCTAGCTTCTTTTGCTTTATTATGGGACATTTGGAAAGGATGGGGGAAACTTTGATGACCAACAGGAACTAAAACTTTGGCTTAAGCAGAAATAAGCATGAAGACATTAAATGCTCTATAACCAGATCAAGTTGATGTGGCTGAGGAGGGCGGGGAAGACAGGGGTTGGACACTCATACAGAAACAAAGCAGAGGGCTGAATATAAGGAAGTGATGGTTGTTTGTCAGGAGAGTCTAAAAGAAGGTCTTAGGACAATAGCTTTGCATGTCAGGTGCAGATACATAAGGGATGAAGGTTGTCGGGGGGAGAAGGTGAGTTTCATTAACAAGGTTCACTGATCTCTGTCATGTGGGCATGTGGGGACTTCCCAAACACATTTACCTGGGAAGTTTTCCACTTCCTCTGGGTCTTAAAAGTACCCTGTGCTCTGAACAGGGCTTTCCACTCTGGTCCAATATTTTTGTCTCACTATCAGAAGGCAACAATTGATACATTCAAACCATCAAAGAGAAAATAAGCAGTTTTTTTTTTTTTTTAACAGAACTGTCTGGACGTGTGAGTTCTTCTTCTTTCTCCTGTCCTCAAGTAGACTTTTTCTACATATAACTTTTATTATGTTCGCAGTTTCTTAAGCCAGCATTTCTTTTTAAAAATTTTGGCCAATTAGTAATGAGTTTCTTTAAAAAGCTGTACTAGTAAAAAAGTATAGGACTGACACAACAATAGAAGACACATAGGACAATGAAATAGAAAACAATTCTCCAAGTCAGAATCAAGTAGCTTGTAACAAAGCAAATACTACAGGGCAGTGGAAACAATGATCTTTAAAATAAATGTTGTTGGATTAAATTTTCATATGAAAACATTATCTTGACCCCTATTCCATGCCATATACAAAAATCAATTCCACATGGATTGCAATCTAAACAAAATTTTATAAAAAGTAAGATAAAATTTTAAAATTTACTCGAAACAAAAAAGTAAAAAGTAAAACAGTAACATTTAAAGAAGAAACATAGAAAAACATCTTTCTGACCCTTGAGTAAACAGAGATTTCTAAAACAGGGAGCTAATTGTAAAGAAAAATAACAGATTAGATAATTTGAAAATTAAGAGCTTTAATTCATTCAAGAATGACCCGAAAAGGATGAAAAGGTAACCCACAGAGTGAGACAAAATATTTGCAACACATATCTGACAAAGGGCTTATGTCCTGAATATATAGAGCACTGTATTTTTTTTTTTTTTTTTTTTTTTTTTTTGCGGTACGCAGGCCTCTCACTGTTGTGGCCTCTCCCGCTGCAGAGCACAGGCTCCGGACGCGCCGGCCCAGCAGCCATGGCTCACAGGCCCAGCCGCTCCGCGGCATGTGGGATCCTCCCAGACCGGGGCACGAACCCGCGTCCCCTGCATCGGCAGGCGGACTCTCAACCACTGCGCCACCAGGGAAGCCCTAGAGCACTGTAAATCAACAGGAAAATGATTAACAAACCAGTAGGAAAAAAATGGGCAAAATACTTGGACAAGCACAAAAAAGTGTATCCAAGTGGCTAATAAATATACGAAAAGATACTTAACATTATTCTGAGAAATGCAAATTTAACCATGATGTGTTACTATTACACAAAAACAAAAAAGTCCGAAAATAGGAAGTGTTGTAAGGACGGCATAGTCAGAACTCTTTTCCTACTGATGGGAGTACAAATCTGTGCAAGCAGTTTAAAATGCTATTGATAGATTTACTGTAGCTGAACATAAGCATATCCTATAATCTAGCAATTCTATTCCTAAGCACATAATCCATAGAAATGCACGCATATGTTCATGAAAAAGAAATGCTATACATTCATAGTAGTACTATTCAGAAACTACAAGTAAGCTGAAAAATAGTGGAATGGTGAAATAAATTGCAGTATTTTCTCACAATGTAATTCTATGCAAAGAGAACAATGTAACTATACACAAAAATATGGATAAATAAATTTATATTAAATAAATGCTAAAGAAAATGTATAGCAAAGAGTTTATATTGTTTGATCATATGTATGTGTGTATGTGTATATATATTTACAACACAGGTAAACTCATATACTGGTAGAAGACAGGAAAGTGGGTTTTATTTTTGGAACAGTGACTAGAAGTAGACAAAGTGGAATTCTGGGATGCTGGCAGTGTTCTTTCATGATCCGAATTTTGGTTTTCTTGAAAATGTTCAATTTGTGAAAATTCATCGGCCTAAATGACTATAATTTGTGTATATGTGCATGTTATACTTGAATAATTTTTTTTCAACTGTAAAAAAAAAAATGAGTTTCTGCCATGTAGCTGATTCCATTTAATCAATGAGATCATCAGAAACATTGAATCTAACATCGTGATTAAAATTGTCACCATTCTAAACCACTGATAGTTTCTAAAAATGTCAGACAAGCAGCAACCAGGATAACAATCACTAATGGCAACGAAACACCCTGAGTGTCCCCCACACTTTAACCCTCAAGGTTGAAGTTCAATTACATCAATTAAAGCTCACAAACTGAATGAGAGGCATGGGGCTTAACTTTTTCACAGATACAGTACCCAGTTCAAATCAGCCAATGCAGCTTTCCAACGCCATGTGTTTTCCCAGCTTCTAGAAGAGAGAATCCTGCTTGAGGGGTGTGCTTAAATTTTTGGTGCCAGTGCCTCTGATTCACTGTGTTCTTCCTGAACTGTAGCTCTTTACCAATTGTTTATTTCCACGTTAAGAGAAAAGAAGAGGTACACAGTTTTTTTGGTGACAATGGAAAAGGCTTTTACATAATCTGCCTGCTGTGTAGTGCCAGTTTAATACAACTCCATTATCCCTTACCACAGTTATTAAATACAGAAACTCTGAAAATCAAAAGTTTTTTTTAAAAAAATTAGCAGTATATTTATTTAGTGGCATAACCTGACTTGAACTGATATGACACTATTTGGAGTCTATTTACCTCACTTAATGTGAATATCTCTGCTTTTTGTTGTAGAAATCTTAATGTGTTTGATTAGGGGGAGCTGCCCTAGATCCCACTGAGGGTCACTACATATTATATGTGTAGATGCACTGTGTTACCTCTATAAAGTCTGAAAAAAAATCTGAATTCCAAAACTCAACTGACCAAATTAATTTTAGATAAGGGATTGGAAACCTGAAAAAGTAAACTTCAGGTATTTCCTAAGCCTATAGAAAGTGATTTTGAAACTACCTCTGTTTAAGTAAGCAATTCTTATTGTGTGGCCCATACGTTCAAACTGCTTTTCCCATAGCAGATCCTGTTTGGGTTTTTATTTCATGTTATTTTAATTTAATTTAATTTAACTTTACTTTTCAGTTTGGGAACTCATGAAACACCAGCAGGTTGAGAACACTGGAGACACTGGCCACACAGCTTTTCTGATGCTGTTAGTACTGTGTTTTGTGGCTGATTAATTACCTGGCTACTTTTTCTGATGAGAGACATATCTATCCAAAGAATATTCAGCACTTGGCTTCTTTGTTCAGACAGCCAGCAAAGGACCTAATTGTGAAAAACCAAATGCTGTTTATTTGATCCATGCTCATTGCACAGCCCAGCACCCTGTATCTCATTCAATACCACTGCAAACACAAAACTATGCATGGATCTTACACACTCTTAAAAATAACCACTTAAAAAAGAGAAAAAAAATAGTCTCACATCTTCCAAGGTGTGTTCTAACAATGAAGCCCTTTTTGCTTTCAATGTATTGCTTTACTTTTCACAGTTTGGGTTGGAACCAGAACTCTATTTAAAATCAGCATATTAGTTTTTAGTTGACTTTCACAAGGACAGTGGTTTTGCTTTGTGAAAATTGGTACCAAATTATGTATGTTAGGTTTCTGGACAAAGAATGTTAAGTAGATATGATCCCTTATTGATTCTGATACTGAATTCCAAAAGGAAGAGAAAATATGAACACAACCATAACATCAAAAGGCCCTGTTGTAGCCAGAAAGCGTTTTAAAAATATTTATTATGTGCATGATTTTCTGTTTGTGATGCCCATCTTGGGTGTGTAACTTCCAGTTAGAGTGAGAGGGGTTCTGTGGCCTGGGACTATTCAATTCGACTTTATTTGACAGGACAAGAAGACTTTCGAGCATAAAATCCAAATGCACTGGCTTTTACTGTCCTCACTGAAAACAGAAAAGAAAGCAGAATTTGGACTCAGTATATTTTCAGTTTATAGACTGAAAACCAACTGAAGTTCATTTACAAGTGGACATTGACAGGGAAACAACTGGGAGGTGTGCAACCTGCATATATTTCTCTGTGTGCATTTAAAATGTATCTCATTTAAAAGAGGACTCTCCAGAAGTCCACCAGCAATGAATATTTTTTTGTATAGTTGTGAGCTCTCAATAAACAGCTGGTTCTTTCAGTGAAAACCTCAGTGGGGAGGAAAGCAGAAACCACGAAGCCACAGGGATGTTACAACTCCCATGAATTAATGCTACTTCAGAAAAACAACCACCAACCTTTAAACAGCTCAAGCAAAATGTCAAGTGAATCAAGTACCCACCACACACTAAGCCTGAGTTATGAAAATGTTAACAAATAGCTACGTGTATTATTAGTGAAGAAAAGAAAACACATTGCAATTGATGGCAGCTGGGCAAATGATTAAAACACCTATATAAACCAGACCTAAAAAACAACTTGGCAATACAGGAGAGAATTGCATCCCTCTTCCTTTTAGAGTCACAACATTTTTAGGAGTGTTTCTATTAATCCTTTAGCCATAATTGTGTTCTTTTAATCCAATGTGAGGGGCTGGTATGACTCACATGAAAAGTAAGCTAGCTAGTGGGACTGGTAAACACATTGTCTGCCTAAAGGTAATTGTGAAATGCTCTTTCTGGATTTGAAATAGATGCGCATCCTGAATGCTCATCTCTCTATTCATCTTTCACGTAATTTCCTTGTTGCATATTTAAGCTAAGTGTTTTTTCCTACTTTTCTTAGAGGTAAATTAACTTAAAAGGCCTATAGAACTCAGACTATATCCATGCGGGCATGGTACACTTTACTCAATCTTAACTAGATTTTAGTACTATAATTAAAGTAGGAAATATACATACAAAATAGCAGAACAGGTAAACAGTGAAAATAATTATCCCTCCCATTCCACATCGTCCCACAGGGAGCTACTATTTAAAGGTTCTTAAGTATATTTTCTGGAATTTTCTATGCAGATTATTGTGCCCTGTTACCCTCTTCAACAGATTTCTTTTTTTCTCTTACTGATATACCTTAGAGTTCTATGTCAGTATATAGGAAGATGCCTCATTTACAAAAATGGCTGCAAGGCAATCCCTTATATGAATATACCATGATTTATTGAATCAGTTTCCTGTTAATGGGCATTTTAGAATATTTCTAGACTCATTACTAATAGCAATGGACACATATCTTTCATACACATGTTAGTCATATCCGCAGGGTAGATTCCTAGAAATGCAATTGCCAGGTCAAATAATACCTGAATTTAAAAATTTGAAAGATATTTCTAAACTGTGCTTCAAAGAGAGTGTACCAATGTATATTCTCATTAATATGGTTTGAAATTGCTCATTTCCCCACATTTTTGCCAGTGATGTGCATTACCATTTTTTTTGCAAAATGAAAGTTAAAATGGTATTTCACAATTGTTTTAAATTTTTATATTAAGTTATAAGAGAAATTGAGCATTTATTCATATGTTCCTAAGCTATTTATGTTTTATTTTTTCAAACAATTTATTCATGTCCTTTCCCTTTTTTCTATAGGTTTATTTAATTTTTTGCCTATTTACTTTTGTTAAAATTAATTAATTTATTTTTGGCTGCATTGGGTCTTCGTTGCCGCATACGGGCTTTCACTGGTTGTGGTTGGTGAGGGGGGGCTACTCTTTATTGTGGTGCGCGGGTTTCTCATTGCGGTGGCTTCTCTTGTTGCAGAGCACGGGCTCTAGGTGCGCAGGCTTCAGTAGTTGTGGCATGCGGGCTCAGTAGCTGTGGCTCGCAGGCTCTAGAGTGCAGGCTCAGTAGTTGTGGCACATGGGCTTAGCTGCTGCGCGGCATGTGAGATCTTCCCGGACCAGGGCTCGAACCCGTGTCCCCCGCATTGGCAGGAGGATTCTTAACCACTGCACCACCAGGGACGTCCTATTTACTTTTAGAACAGTTTTTAAATGATAAAAAAATTTCAACCTAAACACAATCATATGTGTTGAAAATCTTTTCTTTTTTTGAAATCAGGATATTTTTGGCCCGAAAAAATGTTTAGGTAGGGAAGTTTATCAATATTCCCCCTGGATCAGTGTTTAATTGCTTTTTATCAAAAGACAGAGAAATGAATGACTACATTATTTTACGTAATTAAAACACAAAACAAAGTTTTAGTTGTCTTTCAAGAATAAATACATTTTAGAGGGTTTTTATTTTTAAACATCAGATTGTAATTATTTTTATCTGTAATATGTAAGCAAACCTTAGTTCTTATTTTTGAGAGTGTTAATTAATTCCCCGCAGTCCAAAATGGGAAATTTGTTCCCACTGGTTTCCTTCTAGATTGAAAAGTAGCAGTCACCTCAAGAATCTTTGGGGTACCTGGTACAGAAGGGAGACTAAGCAAGACAGAGGGTCTTTTATCTAAGAGCCCCATGGATTCCAGTTTGCCCAGCTATGGGGTTCTGCCAGAATCAATAGGGCCTACAATGTAGTAGATCACAAGGCAGCCTCTCTCAAAGGTCTTTTTAAGGCTTAAATTGCTTGTTGCATCTTAAGTTGTCTAACAGCTTTCTGTTCACCTCTGACAACTTGACTGAATTGTATACCCCTGGAGGTTCATGGCTTTGTCTCTAACATAGACTGCTTAATTAACACCCCAGCCTGTGCTGGAATTCATCTTTCTAAAAGTATCTAAATAGAAAATACATAATTGTAAAACAATAATATGAGGAGATTCCACTACCAGAAGAAAACGTAACTTGAGCCAATGAAACGCCAGTGACAGCTGACAAAATCAGTAGTGGAAGACATAGCAAACTTTCATTGTCATTTGGGGAAAATGTATGTGATTCATGACTATAATAACAGATATCCCACTACCACTTGCCAAATTTGATGTACATTCCTGTTCCCTAAGTTGCCTTTTCTCCATAAATGTTTGCTGTTTAAAATGAAAACCTCTGCAAACACTAAAGAGTGAACTTGTATTGTCTGATTTCTTTTTCTAAACTCAGACTGCCTTTATAGTCAGTAGCATACTAATTTGCACCCAACACTTCTCTGCTTATATCATAGGTGCTACTTCAGCTCCAAGCATACTGTGACATCCTTAAAGGAGGGGTCATGTTATGAACTTTATCTTCCCATTGTGTCTAGTGAACTGCGGGATAAACAGATCTCAGCATCATTGATTAGTTGTACTTGAACTAAATACTTGTTCACATGACTGCCATCTAGAGACCCATCATTTCAACAAAAGCTTTGAAAGGTTTCTCAGAGTGACAGGACAAAAGTACAGCATAAGTTTGGAAAAATTAATCATTCTTATCTTCAGGTCCAAAGATGTTACCAGGGTTTCCTTCCTGGTCCTGGAAATGTAAATCGCAAGCATTAGCGGAATTCCTAAGCAGCATGTGGGATAAACCGCTGTACAACTTACTATCAATAGGCACAACAGGAAGCAGAAATGGCAAGATTCATCTCCCTCTATTTGACTAGTTCAAATGAGTTTCTTTTCTGCGTAGAGTAATATATGTAGCTCTCCAGCAGAAATGAGAAAATGTGAATGTCATCTTCATCACAGTTCAAAGGAAATATTAGAACCTGTACTGCTTTCTGTGTGTATGCTTGTATGTATCACACACATACACACATATGTGTGTGTGCGTGCACCCTGATCCAGGCAAATAACTCCATTTATATTCTCCAAGCTTGCAGCTACAGGCTAGTTATTTTTGGAGATTTTTCCTGAAAGCATGTAAATCTCTCCGGCTGAGGCTAAGTTTTGCCTCCACTTTGAAGGCCTTCTTGGAATTGCTGCCTTAATCTGCAGGCTAGACGGATTTTCTGGATATCTGGACTTTTGTGTACATGAAGATTTAACCCTCTAGAAGCCAGACTCCTTGTCTGGGTCACTGAACCCTTATTACCCCTCCTGTTCCATTCTGTTCCCCAGATCATGTGCAGATCCTGGTCCAGGGATGTGGGCCAAGAATGTGGCCATCAGCTGTCCCACGAGGAGACTAAGAGCAGGGGCCTCACAAACCACTGGCTGGGCCCAAGCCTCTGATCAGCAGGGAGACCCTGGATAAGGTGCTTCACCTCTGAGTCTCAGGTTCCTAATCTACTAAATGGGGTGATCAGAGTGATGATTAAATGAGATCATCCCTTTAATATGTTTAGAAAAACGCCTGGTGCAGAGTAAGTCCACCATAACTTTATGTGCTTTATTTCCGTCCTTCAGATTTGCATCAGGGCAAAAGTGGCAGGGCACGGTTCTGGTGAAGCCCACCAGGGAACATGTCTATCAGCTGGGTTGCAGTTGGGTGGTCCATGGGACCAATCTCTGGTTGATAAAGCCTGAGACTGCAGCATCACAACTGCAGATAACCGCAGCAGGATGTAGGAACATTGCTTGTAGGTATGTAAAATGGTACAACCACTTTGAAAAACAGTTTAGCAGTTTGTTAAATTATTAAACATAATTATACCATACAACCCAGAAGTTCTACTCCTAGAAATGAAAACTTGCACATAAATGTTCATAACAGCATTATTAGAAATAGCCAAAATGTGGAAATACCCAATCTCCCTCAACTGGTGACTGGATAAACAAAATAAGGTATATTCATATTATAGAATACTATTCAGCAAACTACTGGTCAGATAACTGCAACATAGATGAACCTCAAAAATATTATATTAAGTAAAAGAGACTAGGGACAAAGCTCATATATTGTATAATTCCATTTATATCATATGTGCAGAAAAGGCAAATCTATATAGACAGAAAGTAGACTAGTGGTTGCCTAGAACTGGGGGATGGGAGCAAAAATAACTATAAATTGGCATGAGGAATATTTTTGAGGTGATGAAAATATTCTAAAATTGGATTTTGATGATAGCTGCAAAACTCTGTAAATGTACTAAAAATCATTGAGGTTTACACTTAAAATGAGTGAATTTTATGGTATGTAAATTACACATCAATAAAGCTGTTTAAAAAAATGTTTCCACAAAGAAAACTGTAGGTCCAGATGGCTTCCCTGTGAATTCTACCAATAATCTGAGAAAGAAACATCACCAATATTATAAAAACTCTTACAAAGAACAGAAACATAGGAACTACTTCTCAAATAATTTTTATAGGCCAGCAGAACTTTTATACCAAAACTGAAAATCGCATAACAAGAAGGGAAACTTATAGGCCAATTTTCTCCATGAACATGGATACAAACTTCCTAAACCAAAAAATCAGCAAACTGACTCTGGCATTATATAAGATAATAATATATTACAATCTAGATGGGCTTAGGTTGAGTAAAAACTGAAAATCATCCCATGTTTCTGAGAATGCAAAAAAATAAATAAATAAAATGTAACATTTTTTCATGATAAAGGAAGAAAGACCTCTTAGCAAACTAATAATAAAAGAAAGTTTCCTTAATTCATTAAAGGTTATCTAAAAATAACTTATAGCAAACATGGTGCTTAATGGTGAAATACTGAAAGCTAAGCACCCGAAATTAGAAATGAGATGAAGATACCTGGTATTAATTTCTATTAATATTGCTCTACAGATTGTAGCTAACGAAATTTAAAAAGAAAAGAAATAAAAGATATAAAGGTATAAATGAAGAAAGACTGGAAAGCTGTCATTATTTACAAATGATCATGTATATAGAAAAATCCAAGAATATCTAGTTAAAGAGTTAGAATTAATTCATGAATTTAGCAAGAACACTGGATAAAAATCAGTTTATAATAAGCATTAATTATATTTCTGTATACTAGTGACTAACAATTAGAAGATGAATTGTAAAAAAGATACTGTTTATAGTAGCAAAGAGTTCAAGGTACCATGTGTGACAGCAAGAATAAATAGCAGAGGGACTTCCCTGGTGGCACAGTAGTTAAGAATCCACCTGCCAATGCAGGGGACACAGGTTTGATCCCTGGTCTGGGAAGATTCCACATGCCGCGGAGCAGCTAAGCCCGTGCACTGCAACTACTGAGCCTGAGCTCTAGAGTCCGTGAGCCACAACTACTGAAACCCGCGAGCCACAACTACTGAAGGCTGCGTGCCTAGAGCCTGTGCTCCACAACAAGAGAAGCCACCTCAATGAGAAACCTGCGCACCACAACGAAGAGTAGCCCCTGCTCGCCGCAACTAGAGAAAGCCCGCATGCAGCAACAAAGACCCAACACAACCGAAAATAAATAAAAATAAAATAAAAATATAAAACTTCAAATAAAAAAAGAATAAATAGAAAAGAGCAGAATCAAATTTAAGAGCACTTCAGATATCAGAATTATCAACTGAAGACTATGAAATAACTATTTCTATATTTAAGAGACTAAAAAGCCTTAAAATATAAGCAAGGAAAGCAGACTGCAACAAAAGACTAAGGAGAATGAAAAAGAAACAAATGTGTATTCCAGGAATTTTAAAATGGATATAAAAATTTAAAAGATAAAGATAAGACTAAATAGACAAAGAGAGATTTAGTGTACTAGAAGATGAATATAGGTCTACTTCTAAAATGTAACATAAAGAAATAGAGTGATACCACTCTTATTCAACATAGTTTTGGAAGTTTTAGCCACAGCCATCAGAGAAGAAAAGGAAATAAAAGGAATCCAAATTGGAAAAGAAGAAGTAAAGCTGTCACTGTTTGCAGATGACATGATACTATACATAGAGAATCCTAAAGATGCTACCGAAAAACTACTAGAGCTAATCAATGAATTTGGTAAAGTAGCAGGATACAAAATTAATGTACAGAAATCTCTGGCATTCCTGTACACTAATGATGAAAAATCTGAAAATGAAATCAAGAAAACACTCCCATTTACCACTGCAACAAAAAGAATAAAATATCTAGGAATAAACCTACCTAAGGAGACAAAAGACCTGTATGCAGAAAATTATAGAACACTGATGAAAGAAATTAAAGATGATACAAATAGATGGAGAGATATACCATGCTCCTGGATTGGAAGAATCAATATTGTGAAAATGACTCTACTACCCAAAGCAATCTACAGATTCAATGCAATCCCTATCAAACTACCACTGGCATTTTTCACAGAACTAGAACAAAAAATTTCAAAATTTGTTTGGAAAAACAAAAGACCCCGAATAGCCAAAGCAATCTTGAGAACAAAAAACGGAGCTGGAGGAATCAGGCTCCCTGACTTCAGACTATACTACAAAGCTACAGTAATCAAGACAGTGTGGTACTGGCATAAAAAACAGAAAGATAGATCAGTGGATCAGGATAGAAAGCCCAGAGATTAACCCATGCACATATGGCCAACTTATCTTTGATAAAGGAGGCAGGAATGTACAGTGGAGAAAGGACAGCCTCTTCAATAAGTGGTGCTGGGAAAACTGGACAGCGACATGTAAAAGTTTGAGATTAGATCATTCCCTAACACCATACACAAAAATAAGCTCAAAATGGATTAAAGACTTAAATGTAAGGCCAGACACTATCAAACTCTTAGAGGAAAACATAGGTAGAACACTCTATGACATAAATCACAGCAAGATCCTTTTGGACCCACCTCCTAGAGAAATGGAAATAAAAACAAAGATAAACAAATGGGACCTAATGAAACTTCAAAGCTTTTGCACAGCAAAGGAAACCATCAACAAGACCAAAAGACAACCCTCAGAATGGGAGAAAATATTTGCAAATGAAGCAACTGACAAAGGATTAATCTCCAAAATTTATAAACAGCTCATGCAGCTCAATAGCAAAAAAACAAACAACCCAATCCAAAAATGGGCAGAAGACTTAAATAGGCATTTCTCCAAAGAAGATATACAGACTGCCAACAAACACATGAAAGAATGCTCAATATCATTAATCATTAGAGAAATGCACATCAAAACTACAATGAGATATCATCTCACACCAGTCAGAATGGCCATCATCAAGAAATCTAGAAACAATAAATGCTGGAGAGGGTGTGGAGAAAAGGGAACACTCTTGCACTGCTGGTGGGAATGTGAATTGGTACAGCCGCTATGGAGAACAGTATGGAGGTTCCTTAAAAAACTAAAAATAGAACTACCATATGACCCAGCAATCCCACTACTAGGCATATACCCTGAGAAAACCATAATTCCAAAAGAGTCATGTACCAAAATGTTCATTGCAGCTCTATTCACAATAGCCCGGAGCTGGAAACAACCTAAGTGTCCATCATCGGATGAATGGATAAAGAAGATGTGGCACATATATACAATGGAATATTACTCAGCCAGAAAAAGAAACGAAACTGAGCTATTTGTAATGAGGTGGATAGACCTAGAGTCTGTCATACAGAGTGAAGTAAGTCAGAAAGAGAAAGACAAATACCGTATGCTAACACATATATACGGAATTAAAAAAAAAAAAGTCATGAAGAACCTAGGGGTAAAACGGGAATAAAGACACAGACCTACTTGAGAATGGACTTGAGGATATGGGGAGGGGGAAGGGTAAGCTGTGACAAAGCGAAAGAGAGGCATGGACATGTATACACTACCAAACGTAAGGTAGATAGATAGTGGGAAGCAGCCACAGAGCACAGGGAGATCAGCTCGGTGCTTTGTGACCGCCTGGAGGGGTGGGATGGGGAGGGTGGGAGGGAGGGAGATGCATGAGGGAAGGGATGTGGGAACAGATGTATATGTATGACTGATTCACTTTGTTATAAAGCAGAAACTAATAAAAAAATTTTAAAAAAAGAAAGAAAAAAAAAAGAAATAGAGTGATAAAAGTGTTACGAAGAAATGAAAAGACACAGAGTCAGGATAAGGAACTGTAGAATGGGGACAATAACTTCTGAAGAGGTAATACCCAAGAAGTCTTAGGGGCACTTAAAAGACACCAATACTTGGGTGTGGATATAAGTGAATATTATGACAATGTTTATGAGTGAAAGAAAAAAATAAAGTCACAAACAAATTTGTATAGTTTGATTTCATGTATATAAACTTTCAAAACATACAAAACTAGATGATCTAATGTTTAAGAATTCAGTCAGAGATGATAAAACTATTGAGAGAAGCAAGAGAATGGTAGTTGCAATGCAGGATGGTCATTGCCTTTGAGTGATGAGATGGAGATGGGATCCCCAAGGTTTTGGGGGGCATGGGTAGTGCTCTACATGTGCAGCTAGGTTGTGGGTACACGGGTAATTGCAACATTATTTATCTTTATACCCTTTCCAAATATGAGAGTAGGTTTGGGCAGTTCATAGAAAAAGAAACAGAAGTTGCTCTTTAAATGTGAATGCATAGCCAATATTACTCAATGTACAAAATATAAATTAAAACCATTAGTAAGCATTTTGCACCTATTGGATTTAGATAAAAATTTTAAAATGTGATAATATACAGTTCACCAAAGGTTAGGGGAGAAGACACTTATACAGTATTGGCTGAAGTTCAAAATGGTTCAAACAATTCATAGCGCATGTGGTAGTATTGTTTATAATCCTAAAACACTCGAAACTCATCAATGTCCATCAGTGGGGATTAATTAAGTGAACTATGGCGATCCATACAATCTAACACTATATAGTCATTAAAAATAATGAAGTAGGTCTGTATGTGCTGAAAGAGGATGACCTCCAAGAAATACTATTCAGTGAAATAAGATGCAGAATGTATGAATTCTTGGTATGCTTCTATTCATATAAAAGATAAATATATGTATTGTATGTTTGGAGAAGTATGAAGTATTGCTAGAAGGATAGCTACATAAAGGAAAAGGTGTAAAAATAGTTAACTCCCGGGAGTAATGGAACAATGGTTCTAGGCTGTCAGGTGCACTTTCTTTTCACTATCATCCTTTTTTTTTTAACCTTCTATATTTTATATCATATGCAAAAATCCTCTTTCAATTGAAAAAAGTCATTTGTATACTAAGATTCATATATATACAGGGCTGTAACATGGTCATAATACAGGGAAGCACGTGTTTGTCTAAGTCACTGTAAAAATACCCTCTATATTTGGAATTTATAACTAAAGCAATAAATCAAAATCTCTTAACAAAAGTGAGTTTTTGTTTTATTTTACACCACTCAAGTGTTATCATCAGGAAGAAAAACCTATTGCATGAAATTTCTAGTGCTGCCTGGGTTTAACTTGCTTCAAAACAATGAAAAAAAATGCTGTTTCAAATGTTAAAAAAGAAAAAAGCTTCGCTGACTTCTCTCCTTTGAAATGGATAAATACAAAGGCAAACAACAGAAATAATATTAAGATACCTATTTTGGGATCCCCTCTCCAAAACCAGGTATGTTATTTAATTTCACTTTTTATCAGTTGTTCATTTGGGGTCAAACTTTCTACAGTTCCATAATGGAACTTGCTACTCCATTTTCAGAGGCGCAGATGGTTGGGAAACGTTTCACGAGTAATCCATTTTATTTGAGTGGAACTGAATTAGCTTTTCCAACCCACAATTTCCAAATACGAAGTCAGAAATGAAATACACCCTTCTACAACCTAGTGGTGTGGCTCTGGGAAAATCATGGCAGCTCTCAGAAATAGTCTCCTCTGCACATGAGAATGCCCAATGCCTTTGTTGTACTGTTGTGAGATTAAATCATGTGGCACATTCCTTTGAGAGTACCTGCCGGCTGCCTGGCACACCTTTGAGTCCCCAGCCCTGGCCATCTCCAGCATCACTGGACAGCATCTAAAAATATCAACATCTGGCCCCATGGAGGCCAACTGAATCAGCATCTCTGGCCCTAGACCTTAGCATATGCACTTTTCAAAGCTCCCTGGATGATTCTCATGTGCAGCTACAGTTAAGAACCCTGGACTAACTCTGGACCAGGGCCTATCCTATCTTCCAGCTAGCTATTAAAAACACTGACATTTTTATTGATAAAACACCAATGAAGTTGTGAGGATCCACAAGCAAACAAACCGAGCACTAATTTGTCTCTGGTGGCATATGTGCTCCTCGTACATTTTTGATTCAAGAAACGAGAACTGCCTTTGCTACCCTGCTGGGATGCCACCAGCCATATTATCAGCCTCTGATAAGGTGGAAGTGACATTTTAAGGGAAGGGTAAGAAGGGAAGTAGGAGGAAAGGAACTTGTGTTTTAAAAGCAGAAAAGACATATAACAAACGAGCATGCTCTGGGTATCAGTTTTTCCAGGTCAGAATCAAGCCTAATGACATGGCATATGACATGGCATATTTCTTTCCATGTCAATGATAGCTACTCTTTAAAATGACTACAGGTCCTTTCTTCCAGCCACACTTAGCACTCCCTACATCCCTTTACTTGCTCTGTTTTGTGCATAATAGATTACTGATTTCTTTTTTTACTATATATTTGCATTAGAACCTAAATTTCACGAGAGAAGGTTTAGCATCCCAGTTAGTTCTTACACTGTTGAATTTTCTTCCTAAACTTCTCCAAAACAAGAGACCTACCTCCCAAGGCAACACCTTTTTTTAAAAAATAAAAAAGACATTATGGCACAATAGGAAAAACACAAACTAGAGGAAAGTAAAGTGTTTTGAAACAATCATTTAAAAAAGAAAAAAAAATGCTTTCCTCAATAATAGCATTTTCCACACATGAAGCCTTCTCTCCTACATTTTGCCTTAGTTTGATTAAAATGCTTGTTTCCAATTCTGCTGGATCCTCCAAAACATTTTTCTCTGGCCATCCCTTGGAGGTCACCATTACTCTGACTGGTCTCTAATTCTCTGGTATGGCTCTGGTTCCTCTCTTTAATAATTGGATTCTGCCGGCTGTTTGCTAGCCTTCGGCGTTTCCTCCAAAACTAAGTGAACTTGTAACAATATAAGATAAAGCTTTTCCTCCTTTTATCTTTACTTTCTTTAGAGTCTTACCAAGAATCTTGTTTACTCCTGGGGGCTACAACAAATTATCCTTTCCCGGTTGTTTACAGGAGAAACCACATATGTGCGTTGTGTAACTTTAAGCAGTTCAACATGTCATTCCGTTAGTAAAGGGAGCATCTGACCTTGCTCCAGAAACCTGGCATCAGAGTCAGCGTTTTCACGAGTGTTTCACCCACTGAGCTGTGTGTAGGACTTTGGCCAGACACCTTCACCTGAATGGACCCCAGTTCTACATCTCACTCATGAAATGCTAGCCAAGGTCATGTCAAACTTTTTTCTCTATATAGAGTTCATGGTCATTTTATGGAAATATATTCAGTACATGTAAATCACTGAGTGAGCTTACTGAACTGGGTAGGGTACAGTCAGCATGAACTTGTCTCTCACCAGCACTGTAAGACTCTCTGTAGGATAGAACTCTTCCTCCTCTACACATCATCTCCAACAGGCCCAAGAAGTCGGGAAAGGTGCGTTTTCTGCATTAAAACATCTGTGTTAGATACTTTAGTCTAAATCTAAATTTTAATATCATATCCAATGTAGTAGAGCTTCTTTCCTGTTCCCTAAGCTCAAGTCTGACCTGGCGTTTGGAAGGTAGCAGTGAGAAAGGAGAAACAAGAGGAACTTTCCTTAGGCTGGTATTCTGCCAGCCCACACCAGCCCTGCCGGGCATCCTTGCTGGCTGGTCAGCATGTGTGCCCCACCAATGGTGAAATACTCTGAATATCACACCTGGCTTTTTCACTCTCCTTTGTCTCCCAACTCCTCTGCTGCTTCCAGCCAGAGCTTTTAGTACTTTCTTAGACAGCAAATGTCTTCTGCCTGTCCCAGTAAATATCCAAATGACAGCTCTGCTGTACAGCACATGAACTGGCTTTTTGAGATGCCAATGCACATGCCCTTCTTAGTTAAGATCCTTTCAAGATGTCTGAAGCCTGGCTACCTTTCACAGTGCCCTATGGGAAAGCACATACACTGGCTCCTCCAATTTGGGGAAATGCAGCTTCAAGCACTACTGATCTGTCCTCTCTGTTTTTGCAGTCACCACCATCCAGCCTTGGGCCTTCAGACTTTCCCAAGTGAGAGGCAGACACCAGGCCCTGTGCCCCTCCCCAAGCTTCGAGGGACATAAATCAAACTCTCAAGACTGATTGTGTATGGGGGCACCTAAAAGTCTCATCACTCTTCAAACCAGAGGGAGATGCCAGTCTGTCTCTTGCAGATGACATAATATTTAGGGGTGGGACCATATTCACTTGGCATAGAAGGGGGAATTACCCCCTCCCCTTCCTAAGGAAGAGAAAAGAGAGCTGTCAGTCTCCTTCAAAGGAAGTTTCCTTCACCAAAGTTGCTTTTGAATGCCTGTCTTCTCTTACCTGGGCTGTTGGAGTGATGGTAGCTGAACTGGGCTGCCACCTCCAGCAAAGCCCATGGGGCTTTACGTTCAGCCCTTTTCTTTAGTATGCTGGAAAACTTTTTCACCCCTTGTACCTTTCACAGCTTTAGAACTTTTGCTGAAATTACAAGGTAACAAAAAAGTGACATGCCCATTTGACTACATTTTACAAGCTTTTCTCTTGCATGTATTTTTTTAGAAATGCTTAAAGGATACTTGGGACCTTAGAATTACTCATTTTATCATTGAGCAATCTAAGGAAAATACTTATTCTCTCTAAGTCTCAGTATATTATACGTAAAATGAGCTAACAAGAAATTACCTGACATGATAATTATGAGATTAAATGAGATAACCTATGAGAATTCTAGGTAAACTTTTTAGTGCTATTCAAAGATTAGTTAGTATGGTAAATATAACCTGAGTAAAGTGGAAATGAAAGGCAGGTATTAAAGTAATTCAGGCTTACAAAGCATCTTCCAGTAGGTAATATAGATAAAGATACACACCTGAATACAGTCTGAGGCTTATAAAGAGCATCACATACCCCAACCCTCAACCTAAACTCTTAGATGACACGAAAATGTTTTCAAATTGATACACAAGAAGAAGGAGGGGGAGGATAAAGAAGGGAGGAAGATGGAGGGAAGGAGAAGAATTATTAAAGAAAGGAAAAGAAACAACAACACTAGAAAATGTTCATTGTGGCAACACAAAAGCCCCTTCTCATGGTGTATGGTTACCAGCTCGTTTTCACTTCTCAAACATCTACTCAGATCTTGCCATATAGCCTCCCTCCTGCCTTAGCATATCTAAGATGTTTTCTTTCCAAAATGTTAAAACTGCCATATACGTAACTTACAGTTTTCCAGCTATTTTACACATCTGTTTTTTGTCTCTCCAATTAAAATTTTGAGATGCAGGCTGATCTTTCTATTTCTTCTGTGGCCCTTGCAATGCAAAACAGATGGTTAAGTCCACAGATGACAATAAGAGTATGTTCATTTGCCTTAATTCAAATCAAAGTGTGACATGAACCTAGGCTGAGAACCCTCAAGGTAAATTCATTTCTGTAGCAGATTTCATAAATTCTACAGAAAATGCTAAGGTGCTCAAAAAATATACAGGTTGGATAAATAGCTAATATAAATGAGCACAGGCAACTGAGGTGACATGGGAGCCTCTGAGACCCTCGGTGCTTCCAGTAAGAGTGGAAATATCATGCGATATTTTTGAACTTCTGTTTTTGTATCAGCACTTCAGAGGAAAGAGAGCAATTATTTATATACCCACACAAATATCTGCCAAATGCAGGGAGCTACATCACTATTTATATTAAGAATTTTTTTTCCAATACCAGAAAAACTTACTTTACTTTCAGCTTCAGTCTTGATTTGTACTAATCTTTTCATTCTTGCCTGCTCTGAAGCACAGATTATATTATTTCTGTTTGGTAAAGTGTTAATTCCTAAATGTGCAGAGTTATAAACAGTTAAAGAAAAAAGAGGTTAAACCAAAATAAGCGCTTAAGAAATTACTCTGAATCAAGGACTATGCTGTCAATTTACATTTTTTACCTTTTAAAGTCACAACACCCCTTCAAAGTAGCCACAACAGACCTTGGGAAACAGGCTTAGGGAAGGTAAATAATTGGCCAAAGACCACAGAGATCTATTTGATTGCAAAGTCTGTTTTTTGATCACTATTCCATTTTGCACCCCCTAGCTCATAACCAGGGCAAATGAGCGTTTGGCCATTAATACTCTGCCTCTGAGTGGCTGGAAAAATGAAGTAGCTCGTCCCACCAGAGTCATTCAACTAAAATGTTTTTGTTTTGTTTGTTTATTTTTTACCACTCAGACACATATTTAATAATTGTAAAAATCCAAAAGAACCTCAGTGTCTAATCTCGAGGTCACAGGTCAACTGCCCTTGGAGGGTTGCTTGACAAAGCTGGACGTGCTCCTGCCTTCCTGCCATCCACTGAAGCTGCCTCAACCAGCCAAGGAACAGGGGTCTGATCACTATGCTGACTTCTGTATTCTCTTAATCTCATTTTATGTACTATGTGTTTAGTTTCGATAAAGCACTTGTACCAATGGCTCTGGAGCTTGGAGGAAGACTAAGTGATTCTGAGTAACGTGTGGGCCTACACAGCAGAGCTCTCCCTGAGGAGGAAAAGAGTAGGTCTTTTCTTCCACTACCAGGAGAGTCACGAGTGTCAGTCCTATCCGTGGGCCACTAGTGCTAAAAGGCTGGAACCATTCTGTCTCTGAGCATGACAGGTTCTTGCTCTCCCTGGGGAGAGGCAAGGAGCCTTCAGTCAGGAGTCTTCTGTGAAGGAGCACCATGACGGCCATTTCTGATCCCTTCATCCAGCTGTTGTGAAAAGAGGCAAAGGAGGCCACAGAGCAAGAAAATGCTGAGTCTGGCAGACAAGAGAATGGACAATTCTGCCCTCATTTGTGCTAGTCGTTAATGTACCACTTTTAAACTCCAAGATGCTACTTATTTCCCTTCATTGTGCACTTGTAGTTGCGTCTAGAATCAATTCTAAACCAAAGTCTCTTATGAAGCTTTAGTCTTCAGGTTGCCTATGAGGTATTTAGTCACACCAATTATGTAACAGAGCTGTCATAGACAATGTGGCTTTGCAAGGGTCCACCTTCTTGTTTATTGGCAATCAGGGAATTAATGCTCTCAAATTGACGCAAGGAGCCTGGACTGTCCCCATTTTATAGAAGCCACATAAATTGCCTCAGGACTCTACAAGAGCTGCCCAAGAACCTCATGGCTATGAGATTTCTATCTGTGGGTCATGAATCTGTTTCCCATGAAAGATTCTATATTCCAGCCAAGAGACACTCAATCCTGGTGTAAGTTTTGTTCTCTCAGGACATTATAAAGGAGGCAAAATGATGGAAAGAAAGGATACCAGGGTGGGAATCCAGTTCTGCCTCAAACTAGCCAGGAGACCAGAGGCAAGTCCTGGAAGGCCTGTTTCCCTGTCTACAAGTGTTACATTGGACTGGATGGGCTGGAAGTCCTGTCACAGCCTGAGATTTTGTATGACTGTTAAAATATCTGAATGTCTGAGGTCCTTAAAAAATAGGTATGCCCCCCCCCAATTTAGACTAGATTTGCTGAGTGTGGTGTTCCTCTAGTCCCCAATAACACACTGCCTCCTGATCTGCCCTGGCTCCCCAGGGAGGAATGAAAGAAAGGCTTTGTGACATACAAAAATATAAATGTAGTGACAGCTGACCTTTAGTAGAAATGAGTCTTGCCTTTACACAGCTTTGTATAACAACTAGGAATGGCTATGCTTTTTCCTCTCCCCACCCCAAGCCTACTCTTTTAAGCATGCAGGACGTATCCCCACCTCCTATTTCTCCTTATTCCACCAGGGGACCCTGACGAAGGAACAAAGGAGTCTTACAAAGAGGAGGTGTCTCAAGTACCAAACGGCAGCCACGTGATGATGTCAGGTAGGTCTGACACTAAAAAGAGGTTGTGTCCAGCAGAACCCAATTCCATAGGAGTCCCAGCTCCAAGACTGGGGGGCAGCAGGCGTGGAGGACAAGCTCCCTGCTGAGAATCAGTCTGCAGGACCCACCGGAGGATGCTGTGGCTGCGCAGCACCGGAGCGCGTTGTCGTAGATGGTGTTCACACTGGTGCAGACGGGCTGCTGCTGCAGCTCCGTCACCCGACAAGCAACGAGCCCGCCAGCCACACGCAACAGCAGCAACAGCCCCAGCACAGCCCAGGATCGAGTGTGGTTCCCGGGTGGTGGCTTCCGGGGCCGAGAGCCGGACTTAGATTTCGGGGCCTGATCTGTTTCCTTCTTAGGTTCCTTCTGCTCCCGCTTGGCTGCTTTGAGGGCGTCCTACTCCTTTCTCCGGCGCTCCTTCTCTTCCGTCTTCTCCCGCTTCCGCAGTTCCGCTCCGGAGCCTCCTTAGCTCGCTGCTTGGCCTCCCACGTCTTCTCAGCCTCTCGGTCTATTTCCAGCTGCCGCTGCCTCTCTCGCTCCTGATCGAGCTGCACCGCCTTCGTGTGTTCTAACACACTGTTGGCGCACTGCTTACGCTGCTTCTCGTCCAAGCAAGACAGGATCCAGGGGGTTATCCTTCAGGCCAGCCACTTCAGACTCCTGAGCTGAGCAAAGCTGACCGGCAGGGTGACCAGCCTGCTGTTGAGGTCCAGGTGCTGGAGGTTGACCAGGAGGCCGAAACCCGCTGGCTGCTGCTGCAGTTTGTTCTTACTCAGGTCCAGCTTCACCAGGTGTGTGAGGCCACGGAAATCCAACAGAAGGGTACTCAGTTTACTGCAGGACAGATCCAGTATGGTGGCCTTTGGGGGGCAGCCAACTCCTTGACCGGTACCTCATTCAGGTCGCTGAGGCTCAGGGCCAGCTTGTTGCTGTCCAGCTCGTGGAGGTTCCCGCCCTGGCTACCGGTCTTGGTCATGGTGACGCCGGCTGAACGGGGCTTCGACGGGCAAGAGAAGGGGTGAGAAGCCGCTCGGCGGACTCACACTCGCACCCAACCGACAATGCCTGCGTCCCCTGCCACCCATCTGCCCCCCAGTTGGCACTCTGAGCCCCGCGCCCCATTCCCACCGGTGCAGCCGCGACAACGATGATGAAGTAACTCATCCCACCAAAGTCATTCAACTAAAATGTTCAGTCACCATGTGCACCTAGGTTTTTCTCTTTTTTTTAACAGTTTTTTGAGATGTAATTCACACACCATCCAAGTCACTCATTTACAGCCACTATGGAGAACAGTATGGAAGTTCCTTAAAAAACTAAAAATAGAACTACCATACGACCCAGCAATCCCACTGCTGGGCATATACCCTGAGAAAACCATAATTCAAAAAGGGTCATGTACCAAAATGTTCACTGCAGCACTATTTACAATCACCAGGACATGGAAGCAACCTAAGTGTCCATCAACAGATGAATGGGTAAAGAAGATGTGGCACATATATACAATGGAATATTACTCAACCATAAAAAGGAACGGAACTGGGTGACTTGTAGAGACATGGATGAACCTAGAGATTGTCATACAGAGTGAAGTAAGTCAGAAAGAGAAAAACAAATATCGTATATTAATGCATATATGTGGAATCTGAAAAAACTGGTATGGATAATCTTATTTACAAAGCAGAAGTAGAGACATAGATGTAGAGAACAAATGTATGGATACCATGGGGGAAGGGGGTAATGGGATGAATTGGGAGATTGGGATTGACATGTATACACTATTGATACTATGTATAAAATAGCTAACTAATGAGAACCTACTGTATAGCACAGGGAACTCTACTCAATACTCCGTAATGACCTACATGGGAATAGAATCTAAAGAAAGAGTGGTTGTATGTATATGTATAGCTGATTCACTTTGCTATACAGTAGAAACTAACACAACATTGTAAAGCAACTATACTCCAATTTTTAAAAAAGTGTATGATTCTGTGGCTTTTGGTGTATTTACAGTTGTGCAATCATCACCACAGTCAGTTTTAGAATATTTTTACCACCCCAAAAAGAAACCCTGTACCCCTTGGCTGCCAGCTCCCAATTCCTCCATCCCTCCAGCTCTAGGCAACCATTAATCTGCTCTCTGTCTCCATATATTTGTCTGTTTTGAACATTTCATATAATGGAAGCATACAGTATGTGGCATTTGTGACTATTTCCTTCAATCAGTGTAAGATTTCTAAGGTTCATTCATGTTGTAGCATGTATCAATACCTCATTTATTTTCATGGCAGAATAACATTTTATTGTACAGATATGTCCCATTCTGTCTATCCATTCATCAGTTAGTGGACGTTGGTCTGTTTCCACCTTTTGGCTGCTATGAAGAATGCTACTATGAATGTTCATGTACAAGATTTTGTGTAGACATATGGTTTCATTTCTCTTCGTTCTATACCCAGAAGTGAAAATGCTGGATTCTATGGTAACACTATGGTTAAGCTTTTGAAAACTGCCAGTTTTCTAAAGTGGCTGAATCATTTTTCATTCCCACCAGCAGTGAAGGAGAGTTCCAATTTCTCCACTTCCTCACCTACACTTGTTATTATCTGACTTTTTGATGATAGCCATCCTAGTAGGTATGAAACAGTATCTCATTTTGGTTTCTATTTGCATTTCCCTGATGGCTAATCCTAGGCTTTCTTTGAAGTGCATCTTAAAATATTTGTTACAGTTATTCAATTCAGTGTTAAAATCCTTGCTCTTAAAGCAATTCAAAAATCAATGAGAAAAAGGAGTGACTGTAAGCTGATAAGAATGTGTGTGCATATACATATGCACATGTGTGTACCTCTTGCATGCATACATTTATTTACATGTAAACATGTATGTCTCAGAACTATGAAAGTGTGGGCTCTCAAGTTAAATTGCTTGAGGTCAAATCCAGGCACTGCTACATAGTACCTGAATGACCTGGAGTAAGTTGATTAATTGCTCTAAGCTCATTTTTCCTATCTATAAGTAGGGACAATAAAAACAGCATACATAATTTGCTTAGCATAGCACTTCTAGATAGTTGATTTATAAATATTAGCTCAATATTTCTGTATTCATTGACTCTTTTACAATTAGGAGGCGTTTCATGTACTGCACAATTTAAAAAAATCAATGAGGTTTACATTTTATCTTTGCACATACTTGTTTCTAAATATTTCTAGCCCACATTTTGGTTTAGCCTTTAATAGATTCCCTGTCGTGGATCAGTGTTCCGCCTTACCTAATTTCTCACCCTCCCCTTCAAAATACAATTATAAATTCCCCATACAAAAAAAAATAATAAGAAATATCTTTATTGCAAAACAGCACCATCAGTTCTCACAGTAAAATGCATCCCATGTTGATACAGTTCTAAGAGAGGTCCCAAGGCAACCAAAAGAGGAAGAGGAAGCCCTCAGGGCCGGTGAGAGCATGTGCCCTTGAAGGGCAATCGAACTCTCCTTCCTTTCCCCTCCAAAGCCTCATGATTTAGTCCTTATACTCCCCACTCGTCAAACCAGGGGAGCAGGGGAAATAAGTAGCACAAATTACCAAATAATGCTCCTTATTTCCATATAGAAGCAGGTGCATTTTCCTCAGGATAAGTGGTGTGATGACACTGATCCACTCTGACAGGCCAGCTGATCTAAAATTACTCAGCACACAGCCCCTGGCTGGGGAAGCTTCTCCCAAGAGCTTATTCTGAAACTCTTCAATCCCCCAGGTGCTAATTAAAATTTACTGGATAATATTTGCAAAGCTCAATGGCCCTAGTTACAGCAATTATCAGTTACTAAATGTTAGTGCCGGGGGTGTCACCTGATGATTGGCTTTTTTATTCAAGAGGATTGTCCCTCTTCCCCCACCCATGATTCTTTCCCTCCACTTCTTCAAGAATCCAAATGGGCTAAATGTTTCAAATGGCTTGAGAGGAGGAAAAAAATCATCATCCTACACTTAAAATAATTCTTTTTTCCTTGGACCACTAGGCACTGAGGGATCAGGGTTTTAAACACAAGGATCCCACTGTGGAAGTGAGGGGCTAAACTGGAGTTTCACCTCTGAGCCACCATCAAGGTGTACTCCTGGCTCATCCATTTGCCTCAGTGATTGCATCAGCAGGTAGACCAAAGGCCCTGACCAAAGCCCGCTAATCTTATCAGGTTATTGCAAATGACTGCTCTTGAAATGGGAGACAGTATGTCTAAACAAAGGAGAACCGACCAATTTATGGAGTTGGCACCAAAGGAGCCATAGGACAAGGACTCAGCCTGGTTACCATGCTCTGGCCCCGGCTTCTGCAGACCACACGAGGAGACAAGTATTGCAATGACATACAGAGGCATTTCCTGGGTTTAACTGAGTTCAAAATGTGCTTGTTGGCCTTCATTAAGCAGATGAACTGTGACAAAAAATAAGATGGTCCAGATACTCTCTAAATAAATGACCTTAAAATTAATAGTCAAACTTCTTTACGTTCTAATTCAGGAAAGACGTCAGATCCAAGACCAGTTTAACTCAACCCCCTGATCTGGGGGCACCAGCGGCTTTTGCTCTTTGCTCATATACCAATGGCAACTTTTTACTAAGACACAGTGTTCTCAATTGTTTCTGTGTTTGTTTATTTGTTTCCAGAAGAACACTTTTCCAGAGTTCTCTTCCAAGAGAACTAATATTTGTGGAACATCTACTATTTGCCAGACATTAATGCTCGGCACGTTAAACAACCACATACAGCTTTCTTTGTCTTGGCCCAACTATAATGTCAGCTCTTCCCTTTCCCTTTTAAATAAATCTATTTTCAGAAGCAGAGGAAAAGGTGATGGCCCAAATTTTTGATAGTCAGGGATATGTGTAAAAGAAATATAAAACAGTAGAAGAAAGACCAAACTTTGTGAGAGAAAATCCAAGGTTATTAAAAAACTCTTCCCCTTTCAATACCTCTGGCCTTCTCCAAGGCATTGAACATTCTGAGCCTAGAGGCACCTCACTGGGTCAAGATTAGACACTGCACGTGAAGGAGCTCAGAGAGAGGTGAGATGCTGTATAAAGTAGGAAGACTCTTACTCTAACCAGGAGGTCAATAGAAGTGAAATATTGAAGATCCTCACAAACACTTGCAATGCTCATAGAGATCAAACCAAGAGGTTACTGAGTTAAAAAGGCACAGCTGTGTATATCCTGCAGCAAATGATGATCATCAATAGTTAAAGTTGTTTCTGGTCCTGGCTGCATAAGGTTTTCTTCAGAACCAAGCAGGTTTAAAACTAACTTGCAGCAACAATTAATATGCTAGACCATTCTATTTCTTTCATTGTACAATATCATATAGAAACAAACTTTGCATCCTTTTGAAGTTTTATAGGAAATACATTGGGGTAAGGAAGAGAATGTAAGTTTGTTGTACAGTATATATAAGCATTCTCCTCCCTAAGCCCCCAATAAATCTCCTATAAAGTTTTGAAAGGATGAAACATGTCTAGCAAATGTCTTTTTTAAAGGCTTGGGGTCAAACATACTTGATTTTCCACTAGGTTAAAATAATTTTTGTATGTCCAATCTATTAAACCAAATAATGAAAAAGATGTACAAAGCAGCAATTTCATCTGCATTTTCAATAGCTGTTTCCCTGGGCCAACTTGTTGGCAAAGCAATTTGCATGAACATTACTAGCCTCAACCAGAAAACATTCAGTAAGTGTCAGATATTCGCTGGGAACTTTTTGGTACTGACTGATCTACAAATCATTTCAAATACATGGATACCCGAAGGATGGGAGGAAGGGACTTTAGCCAGGAAAAATGGTGAGGAGGAACATTTCAGGAAAAGGAAGTAGCACATGCCCATGGGAAGGAGAAACCGTGGCTGGAATAGAGTGAAGGGTGGGTGAGGTAGGCAGAGGTTAGATCATGCAGGACCTCAAGGTCCTAGGAGGAAACACAACTTATTCAGATGGTTTAATAATGAGATTTTAACAATAGGGATACTTTCAGATGTGTAGGCAGTATTTCAGGAGTCAGCACTCAGAGAAAGCATAACAGGAAGCTCTCACCATCCCTAGGACAAGAAGGAGGAAGAGAAGTATTGGAGTCTGGTGGGAGCTGGAGCTGTGGAGGTGAGGCTACCCACACCTGCTGGCAGAGAAGAAAGGCAGAAACAGGGAAGCAGCAGGAAATACCTCCAAACCCTCCGACTCTCCTAATGCTCTGCCAGTGCATCCCATCCAGTGTCTTTCTTGGGACATAGAGAAATTAGGGGAGGAAAAGATGGCAAACAGAGAATAACCAGCATACCGGACTTTTTATTTCATCCTAAGACAAATGGGAAGCCTTTGAAAATTTTTAATCTAGGGAGTGAAGTGGTGAAATTGACAGCTTGGGTCTTTTCTGTTATAGGTTTTCTGAAACAGCAGTCAAATGCACATTTTCTTCCATACTGATAATCGCTAGGCAAAAAGACAGAGGGGGGAGGGGAGGGAAAGAGAGGGAGGGAGAAAGGAAGAAAGAAGTGTGAGATGTTTCAGGTTTGTTACAAGTTTAAAAACAAATAGGGGGGCTTCCCTGGTGGCACAGTGGTTGAGAGTCTGCCTGCCGATGCAGGGGACACGGGTTCGCGCCCCGGTCCGGGAAGATCTCACATGCCGCGGAGCGGCTGGGCCCGTGAGCCATGGCCGCTGAGCCTGCGCGTCCGGAGCCTGTGCTCCGCAGCGGGAGAGGCCCCAACAGTGAGAGGCCCGCGTACCGCAAAAAAAAAACAAAAACAAAAACAAATAGGAAGAGACTATCAAAACTAAAGGCAGGGCCTCCCTGGTGGCGCAGTGGTTGAGAGTCCGCCTGCCGATGCAGGGGATACGGGTTCGTGCCCCGGTCTGGGAGGATCCCATATGCCGCGGAGCGGCTGGGCCCGTGAGCCATGGCCGCTGGGCCTGCGCATCCGGAGCCTGTGCTCCGCAACGGGAGAGGCCACAACAGTGAGAGGCCCGCATACCGCAAAAAGAAAAAAAAAAAAAAAAAAAAAAAAAAAAAAAAAAAACTAAAGGCAAATTTGGATGTTCCAGGAACAGCCACAAGTTGACACTATGAAAATCTGTGGGTGATTCGTAGGACTTACTTAAAGAATGGCAATGAGCTCAGTGAAAGATCATGCTGAAGATGAGAGATTTCATTTATGTTCTCTTTTTCTGAGGAGTTAGTATTGCAAGTTTTCATCAAAGGATTTGCTAGAGCTCAGATGTTTCCTGTTTTTGTGAACTTGCAATAAGAGTTACAAAAGCTATTCTTTGGGGGCAGTTTTATTTTTCTTCATTGGGTAGTGTTGAAAGCAAAAAAAGAGATGGACTCTTTAAAACCATTTAGGTTCCATGGATATAGGTTGATTTCCTGCTATAGTTAATTTTTGTGCCTTATTTCCCTAAAACAGTTGGGATCTAAAAGCATTTTGAGGAAAACTCTAGACCTTTTAGTAAAAAAGATAGAAAGAAGGAAAGAAAGAAAGAAGGAAGGAAGGAAGGAAAAAAGAGAAAGAAAGAAAGAATATATAGCATGCATATTCTATAAATGAAGGAACCATGAAGAATCCAGTAAGTTTTCTAAATCAGATATCTTGCTATGTGTCCTCTATCATCTAGGGAGATTTTTTTTTTTTTTTTTTTTTTTTGCAGTACGTGGGCCTCTCACTGTTGTGGCCTCTCCCGTTGCGGAGCACAGGCTCTGGACGCGCAGGCTCAGCGGCCATGGCTCACGGGCCCAGCCGCTCCGCGGCATGTGGGATCTTCCCGGACCGGGGCACGAACCCGTGTCCCCTGCATCGGCAGGCAGACTCTCAACCACTGCGCCACCAGGGAAGCCCTAGGGAGATTTTTAACATTGTAAATTCCCAAGGGCCCCTGAAAACCAACTGAAATGAAATCTCTGAGTAAGACCTGGGGTTTTGCATTTAAAAGAAAATGTCCTCTCTGTGATTCTGACATGCAGCTATCTTTGGCAATCACCATAGATATAATTTAAGGTCCAAACCATGTTTATTTTAAAATTCCAGATAATTAAAATGCTGGTGATGTTAGTTTAATGAGTTTCCAGGTCCTTCCACTTACATCATTCTATTACTCTTGTTACTCAGTTTCAAATTTAAATGCATAAAGTCAATTCCTAGAATTGACTTGACCTCGATGGATTTTTTCCATGTTGTACAATGTCAGTGTGCACTTTTGGTAATGGGCTTTTTAAAATAACATATAATACATGATTTTAACTGTGTTTAAGTTTTGGTTTTTCATTATGAATATATTTTAAGTGGTTTCTGACATTCTCTGAGTACCTAGACTCAGGGTGGATACACTGAGATGGCTTAAGAAATAAAATGATTATTAGTTACATACCACAGGAAATTTCTGGTCTAGTGCTTTACTTCAGAGCTACTTGCAATCTTCTCTGGTGAAGGCTCCAATGTAACCTCAATCATTGTCAATAATCAGTATCCTGAAATCAACCAAAATCCTGTTCTTCAACATGGTTATTTTCTTCAAACTTCTTTCCTGGAATCAAATACTCATCTGTGTCCTGTGTTTTTTGGAAGAGGTTTTGTGTAAGAAGAACTCCTTGACTCATTCTGAAGAATTTCTCTGATTTGTATTCTAGCTCATTCTTTTTTTTTTTTTTTTTTTTTTGTGGTATGCAGGCCTCTCACTGTTGTGGCCTCTCCTGTTGCGGAGCACAGGCTCCGGACCCGCAGGCTCAGCGGCCATGGCTCACAGGCCCAGCCGCTCAGCAGCACGTGGGATCTTCCCAGACCAGGGCACGAACCCGTGTCCCCTGCATCGGCAGGCAGACTCTCAACCACTGCGCCACCAGGGAAGCCCCTAGCTCATTCTTTATTATACAGTTGGCTCGCTCTCTCTCTCTCTGTCTCTCTCTCTCTCTCTCTCTCTCTCTCTCTCTTTTGGCTAACCAAGGACCAAACATTCAATACTCAACTTGGAATACAAATCAATTTCTGGAAATCTCATGCTTACCTTCCTACACCTGTCCTCTCACTATAATAGCAACACCAGAAGTAGACACAAACCATCACCATGTGTTTCTGTATAAACTACTTCTGACGTTTTTATTCTACAGTTTATACCCCTGCAACAGTATGATTTTCATTGCAAAGCAGAGTGGACTGATCACAAGCAACCACTTCCACCCTAGTCCAAAATCATTTGAAATGAAACCAAAGCTGTCTAAAATATTTTATGTTATTGAAAAACAAAAAAATTTGGTGAATTTCTGAAGAACAGAAAACCAATAGGAATGAAAGAGGAACTGAAAACTACATACAATTGTAATGAAAATACAGAGTAAATAAATGGTGTTGAGATCAGAGTAGGTTAGGAGGACACTGAGGGTCAAAGGATATAAGGAATGATAATGGAGCTTTAGGTAACTATCAACTCAAGCTGTCACCTTGTACAAATTATCTTGAGAGGATACAGTAACTGAGTTTGCTTCCAAAAGGTATCAGCGAACAGAGCACTAAAACCAGAGAATTCCAGGTAGCTTGAAGGCACAGAGAGAGATGAAGGGGGTGTTTTCAAAACCAAATTATAGGTTGCTGTCACACCATGTTCTTCAGTATTCATACCTCTCCAAAGACAAGCTTCTTTAGTCAAAACATGCATCCATAAGCAAGTAAGCAGGAAATAGTTCTGAAAATATGAGCAGATAAACTAAGACCCAGAAGATATCTGAGGAAAACCAAAACTATTAAAGAATGAACTCCAATTCAGTAAGTAGAAAACTAACATATGGAAAAATATTTAATGGAGCAAGTTAAGACTATAATGAGATTATGTGGATTTGTTTACCATTTCTATAAAACTAGAAGAATATTTATGAAAAAATCTGGAGAAGTTGTTAAGAAAAGTAGGTTCAAAAGGTGAGATGAATAGCAAAATGAATTAGGCTGAAGAGTAAATTAATGAGCTTAGACAATCACGCCAAAGGACTCACAGAACATGGTGTGAAAGGAAAAAATGATGGAAGATGCAATAAAATAAAGAGTTGCAGAGAAAAGATCTATTAGACCCAAAATCTATTCAATAGAATCATTGGGAAAAGGAAAGCTAGATAATCGAGAAAAATATATAATCAATGAAATAATAAAAGATTTTACAGAGCAGAAGAAAAGACCCAAAGGTATCAATCTGGAGAATGAGCACAAATCTACAACTAAACACATCAAATTCCACAAGCCAAGGCTAAAAAATAACACTCCTAAATTATTCCAAAGAGAAAGAACAGCTTCCCTACAAAAGAAAAAGAATCATATGAACATCAGGCTTCTCCTTGACCACAATGCATACTTAAAGACAATAAAACAAAAAAATGGCAAATTTCTAATAAAAAAACTCCATTTTAAATATAATTGATTTTTATCTATTTTGAAAAGTTATAAGTAACTTCACTATCCACCAATGTATTAATAATAAGTGATGCTGAATAAGTATTATGAAATACCTATATGACTTGATAAGGGGACAGCAATTAGCACTTGCAACAACTTTTCTCAATATGATCCTCAATTCCAAAGGCAGTGGTTGTACGATTGAGAAGCTGAGCAGAGCCTTCAATAGACTCACAGAGCTAAGACCCAAAAATGGCACCCAGGGCCTGCCAAGCAGGAGGGTCCTTGTAAATACCCAAACTTTTGAGGGGCACAGCAAGCAATGTTAAACCAGAAACAGCCTGGCCCTAACAGGAAACAAATTCCAGGTTCAAACAATTCTAAACCCTTTGGGGTTGAGGTGACCTGGGACTGTTAGTGCCCTTAGAATAACAGCCAATAGAAGCAAAGGGAAGGCTCACTGGAGAAAGAAAAGGGGTGGGATAGGGAGGGTGGGAGGGAGGCTCAAGAGGGAGGGGATACAGGGATATAGGTATACATACAGCCGATTCACTTTGTTGTACAGCAGAAACTAACACAGCATTGTAAAGCAATTATACTCCAATAAAGATTTTTTAAAAATCATCCCAAGCATCAGATTATTTCTAGTTTTTCATATACAATATTTAGCATTGTGGGGGAAGAAAAACAGGCATAGGGAAACGCCAATCAGGACCACAATGAGATATCACTGCATACCTGTTAGGATGGCTGTTAACAAAAAGACAAGAGAAGAGAGGTGTAGGCAAGGATGTGGAGAAAAGAGAACCCTTGTGCACTGTTGGTGGAAATGTAAATTGGTGCAGCCACTATGGAAAACAGTATGGAGGGCCCTCAAAAAATTAAAAATAGAACTACCATATGATCTGGCAATTCCAGTTCTGGGTATTTACCTGAAGAAAACAAAAACACTAACTTAGAAAGATATCTGCACCCCTCTGTTTATTTCAGTACTATTTACAATAGCCAAGATATGGAAACAACCTAAGTGTCAATTGATGAATGAATGGATAAAGAAAACGTGATATAGATATAGATATATAATGGAATATTATTCTGCCATAAAAAGAAGGAAATCCTGCCATTTTTGAAATATAATTGAGGTCATTGTGCCAAGTGAAGTAAGTCAGACAGAGAAAGATAAATACCATGTGATCTCACATGTGAAATCCAAAAGCAAAAACAAAACAAAAATATAAACTCATAGATACAGAGATTGGTTGCCAGAGGCAGGGGGCTGGGGGGTGGGCAAAATGGATGAAGGGGGTCAAAAAGTACAAACTTCCAGTTAAAAAATAAATAAGTCATGAGGATGTAATGTACAGCATGGTGACTACAGTTAAGAATACTGTATTGTGTATTTGAAAGTTGCTGAAAGATCTTAAAGGTTCTCATCACAAGAAAAAAATGTAACTATGTATGGTAAGTAATGTTAACTAGACTTATTGTGGCAATCATTTTATAATATATACAAATATTAAATCATTATTTGTACACCTGAAACCAATATAATGCTGCATGTCAATGATATCTCATTAAAAAAATTGTTTAAAGGTGATATTTAACCCAAGAACTGATTGGAGTAATCAAGTAGAATACCAAAGCCAGACAAGGACACTACTACAAGAAAAGAAAATATCCCTGATGTACATATGCACAAAAATCTTCCACAAAATACTAGCAAGTAGAATTCAACAGCACATTAAAAGGATCATATACCATGGTCAAGTGGGATTTATCCCTAGGATGCAAGGATAATTCAACATATAAAAATCACTAAATGGGAGGTACCAACCACATCAATAGAATAAAGGATAAAAATATTATCATCTCAATGGATGCAGAAAAAGCATTTGACAAAATTCAAAATCATGTCACATTGGAAACCCTCAACAAATTAGGTATGGAAGGAATGTATCTCAACAAAATAGATGCCATGTATGACAAGCCCACAGCTAACATCATACTCAATGGTGAAAAGCTGAAAGCTTTTTCTCTAAGATCAGGAACAAGACAAGGATGCCCACTCTTGCCACTTAGTACTGGAAATCCTAGTTAGCCCAACTGGGCAAGGGAAAGAAAAAAGCATCCAAATCAGAAGGTAGAAGTAAAATTGTCTGTTTGCAGATGACATTATCTTTTTTTTTTTTTTTTTGCGGTACGTGGGCCTCTCTCTGTTGTGGCCTCTCCCGTTGCGGAGCGCAGGCTCAGCAGCCATAGCTCATGGGCCCAGCCGCTCCGCGGCATGTGGGATCCTCCCAGACCAGGGCACGAACCCGCGTCCCCTGCATCGGCAGGTGGACTCCCAACCACTGCGCCACCAGGGAAGCCCGACATTATCTTATATAGAGAAAATTCTAAGAACTCCACCAAAAAAAGCTGTTAGAACAAATAAGTGAATTCAGTAAAGTTGCAAGATCCAAAAATCAGTATTAAAAAACCAGGTGTGATTCTATACACTAACAACAAACGATTAGAAAGAGAAATTGAGAAAACAATCCCCTTTATAATAATATCAAAAACAATAAAATACCTAGGAATAAATTTAACCAAGGAGATGAAAGACCTGTGCACTGGAAACTACAGACCTTAAAAACATAGAAAACAAGAAGATACTGATAAAAGAAATTAAAGAAGCACAAACAAATGGCTACGGTTCTTGAAGAGGGATGAAATATAGGACAGGCTGCTGTATAGTTTACTCTGTTATTGCATCTCCACGTCTCTTTCATGTCCCTGTATTCTTCTATAATATTCTCTTTCATACTGAGAATACATTCATATAATTTGGGGACAATTTATGTCCTGAAAAATGTGCAAAAAGTAATTTTAAAATCTGCATGTTATTAATTAAAATATCAGACTCCCATGGTCTTAACTTTCACTAGAAGATATTACTTCATTTAATTCTAAATGTTCACATCATTTTATAATATGGAAAGAAACCAAAAGCAATAATGAAATCTACAAGTAAATGGATTTAAATTTTAATACAAAGTTAGTAAAATAAGCAAAACAAAATTTGTTTATGTATCATAATCAATCTACATAAAAATATGTGTCATTGTGGATAAAACCAGGAAGAAAACAAAATGAAAAGGGTTTTGATATCAAGCAAATAAGACTTTTTGCTATGGTTTTCTCCAAATTGTCTTTACTCTGGTTTACTCTTCTTATAATTAAAGATTCCATGAAAACAAAATGTGCAACATATTTTATGAAAGAAAAATAATGTCCTCCATTTTTATACCATTCTTACTTTTAAAAGTCAGGCATGAGATTTGGGAAATTAAGTTACATGAAGAACTTCACACAGATGGCTGTTAGTGAAGAATAAGAATTAGGTCATGGGTCTATTTAACTCATAGTGGAAAAAATTCAGTGTTTCTCCTACCTGCTAGTCATGCTGAGCAAGTTCTATGTCGGTATCCTGTTTCATACTACCTCATAACCTAGTAGATTTTCTTTATTCAATCAGGTCTAGAAGCTACTATAAATATTCCAATTTTTTGTATACTTTCTAATCTCAACAGAATATGAATTCTCACTAAAGAACTCTCCATTCTTCATGTTGCTGCTTTTACTCTCTCCCACGTATCATCCGAAATGTTTGCACCTTTCCTTGTATTGTCACGTTTTGTTGATTTTCATTCTGTTCAGCTTTTGACTTGTTGTTGTGATGGAGTGGTGACTCCAGCTCCTTACATATGTAACTAATGATTGCTTTTTAGTTTTTATATATACAGTATATACATATTATATATATATATATATATATATGATATGTATCTTTGATCTAGCCATAAAGAACATAGTAGCCCAAAGAGGGAAAAGAATCAGGGCTTGGAAAAGATTCACACCAATTTCAAAAGGAAATTTCCTTGTCTGTAATAAAGATAATTTTCTAAGCCAATGTTGTCACTATCTTCAGTGACATGAGTGTCCTGAATTACAGCTCTGCAGGTCTTAGGAATCCAGAATGAGGGGGTATTTGTGCTTTGCCGATAAATGGAAGGTAGTTAGGACTTCTGTTATACTGTCCACGTATTATGCTTTAGTAGACAAAGTAAATTCATTTTAATATATACTCTAGGACCTGTTAACACTTGAATTCTGTCTGGAATTCTCATCCTTTTTATTAGCATAATAAATCACTTTTCACTGGTGAAATGAGTGTTCAAAATATATGGTTGGTGAGAAGGACTATTCAGCCCCTGAGACCATTACATAAGAAAGGTATAGGAATGTTGCAGGCCTATGCTCTATATGGAACTTTCTAGAGAATGCTACGACTGACCCAAATAGATATTGGCTGAGACTGAGTCCCAGTATTGTGGTTTCTACCTCAGAATGCATCTTTCATAGGTGCTTATGGGATTACTTGAAAACAGAGAAAGTTTTCCCCACGCTTAACTAAAATAGGTTGTGCCTTCTCATTAGTAGGTTATTGTAGTTGGGTCTAAGATTTGTTTCCAATGTAAAATACCACCTGCTGAAGAGACCTCAGAGCTTCCATATATTTCCAGTCTCTTTCTGATATCTACCAAAATGCTTGAAAACTCCTGAAGGGCCAAATTGGCTTATGTCAATTCCTATCGCTCTCTATCTGGAGACAAATACAAAAATATTCCAGAATCTCTGTTTTTGAGGACTTTAGGGTTTCATCACTAGTTTACATTATTTTATTTGTAATTTGGTATAGTTTTAAGATGAGCCTCACTTGGAGGTAAAAGAAGTAACTACTGACTTGCTGGTTCAGTGACAAGAAGATTCCCATGCCATAAAAGTTTTTCCTGAATCAGTAGGTTGATTCTTAACGTTCTATCATTAAAACATCACAGCACTAATGTGTTTCATAATTGTTTTGTTATTGCTGTTTTTAAGCAGGAAATCTTATCACCAAGAAATAGATTTCTCTGGCAGTTTATCGTGATTGTTAGCTAAACAATTCTGTATTATTTGTAGAATATGCCGTCCGCTGAGAGAGTTGTCATCCACAGATGTGTGTGTATGAGTGTGAATGTATGTTTTGGCTCTCACTGCGTTTGAAGAGTATTTGAAATAGTTATAAACACTAAAATTCAGAAAATTTCACATAAAAATTAAGATTTTCATGCCTACCCTAGAATCACTGGTCCTATGGCTTCATATCTCATTTACTTAAACTCCCCCACCCTGCAATTGGACCTAGCCATTCTTTAAAATAGGGTGCATATAAAGCTGCAGTCCTTGCCTTAATTTTTCCCCAAAGAGGACACATTGCAGACAGTTCCATTAAATGGCCTGGCAATGTGGAACAGAACAGGGTACAAGCATGTTCTACAGCAGAGGTTAGCATGTAGTTTCAATATCCATCCTGCCTGTTTCTTTCCCAGTGCCATCCTCAGACTGAATGCTCCTAAACAAGTTTCTTCCAGCCTGGAATTAAAGGGTTTCCTATCTGTGTCACTTTGCTTTTTATTTTTTGTTAATTCAAATGAAATCAGTAGTTTGATGGACCCTGTCAACAGAAAATAGCTCTGGTGCCCTTTTCCCCTTTCTATTGTGAAACATACTCAAAACAAAATAGTTCATTTGTACCAGGAAAGCCATCTTCAGATACATAAAATTAGCCATTCTTTACTCCCAGGAACTCACACATTTTAAAAATCTAGTGCCCAGCATCTTGTAGGAATAAAGTGGAAAAACAAGCCCAGATGAAAGAATCAGAAAGCTGGAATAGCTGACAATTATCATCAGAAGAGAGGATGGTGCTGGTTGAGGGTCTCAGGAGCCACTCACTCATCACCAAGGAGATGCTCCTTGGGTGTGGCCTTATCATAAGAGGGAAAGCAGGATACAGTGATCTTCGCTGGTCCTTCGTCATCTCTTTGAGTTCTTAAGTTGGAGTGTTGTAGTGCTCAGTCCTTAGGCCTCTTCTTTAATTACAACCATTTCTTTGATCATCTGTTCTAATCTCATGACCTAAAATGCCATCTGTACACTGTGTATCTGCAAATTTAGAATCCCAACCCACACCTTTCCAGTGAACTCAAGACTTGCGTGTACAGCTGCCTACGCAACATTTCCCAGTGGATGTCTAACTGGCATCTCAAATTTATCCTGTCAACATTTAAACTCATGGCCATTACTCCTAACATTGCTCCTGCGTTTTCCCCCACGTCACTTGACATCATCTTCATCCTTCATTTCTCTCTTTGTGTTACACCCCACTTCCATCCACTGGGAAAACACATTTGCTTTGCTTTCACTCTGCTCCCAGCCACAGGGCTGCCTTATTGTACCCTGAACACACTAGTCGTGCTCCCAACACAGGGCCTTTGCTGTTGTTTCCTGTGTCTGGAAGGCTCTTCCCTTAGGTATCTATGTGCTGCCCCCTTCATCTCCTTAAGTCATTGTTCAGATGTTACCTTCTCAACGAGTTCTTTTTCAACCAACTTATATAAAATGGTAATGCCCATCTCCCCTATACTCTCTATTCTCTATCCTTGATTTATTTTTCTTCAAAACATTTATTGATTTCTAACTTGCCATATAATTCATTTTTAATGTTTTTTATTGTCTCTTTCCCTTCAAAAAGAATGTAGGCTCTATGAGGCAGGTATTTTTGCCTGACATATAGTAGATGCTCAGTAAATATCTGCCGAATGAAGAAAGACTCAGAAGGATCCTAATCTCAATTTGACCTAAAACTAGCTGTGTGACCTTGGACAAGTCCTTTGATCACTCTGGGCCTCAGTGTGTTTGCCTGTAAAAATGAGAAGACTAGATTAGGATAGCTTGGAAGTGGGAATAGCAGTCATGAGGGAGTAGAAACAAAAAGATCAGTTCCAGGGCTTCCCTGGTGGCGCAGTGGTTGAGAGTCCGCCTGCCGATGCAGGGGACACGGGTTCGTGCCCCGGTCCGGGAAGATCCCACATGCCGCGGAGCGGCTGGGCCCGTGAGCCATGGCCGCTGAGCCTGCGCGTCCGGAGCCTGTGCTCCACAACGGGAGAGGCCACAGCAGTGAGAGGCCCGCGTACCGCAAAAAAAAAAAAAAAAAAAAAAAGATCAGTTCCATCGAAGTCTCTGTGGCGTTGAATTTGCTCTGAGTTTAAGAAGGAACCAACTGGATTATGAGCCTTGGTGCCAGGCACTTGAGTAGTAAGTTGAGGCTCTCTGTGGCATTACAGGCAACAGGGCCAAGCTGGCAGCATCCCAGTGGCAACAATTCCCTTCTTATTTTCCTCAAGGACTGGTTCAGAAGCTGGCAGCCTCCCCTGATAGACATCACCAGAGTGAGCAGGAGAGGAGGAGACCCTCAGATACGGTGGCCAAGAGAACTGTGTTCAAATATACAAGAAACATCCCCTTAGGTCTCCTAGAAACAGTTGGCCAGGTGGGGAAGGAGAAAAAAGAGGGTATAATTCCTGCAGTTTTAGATAGGGTTGAGCCAGAGAAATATGATTTGGGTAAAAGCATGATCTTATTTATACTCCTCGGATGGCATGGCCTGGAGAGACATTGCCTAAGGCTCACGGCTTCTTTCATTCTACCCCACTGCTCTATTAAATTCTGTTCCCTGCACCTTCAGAGCAAATCATTCCACATAACACTGTCTGCTTTCTTTGATCCGTGTGACTGGAAGGATGGACCGTCAGCTCCCCTCCCCCACCAACCCCGCCATGGCCCAAGGCACAATCAATTTTAATATGCAGGGGAAATAGACCACACAGGATCTATGGCCTCCCAACAGGGACCTGACATATTAACTGTTGTAATACCTCTAATTCAGTCTATTTACTTTGGGAGAGGCCCGTCTTTCCTGCTCATCATCTTAACCCATACATCGGCTGTGTCATGACTATTTAGAGTGATGGGGGTGATGCTCCGGGCATAGTCATGAGAAGCCTGACGAAGGAACAGCTACAGCGAGCCCACATAGCTTCAGGGTAATGATGACTAATTCTGTTCACGTCCCTCACCCCTGCCTCGAAATCTTCTCTTGCTTTTTAAATTGGCGTCTGTCGGAGGGAATGAGTCTGCCGGTGTCACCGCTTGGTGCACTGACCCGGAGAAGGAACTCCTTCTCGTCACAAAGGGATGCAAGTGAGAGGAGTAAAGAACAGCAGAGGAGGGAGATGGGGGCCCCTGGGAGGATGAAGGATGAGCAGGGAGAGAAAGGGGGAAACCTCTTCAACCAAATGCCACTATTTTGATTTGAACACTTTTACAGCTTTTGTGACACAGAAGCAGATTATTGAGATGATCTCACCACATGTATGTCACAGCCCTACATAGCTCAAGTTGGTGTATTTTCCAGAAGGGATCTCTATGAGAAGCAAGTAAACGTGTTTTCAGTAGGTGATTCCATACAGGCAACCATTCTCTTTAAACTGCTTAGAACTTAACAACAGGGTTTTGACCCTTGATGCATACTTAATTAGCTACAGTGAAAGGAAATCTTTCCACTCAGTATATCTCTAGATCACCAATGTTGAGCTTTTTAGTGATGTAGTTAATTGTCTTTAGATAACAAATGACATGCTTGAGGTCACACTTGAAAATGGAAAAAAAAAAAAAAACACGTAAAAAAACGCTTCTTCCGGGCTTCCCTGGTGGCGCAGTGGTTGAGAATCCGCCTGCCGATGCAGGGGGTGCGGGTTCGTGCCCCGGTCCGGGAAGATCCCACATGCCGTGGAGCGGCTGGGCCCGTGAGCCATGGCCGCTGAGCCTGCGCGTCCGGAGCCTGTGCTTCGCAACGGGAGAGGCCACAACAGTGAGAGGCCCGCATACCGCAAAAAAACAAAAACAAAAACAAAAAACGCTTCTTCCACTTTAAGTTGTGTCTCAATTATTTTCTTTTATTAGAGAGGGTTTTTTTCCCCTTTTACTTTTGTTTTGTTTAAACTCTGAACACCTGTAGGTTTTAGAAAACAAGCAGATTCAAGCTCTAGTTTGGCAGAATCTTCTATCCTCAGATGACATGGTAAAATGCCTTTAATTAATTTCACTCATCTAAGAATGTTTATGTCCTTTTAAAATGAATGATCAAACATTGCGATTTTCTTATTACATGAACAAATCTCTGGGATTACCAAAAAAAAAGTTCCATTAATTTTGATCTAAGAACCCACTAAAGAAAGCCATGGTTGAGAGAGCTGGTTAATGTTTGGGTGATCCTTTCCTCACCTCTCATCTTGGAATAGGTTCTGGCTCAAAACTGATTCCCCAGCAAGACCTGAAAAGGCCTGAGGGAGTCTGGCCCAGCTCCCAGGCATTTTGGTTGGGCAATTCTCAGGAGGCCAGGGTGTTCCTGAGGATAACCCAGGCAGCTCACTGCTGGCCAGGATGAGTTCTGAAATCGTGATCTGGACTCATGCCTGTCAGTCCTGGAGAAAACCCAAAGCCATAGATCTGCTTTAGAATGAGTCTGATCTTCTGCCAGCAGAGAGAGCTGAGGTCAAGGGCAGGATTTTCGAGGTCTTTTTGCCCTCGGAGGAACTCCCTGCTCTCCTTCAGCCCAGACAGAGCCTGGCCAGGAGCAGGAAGGTGTAGATAAGTGACATTCTGCCACTGCCTGACCTGCTTAGGTGAAGGGCTTGAGTTCACGCCCCTTGGCTTGTGGCTCTGGCACACTCAAGACAATAAATAATGACAATATTTATTACAATTACTGAACAGCTTCTCTGCCAGGCACTGGGCTAGCTTAATTACAAAGAACAGTCATGGTAAAAATTATTTTACCTTTGTTGTTGGTTTTTCCTGTCTGGACGGTAAACTCTTTGAGGAGGGAGTATTCATTTTTTTTTCTTTTTTTTTTTTATCAGAGTGTCTAGTAGGAGGAGGAACTCCATAAAGATTCAATAAGCTTGAGAGGGCCACAAAGATACCCACGTTCACACAAGTAGCAAATAGCAGGGTCAAGATTCAAACCTAGGTTATAGAAAAGCAAAGTGGAAACTACCCACCTGCACTTCACCCTCATCCTGCCTCTGCCCTGTGTGGGCTCCAACAGGCCACCCTGACTTAGGTGCCCAGTCCTTGAAGAAGACCTCCAGAAAAGTGAAAAGGAGTGAGCTCACAAAGATAACAACAATTCTGACAATATCAGTACTTCTACTGTACCCAGAACGGAGCCAAAGAATTGTAACTTATCCAAAGGTTGTAATGCTTCTTCTTTCTCTAAACATGGGAACTCTGAAGAGAAGGGGAAGCTGTTGGCTGGCAAAGTCACTCCTTTTGGAGTTTTGGTTTTCTCTTGAGCAGGAACACTCAGATAATTATTAACATATTCACTTAAGCAACTTATTTCTCACTACTTCTACAAAATGATTAGCAATAGGATTGAGTCATGTTTATGAGTCCATAATGATTATGATGAAAATATTATATTTTCAGTCTTTATAACTTACAAAGAACTTCCACATGTATTTTAATTTTTACCATTAAAACTATAGGCACGGAGAGTATTATTATCCCTATCATATGGGTAAGAAAACCAAAGTCCAGAGAGAGGGAGAGATTACATGATTCATTTGAAGTTACATGGCTAATAAAAAATAGAGGGTCAAAGTTCAGATCCTGATTCTAGTTTACTGTCTGTTCACATTGGGAACAGAACAGGAATGGCTCCCAATCCTGGCTGGGTATTAGGATGATTCAAAGATTCTTATTTAATTGGTCTGGGATCAAGCCCAGGCAACAGTATTTTTGAAACAAACCCAGATATTTGTGCAGCCGGGACTGGGGAACGACCCCATTATGATTCTGTCTGTTAATGATCAGCACACTTGCCCAGGCATAAACTGGGACCTACCATTTTGTCACTCTAACAGAAGCATCTCAATTATAAACTAATATTTGCAGAATTATTGATATAAGACATTAGTTTCACAAGGGTTATTGATTTTTCAAGGCACCTTACATGTAGTTTGCCGTTCTCTAGCATTTGTAAGACTGAAGATTTAATTACTAAGTTTATGATCATTCCCTCCATGACTAACCACACATAGAAAAATTTCCTGAGGCGAGAAACCATGTCTAATTAACCTAAGGGTTATTTAGACTAAAGAAAAGAACACTGAAAAGCAACTTAATGAGTCCAATTATATCCTTCAAGCCCAGGAAGGGCATTACCAACATGCTTCCCTTGGACACGAAGCAGGCAGACCTCCCTCTCAGCCTCTTTGCATTCTCTCCCCCAACAAACTGAAGCTTGGCTCAAGAGAGAGTGAGGTGGTGACTACTAATGGTGGTGGTAGTGGTTTTTATATGACTTTTCCAGAAAGTGAAAAGGATATGCCGAGTTAGAGTTCGTTCATGCAGAGAAGAGCCAAGAGAGTCAAGATGAATAGTAGAACACTGTTGATCAGATTAGTCAACATAGCTAGGCTATGCGGCAGTAGCAACAACACAAACTTCTAAATGGCTTAATATTTCTCAGGCACATTATGCGGTCCCTGTTGGTTGGTGAGGGAGCAGGGGCAGGGGCTCTGCTCCGGTCATCCTGTCACGCAGAGGGCCACCTTCTTGTGATTGGCCATCTGGAAAGTGCAGCCTTCTTGGTCGCCATGTTAGGGGAAAAGAGTAATAGACTAGAAATTATTCATGGACTTTTCACTCCTTCACTCTGTAATTGACACACATATATGGTCATCCTTTGTCCCTCAGTATCTACAGGGGATTGGTTCCAGGACCGCCACAGAAACTACAATCGGTGGGTGCTCAAGTCCCTGTATATAAAGTAGTGTGGTATTTGCATATAACCTACACACATCCTCTCCTATACTTTAAATCATCTCTAGATTACTTTTAAGAACGAATAGATAGTTGCTGGCAGAAAATTCAAGTTTTGCTTTTTGGAACTTCCTGGAATTTTTGAAAAAAATATTTTCAATCCATGATTGGTTGAATCCTGGGATGTGAAACCTGTGGCCATGGAGGGCCAGTTGTACTGTTTTATTAAAAACATGTTTCAAAGTTGAAAAGGGAAAAAATACCTTAATGAATATGCTATTAAGTTTTCATGAAAAGCAGGAATTAAATCTTTCGTGCAGCCCACATGAGTCTGGGTTGGCTCCCTAGGACACCTCAAAAGGAGAACTTTTCTGCCTTTTTAGAAGGGGGAGCAAGTCCCTCCCCAGTCACTTATCCTTAAGAGGGGAGTCGTAGAAGAGGTGATGAGAGGACCACTGTTGATTTCTACCCACTAAGAATAGACTAAGTGATGAAATACTTATCCTATTGGAAAAGGTGGCTACACAGTGGCCCTGGTGCCTTTCATGTCTATTTGTTTATTCATTTATTCATTCATTCCTCATGGAATTTCCCTTAGAATTTAATAAATGGGCTTGCATTGCATGACTTGTATACAGTCATGCCTAGATTTGGTAGCCTCTGGAGTGCCCTTCTGATTCCACTAAAGAACTGGAATTAGAAGATTTTTTTTAATGAGCCAGGTTTTGCAAAGTTGAAGAAAATGTATAACAAAGAATAAACTAGAGAATTTTGAAAACAGCATTACATTACTTTCCCTAGAATGCTGGAGGCTGCATTCTCAGGAAGCTCTCTGCTTAATGAGATACCCTTAGGAGAAAATAAGAGATCTTTTCCATAGTCTTTCCTTTTGGCAACACTTGTTCCCAGCATCCAAGTTTCTCTTCATAGAAGTAAGTGGGCCAACAGAAAGCAAGTAAGCCAATTTGATAACTTCGAGATGGTTTCTGAAATACCCTACCATTACAGTGAGCAAGTCTGAGGACAGATCCTCTTCCAAAGCTATTCATGGCAGTTTTTTCACCATGAAAATTAGGCCCAAGACCTTTGTTAAGGGTTGAGAATTCCATATGGAAGAGAAAAATAGAGTTGGAAAAAATTCAAATGACACTGATCAACTTTTAGTTTTGAAGAAAGAGTAAGACTTTGTTTTCTCATCAATTCATACTTAAAGGTAACAAAATCTGTATCCCTGCAAATAAGCAAGATATTTAAAAAATTCTGTGTCAGCGTGCTAATGATGTTGTTGCATGCAGAGCCTTGTAGGATCTAAGTCTTTGATTACTATAATTTATTATGATATACTTTGAAACAATCTCACACAGGAAAACATTAATAATTTGGTAAACTATTTTAAAAGAATCAATCCATAGCAACACTGAGCATATACAAAATCTAGGTAAGCTATTCCATCAAAACTTTTTCTTTTTAATCAGAAATAGGATGCTTTACACACATAACATGTTCAAAACCACCTAGTTCTTATTGATAATAGTGGTTCTCATCCCTGGCTGCACATTAAAATCACTGAGGGAGCTTTTAAAATTTAGTGCTGATTGAGTCCTGCCTAACCCACTTGAGTCAGAGTCTCTGGGAGGGAAGTCCAGACACTGATATTTTTCAGTGCTTCCCCCAGTGATTCTAACTTGCATTCAGGTTTGGCAGCCACTGCCACAGAACGCTTCTTATCTCTCCAGGCTGCAGCAATATTACGTTCTCCAAACTTCTTGTTTTTATACTTTCTCCCCTTTCTAAAAAGCAGATGTGTGCATATCGCTTCACCTCTCTTAAAGAGTAAGTTTCTGGAGGGTGGAATCCATTCCCCTGGTTTCTAGTAAGGCACTGGCAGGCGCCATGCTGAATAAGTATTAGATGACTGAGTGGCAATACTATCTGATCATCTGCATAAATCTAATTCCAGATTTTTAATTTCATAGACTCTAGGGATCCTCTTTCAGTGGAGTAGGAAAGTAATGATCCATGAGGAAATGAAAAGTGAAAAATTAAGATTAGTAATTTGGTGACTCTTGTCCAGATAACACCTGAAATTTAATTGCAGGTGATTTTTCTGACATGTTCTTGGAGATAAAGAAACAAATGTTATAATGGTTTTCTTCGAAGACATTCTGTATAGCAACTTTACAGTTGTCCTTAAAGCAATAATATCAATGAATGGAAAGGAGGTATTTAGGAGCTAGATAAAATCATTTTTTTCCTTCAGAAACTATAATAAAAAAGTGTTTAATATATAGTTGTATTTTGCTATTGTAAACTAAAAATAATAAATAAATGGATCAAAATTGACCAAAATGAAAGTAATGTTTATTTCTCAGTTACCCTTCAATTTACACATCCAAGAATCTGCTCTGTTTTTTACCACCTTCCATCTTGTTCAGGCAACTTACTTGTAACACAGCTCACAACTGGTAACCCTAACCAAATGAACACCAACCTAATGAACTAGTTCCTCAACCAAGGCAGCTGTATGTTCCTGCAGCAGGGGCAACTACTCTCCTACAGACTTATGGCTGAAGAGTTACCAATCCTTACTGCGTTATCAACAACAGTAGTTTTGTAGGATAGTCGTTCAAACACTAAGTTATCCAAGCACCATATTCAAGAATTTTGCCATATATTCACAATCTCTATACTACTTATAACTTGTTTATATTTTTAAGACAATTCACTTTTTTTAGTTAAATGGATTTCAAAAGAAAACTTCAAATTGCTGTCATAAATTGAAGGTGTTTCTAATAGGAGATACATAAATATTAAAATTAAATGGTTGTTCATCTTGTGTACCACCAATAGTATAAGAACCATCACACAATGGGAAATACCAGCATAAGTAAAATTACATTAAGTATCAATTGCATCCTATGCCAAGATTCATACCATTGCAAAAATACCTGAATTTAGAAATGCCTCTAAATTTTAATTAATACTGGGTAAACTTAGATGGGTAGATGAGAAGTGTAAGCCCCTGCCTATTTCCAGACTCTTGAAGAGGTAAGTAATTAAATTTTAATAAATTCTATGAAAAGGAAGACCACAGAACTCCCAACATGCTCCTTTGGAGGCATTTTACTGATGACCAAGCTGAATTTATAACATCCAGGCAGATATCAGAATATGAGCATTTTAGCATTTATCACAGATTGTAATCATTTATTTACACACCTAGTTTTATTTTGTTCACTGGTTTACTAACAATTCCTAGACCACCTCTAAGTTCTATAAGAGCAGGGACCACATTCAGCATTGGAGTTCCACTGGTAGGTACATAGTAATTGCTAAAGTAATGTTTATTACATAAATGACTAAATATTCTTTTTCACTCTCTAAAAATCTCCACTTCCAAAGTGAATGTCTTTTTTTTTTTTTTTGCGGTACGCGGGCCTCTCACTGTCGCGGCCTCTCCCGTTGTGGAGCACAGGCTCCGGACGCACAGGCTCAGCGTCCATGGCTCACGGGCCCAGCTGCTCCGCGGCATGTGGGATCTTCCCGGACCGGGGCACGAACCCGCGTCTCCTGCATCGGCAGGCGGACTCTCAACCACTGAGCCACCAGGGAAGCCCCTAAAGTGAATGTCTTCTTTACTCACATTCTAGTCTGATCTGAAATATATAACTTTCAACTCTACTCAGGTACATTTTTATACATCTCTTACAGCAATACCAAACTCATACTGTCACCAGCTCCCAACTCCCCATGGCCACCTTCTTCCCCACCTATAAAATCCTCACCGGCTAGGTTTGGTGTTGCATTACCAGTATGGCAATTTACTTCTCTACTCAGGCAAGCTTCTGTGAGCACCTGGAGACCCAGATCTCAGACTCTCAGGAGGCCATGCCATGGGAGGGGGTAACGACTCTAAAACACATTTTGTCATCTTACATTATAATCCAGGACAGCAGAAAACACAGGATTGGCTTGGCTTTCTGATGTCAAGGAATACAAATGATACAAGACTTGGCAAGTACCCTAAGTAACTTAGCAAGGAGCTTCCACTGCTGAAACAGTATCTTAAATGTTTCTTTCACCACTCTCTTTCCATTCATCCTTGTTCTGTCATCAGTAGCATCACCCTAACAAAGAGTCTAAGGAAAGTAGGGCAAGGGAGAAGCGCTAACAGAGAGGGGGAGAGGGGGAGAGAGGGAGAGAAGAAGAGAGGGAAAGGTGGAGAGGGGGAGAGAGGGACAGTGCGGGGGGGGTGGGGGTGGGGGAGGGAGAGAGAGAGAGAGAGAGAGAGAGAGAGAGAGAGAGAGAGAGAGAGAGAGAGATGGGGAGGGGACATGAGGAACACCCTGCTATCCAATACCCATAAAAAATTTGTTTTTAATTCCCTGGCTATCACAGATGGAGGCTGCTGCTAGCATTTAAGATAAGATTAGTTGGTGTTGTGCTATCAGCACCTCCACATTTTCCCTGCAGGGATTCCTTCTGACAGGCTGAAGCTGGAGGCATGTCTCAGGATTAACACGAGCTAATGATTATACACTAAAGCTTTGGAACTGTTGGACTAATAGGATTAAGCAATAGCAGATGCAGGTCCCCGTTCAGGTTAAAAATGCACTTTTTACATTACAAAGTCAGACAGATCCCTTTGAACATGCAATGAATATGGATGTTTTCAATTATCACAGTCTTCCAGGGCTATACGATATGGTAAATTAATCCCTTTAGAACATCGGAAACAGGACAAAATAGCCTTCTTGAAGCTGAAATCCCTCGTTTTAGATTTTCTTTCATGGGGATAAGCAGCGGTGCACCTCACATAATTAATCTTATTACAGACAAAGAGAAAGAAAAAAATTTTTTAATGTGTAAAGATTGTTTAAATATTTGAGAAACTGAGCAAAAAAGCACTTTGAAATCAACATCTCTTAATTAATATCCAAACAGTCAAACATACAAACATAAGGCGTGGCAAGCAAATGGCCGGATGTGTGTTGGGATGGGTTTGTATTTCTCTATGCCTCAGGCTGTTAGTGCAAAAAGGGAGAAGGGAAAAAAATTAAGGTCACTTAAAAAAATGAACAAAATAATAACTGCCAGTAGAAAGCACTATTTCTAAGATATTTGAGTTGATCTGATCTTATGTTCCAGGTCCTGGGAGGAAAGGGGAAGGAATAGGGCATAGTGAGGTATTTACATTTTGCTGCCACATGAAAGGGTCTCTGCTTCCCAGCAGATAAAACCATCCCTCAGAAGAGCTGGAATGTAAATCCCCATTATTGCAATTAAATGGGGCTGGATGTGGACATTAGTAGGGGGGTGAACCTCAGGAGTTTCACGTGTTTGATTGACTTAGAGAGGATGGAGGGGGGAAAAAACAACTATGTATAGGGAGGACTTCCCACAGAAAGCTGTTGGAGCCACCAGCAGGGAATGGAAGTCATTTTACAACAATCAGAATAGAGCAGGCTTACCAGCATGGGTCTGATTCTTTGAAAATTCTAAAGCCAAATATCTTTATATTTGGTCTGAGCAGTTGGTATTAACCTTCATTAACAGGCCCTAGAATCATACTGCCTAATATCACTCCCCACTTCACAATGAGGACAAACTAACTGCATGGGTAGTTTCTCCAACAAACAGGAATCCCAGTCTTTCTTTTAATTGCAAAATGAAAGAGAAAAAGGAAAAAGGGAGACCATACCAGGTCCTTCATTGAGTCCATTCTTTGGTTTTTATTATGCCTGACATAGTTTGTTTCTAGGAAACTACTTGGATACTTCCACCCAGGATTCAAATAAAATCTGAATCAAACAGTTATGACAACTGAAGAAAAGCATGAGGTAACTATGGAGCATTCACTCAGATTCCAATATTCCGAGTCAAAAATACCCAGGTGTTGGGCTTCCCTGGTGGCGCAGTGGTTGAGAGTCCGCCTGCCGATGCAGGGGATATGGGTTCGTGCCCCAGTCCGGGAAGATCCCACATGCCGCGGAGCGGATGGGCCCGTGAGCTATGGCCACTGAGCCTGCGCGTCCGGAGCCTGTGCTCCGCAATGGGAGAGGCCACAACAGTGAGAGGCCCACGTACCGCAAAAAAAAAAAAAAAAAAAACAACTCAGGTGTCAAACTCCTTCAGTTTCCCAGATGGTCCAGTACAACTAGAGTGACCAGGACTTTCTATGAACATCAAAAGTCTAATGTGCCTGCTCTGTAAATACTACTTGGACAGACTAAACTACCTAAACTAAAGATGCTAGCAAACTTCCATAAACATTCATATTTTTTAAACTTTTGATTGAAAAAGTCACTTCTTGACAGAATGAAATAAATTATTATTTGAACTGGACTATTTGTCATTCCTTTTTTTTTTTCATTGCTTCTCTGTCAACTGCACAATAAATTCAGAGGCTATAAACTAATTTTCAGATTTTAAAAAACTGCTCTTCCTGTGAAAGGCATCAAGAAAGCTGTTGTGTTAAACATGTACATCTTCTCCTTTCTTGGAAGAAAATAGCGATTGATAATTTTTTCAAATGGACTTAATCTTCCATAATCATTATGCATTTTTCAATGACATACGGTAAGTCCCCTACATATGAACTTTCACGTTGCAAACTTTCAAAGATGTGAACGTGCTACTACCCAGACATCACTGGATGGGTTTTTCAAGAGGGAAGATAGAATTGAATCCAGCAAGGAGCAGAACCTGTGCCATCAATGTCAGGCATGAGTGAAACTGCAGCTTGCCCTCCGTCTCCTATTACTGACGATCCTTCAGCTCTACCATCTCCCACCTCCTCTCCCTCCTCCAGTCAGTAACTCTTCTTGTCTGTTCACTCGATGCCAGCCCCTGTATGCCAGTTGTTGTACTGCACTACTGTACTTAGCAAGGTACTGTACTATAAGATTTAAAATGTTTTATTTTTTGTGTTTGTTTTTTACGTATTATTTGTGTGAGAAGTATTATAAACCTATTATAGTACAGTACTATACAGCCAATTGTGTTAGTTGGGTATCTAGGCTAAATTTGATGGACTTATGAACAAATTGGACTTACAAACGTGCTCTCAGAATGGAACTCGTTTGTATGTAGGGGACTTACTGTATGTTAAGATAAGTGCTACTCAGTTTTAATGTGCTTGGGAATCACCTGAGATTATTGCTAAAACAGAGTTGCTGTTGCAAAAGTCTGGGGTAGAGGCCTAGAGTCTGCAATTCCAACAAGCTCCCAGGTAACAGAAATGGTGATGGTCCAGGAGACCACACTTTGAGTAGCAACTCATTAAGATATCAAAGCCACTTAATGAATGATGTGTCACTCAGACTTGAGGAAATCACACATGCCGACTCCACACATTGCTCTTCTAGCAAAGTATAATATTATCAACTTAAGAGTGAATTTGATGATAATCAAAACACCCCATTTCTTGGCCTTTTTCCTAAATATCAATCTCTTGTCCATTCTACCAGGCATATTCTTAATTGGTTTAGTTATTCACCCTCCAAAATGATGTTATGATAGATTTATCATTTGAATAGCTTCTAAACCACCATCTTAATTAATTACAAGTGCATTATAATTTTCATTCCTCGACCATCTTAAAAACTGACAACACTGATGCTATCATTTTCAAGTGAAGTTGTTAGAGTACTACTGCATTTAGAGTCATTTTGTATATTATGCCAGTTTGATCTGCAAGACACACACTAAATATTCCCATGAACTGCTGGATTATTTTCAACAGTAAATAAACTTTAATTCTGATATCGATACTGAACCTTATTCCCTCTGAAATTTTTAAATAAAACCTAATTTTTCTCCCAAATTTGGTCCATTTAACAATGCGTATTAGGTGTTACTTAGCCATATATATATATATATATATATATATATATATATATATATATATATATAATATGGCACTGGAAGGAGGAGGGTAGAGAAGGAGACAATGCTATAGCAAATGCAGACCTCATCTTTGCCATCCCAATAGTTCTTGTACTAGTAGGAGAAACAGAGAAACACACATTTATAAATCAATGTCATATATGCAATAATAAAGGTGAAACCAAAGTCTAATCAGAACACAAACAAGTGAATAAATAATTGTTGAGTAGAGCAAGAGAAAGGTATTGAAAAGTTTTGAAGGATGAACAGAAAAGAAGTCCAGGGAAATGAAAAGTGAAAGCACATTCTGTTAATATAGAAAACACAAAAATGCATCAACCAACATTGGGTAAGAAGATCAGGGTGGCTTCGAAGTGTATCAGGCTGCATATTTCAGTCCAGCACAGAATCCCTGCTGCAACACAGGTTTTCAGTAAAGAAGGGACAAAATACATAAACAAATTCTGCTTCATTTCCTCTGCTTGGCTCCCTAGGGAACAGTAATGTGGTCTGTAGATTTAGGCCTCTATCTCCTTGCTCCTTTGGCTTCACCATGAGTCTCTGTTTAAAGCACTCATGTTGCACAATGCTTAGCACGCAGAATGTCCAAGTCAGTTTGTAAAGTTTCATAATCGCCAGAAAGACTGGCCCGCCAAAATATGGCACGTTGGGAACCGCCACGGCATGCGCTTCCTTCCTATACCCATACCTTGTGTCCACAGGATGGGTGGGGAGTGAGAAGAATCATAGTGTCTTCCTCCTGCCTTAAACTTTGGACTCTGTGACAAACAACAATAATAGTAATACAACTTGGTGTTACACTCAAGGAGCTCAAAAATGACTTAAAAAATTCATTCATCAGCCGCCAACCACATACTCAGCACGATTCTTCAGCAGTTTGAGGAGGTAAAAGGGAACAAAAGAAATGAGCGCCGCCTTCAAAGGAAGTGCAGATTAGCTGTGAAGGTAAGACACGAAGATACGAAAGAGGATTCATGATAACAGATTGGACCGTTATAATTTGGAAAGACCAGACATAAGAAATGGACACCACAGATGAAAGTCTTTGCCTACGCACTAACACTGCACAAAGTTTAATGTAAAATCGGAAATAAGTCATTACATCTCTCACAATAGGCACGCACTGGATATAATGACAATCACTGAAGAGTGAAAAGAAAGGTTATGTCAGAGAAAGTATTATTAGCGTCCTTGATATAGATGCAGGCACACAGAAGAAGAGCTACGCTCAACAGCTTGAAACCCTGCAGTTGCAGCATGTCCTCCTGTCACAATCACTTGCAATGCATGTGGTTTTTTTTTTTTTTTTTTTTTTTTGTGGTACGTGGGCCTCTCACTGTTGTGGCCCCTCCCGTTGCGGAGCGCAGGCTCCGGACGCACAGGCTCAGCGGCCATGGCTCACGGGCCCAGCCGCTCCGCGGCATATGGGATCCTCCCAGACCGGGGCACGAACCCGCGTCCCCTGCATCGGCAGGCGGACTCTCAACCACTGCGCCACCAGGGAAGCCCTGCATGTGGTTTTTAAACAAAGTTTTATTATGAACCAATGTGCCATATTCCGTTTCCCTAACTGCCATCCCATTCTACTCTCACACTTCCCTCTGCATTCTGCTTTGCTTATTGTCTTTGAACTATGGGCCTTGTCAACATGGATCTTGTGAAGGTGGCAATGACTGGGTCCTCAATGATTTAAAACCCTCTAAACCCTATCTTCTCTGGCGCCCAAATCATTCCTTAAGTGGCTGGCAGACACTTATTTCCAATCAGAGGTGTTCATTAAATAAGTGATTAGAAAGCATGGTAGATGTGGCTAATTGTTGAAGGGCCAAGAAATGGACATTAAACACATCTTATCTGAAGCTTTCATCGATTGTTAGTAACGCATTCGATGTTGCCCTGCTGTCTCCAACTAGTTGATGGTATTAGCCTTGTAAGTAGAATGGCTCTGGGGAGAAACTCACTCGATATTTTTCCACAGGACTCAAAACCTTTGCACAAAAGCCAGCCAAATGTTCCTAATTCTAGGGAACATGTTATTTTAGCCTTCGTGATGATGACTCAACATTGAGCCTTGCTGCTCAGTAAGATTCCAAAAGAGATGACATTTTGCAATCCCCAGCAGCAACATGTCCCCTGTCTGGAGGCGAACCGAGAAATAGTTCACTTCAAATGGGCCTCTAAACAGCTGTCAGGTCAGAATAACTTTAAGTCATTACCTATCTGAGCCATGTTCAACCAGTGGTGAAAATCTCCGTATCATGTTACTAATCTCACTGGCCAGCAGTGGTTGTGTCAGCAACCAAAGTTCCCTCTTAGTAAGCAGGCAAAAATAATACACTGCCCATGATTTGGAAGTTAAAGGAGCAGCTGGGAGGGTGAAAAGTTCAGGAAGTGAGGAAGTCGAAAACACGCCTCCTCAGAGCTTCTCCTCCAGGATGATTCACGACAGCCTTTAAATCACGATGTGCCACAAAAGAATTCACTCCGACTTCTGACCTGCTAATGTTTAGCCATGCAGACCTTCCCCACAAAGACACATAAGCTGCCTTCCTCTAGTCATCATTAGCTTGGATGATGAGCTTGGACCCAATTTCCTGACCAATTAGCAGCTCAAGGGTCTAAAAGTAAAGAAATAGGGAACAGCTGTAAGTCTCTAACTATGATTACTTATAAACCCTTCAAGTCTAGACTCAAATAGCTACCCTATAGTTTTGTTCAATTGATTAACTCTGACTGGTTTATCACTAAACCATTCATTTACTTTTACAATCCACTAAAGCCTTAGATAAAATGCATTTCATGTTCCTTCTTGGGCCTTTAATAATTAGCTGTGTCTACCATGTCTTTTAATCTCTCATTTAATGAATGCCTCCAATCTTTAATAATTTAAAAGGATATCAAGCCAAGTATCAATTAAAGAGAGCTATTCTAGGCAGCATAAACAATAAGTGTTAAGTCAGTGGAGAAAAGCACATAGAACCCTGTGGCTTTCTACTTCAAGAACACTTGAAAACTATGGGATTATTTCAAAACATTACACTTCACTGCTATTTACTTTAGTTATCTTACAGGCAAAATTAAATATAAAAAAATGAGCATGAAACATTTTGTACAGATTCAAGAGAGAATCATACAGGGCAATATCCAGCCTAATTCACTTCTAAATATATTCCAACTTGCCCAACTCACCTCCAGTGGCCAAGAACACTAGGTACCTTCAGCTACAATTTAACTACTGTTTTTAACCCTTCCAATTTCCTGACCTACCTTAAAACTCTTGATTGTTCCAAATAACTAACCCATGGAACTGTTTCAAACTACCTTAAAGGACTAGGCTTCCACAGCCATTTTTGGTATTTGTAAGAGATCAATGTTGGACCATTGGTATTTCCTCATTCCTGGAAGATCACTGGAAGAAAGTTAGCTAAAGGGGTGTAGCCTTTTTAATACACCTGGAAAGAGCCCAGGTATCCCCAACCAAACTAAACTTCAGTCACCTGAAGGAGCCTTTGGTAGGCTATTCACGGGAATAGGCACAATAATGCCTTCCCTATGTCATGATCTTTACAATGTGGCTTGAGGTGGAGTCTAGTTTCACACCCCTTGAATCTGGGCTGACCTTGTGATCTTCTTTGATGAAAAACACATGGCAGAAGTACAGTTGTGCCAGTTCTGAGGCCAGGCCTTAAGATGCCTTGCACATTTCTGTTCTTCTCCTGGACACTTGCCCACATGCCTTGTGAACAAATCTGAGTGACTCTGCTAGAGGATGGGAAACCGTGTAGAGAAGTTAACTGTCACAGCTAAAGGCCATCCCAGGCAGCCAGCCTCAGCTAAGCCAGCAGCTGACCATAGATATAATGAGAGAGCCCCAGTCCCAAAAGCAGAAGAATCGCCCAGTGGAGCCCAGTCCAAATTGCTGACCCACAAATCATGAGCCAAATAATTGGATACTGTTGCCTTAAGCATTTAAGTTTTGGGGTGATCTGTTATCCAGCAAAAGCTACGTGATATAATGTCACAGATTTTACTAGTTGGCCTCCTGGGAATTTTCTGTATAAAGCAAGGCCCCAAATCACCCAACACTAACAAAACCAGATTTCCAAAGGTAGACCCAAAATTTCCACGTTACTCCCCACTTTGGGGTCATTATATCACTGCCTTCAACAATTTCTCAACTACCTCTGAATATGATTATCATACACATTTCTATATATCCCAAGATATTCACAATAACAATCCTGATTGCTATAAAATCTGAAGTCCTATCACTTCCTCCAAATGAAATTTCCTCCATTAATCCCACGTATGTGTGATAGGAAAACACTGATTGAAAAAAAATCATTATCCTTATCAATCATGTTAAGATGCCACCCATAATCATTTGGATATCTCAGTAGCAGTCAGAGGATGTTTCTGGAGCTCTCAACCAATAGCCTTCTCAGCATCATTCAGGTACACATGTAGATTACACCATCAATGCCTTCATAAGCAATCGACTCACAAGATAATAGGAGGAGTAACTCATATGCTTCTTCCCTAATATACCTACTTCAATAAATAACTACAACAGAGTTCTGACACTTTCTGATGACATCAGGAGATAGGCTGAGCTTGCTCTGCGTGTCGCTACCCCACTGATGTCATCTGGTTTCTGCCTACTGCTGGAGATAACGATGCTGAGATGTCAGTCTTGATGTCTGTATCTTAATATGCTTAAGCATTGATGTCCTTAAGCATGGGTCAGAAAAGGAGAGCATGGAACGGGATGTGGAGGTAAAAAAAATTCTTGTTTCTTTGTTCCACCCAGTCCTGTGAGTCCAGTGGAAGAAAGACCGGTTTCCCTTATCTCTAAATCCACAGCTGCAGCAACACTGCCCCACAGGCCTCTGCCTGTATCTTTTCCCTCATCTGCATAGCGTGCAATCACTTCCAAAAGACCAACTCAGATAAACTGCACCCTGCATTCATATTTTTACTACGAGTCATTTAGAATACAAATTTCTGAAACTGTCAAAAGTCTCTAAACACTGTTTTGCTTGGAAAGCTAATCATTATTTAGAGCATCTAAAATACCAATCTCTTCTGAACACAGATATTAAACTGTACAGTCCAACTTTGTTTGGATTCCTTCTTGCATGCTCTAAGAAATAAATATCATTTTCCTATTTGTTTAGAAAATTAGGAACCCTTAACAGGTTACTTTTTTCTAAAACAGAATTAGCCCTCTTGATATTTCCACAGGTATAAAAAAAATAGCCATTGGTAATCTCACTGTAAAGATGAGAACATAGAATGATACGTGCGGCCATGTGTAAATTAGAAACATTATAATGGAGGTTCGTTCTGAAATTCAGTCTCAAAATAATCATTATCTCTTTAATAGGCCAAATTAAGGCAAGAAAAATGCCAAACTTACTGCTCTGACAACCAAACATAAGCCTATATTTGAAACAAGAAAAAGGTTCAGATCTCCTCAGTACTGTATATCTACTATTTTTCCAGTTTTGTAAAAATGAGTAAACTTTTACATCATACAAACTGTAATATTAGTGAAACATATTCATTGAATACTTACCAGCACATACCCAAGCACTGTGCTTTGCTTGTCAAGCACATTTAATTGTCTCATTTAATTCTAATAACAATCCTGTGATATAACCATCATTATTTCTGTTTTCTGGACAATAAAAAGTAATTAAAAGAAAAACAGAAATTGCTCACTATCTCACAGTCAGATCTTCTGACTCCAAACGTTCCTTCTTAATGGTGAGGACACTGAGCACATAAGAACATTAGTGCTTTTGCAAGTAGATAATATAATTATAAATGATTTATTTTGCTTCCTATAAAGTTGTTGTATTATTTTCTAAAAAGAGTAATTTCTAAAATCCACTTTTCTAATCTCTATGGAAAAAGATAAACCAAATCATTTTCTTCTGTACACTAAACTCACTGGTAGTGCTGGCATTGGTTAAAGTGCAACTTTTTATAACACCTCATCACAAGCTACTCGTTGGCCCAGGATGACAGGGACATGGATGAGTTATAGTTTTATTCTAAACTCAAGAGGTCTAGCACAGATGTCTCTGAGAGTCAGGGGGATACCATCATGTCTTGCCTCTCAGATTTCCCTAATTGTATTCCCAGACACTGGATTCCCACAAGATTGGCTAGGACATAAAGATTCTTAAAATAATAAAATGGTCAAACAACTCAGGACACAAATGGTACATACAACATTAGGAAATGTCCCCATTCCTCAACTCACATAACCATTATACTATTTTATAGACTGCAGGATTTTAGAGTTGCTTTTAATAGCATAGACAAAAGGGTTTTCCAGAAGCAATTTTTGCAAGGATACTCTCATCTCAAAGATTATTTATGGGGCTTCCCTCATGGCGCAGCGGTTAAGAATCCCCCTGCCAATGCAGGCGACATGGGTTCGAGCCCTGGTATGGGAAGATCCCACATGCCGTGAAGCAGCTAAGCCCGAGCGCCACAACTACTAAGCCTGTGCTCTAGAGCCCATGAGCCACAACTACTGAGCCCACGAGCCACAGCTACTGAAGCCCGTGTGCCTAGAACCCGCTCTCCACAACAAGAGAAGCCATGACAATGAGAAGCCCACGCACCGAAATGAAGAGTAGCCCCTGCTCGCCACAACTAGAGAAAGCCCATGCACAGCAACGAAGACCCAACGCAGCCAAAAATAAATAAATTAAATAAATAAAGACTATTTATTAATTACAAAGTAAACATGTGCCATTACAATAAAGAGATGTGGCGATCACCACCTTAACCAAGTGATAAAGCTTAGCAACACCAATAATGGGACAACTTGAAATCATGTCTCTGTTGTGAAGCAGCAAGAAGTACATATGGAACCTGAAGAGTGTTCTCACCAAAAGCATTTACATGAATCTAAACATGAAGAAACAAATACAACATGTGGGACACTTCACGATGCAACTTACTTGGACTCTTTTAGTTAATGACATAAAAAACAAATAAATAAAAATGGTGGGGTGAATGGTGCTCCAGATTAAAACTGACTAAAGGCAAATAATAATCAATGCAATGGGTAAAATGGATTCATTCCTAGATTAGAAATAAGTAGCTATAAGTGACATTTTTCTTCAGGCAAATGGAAATTATGCAAGGCTGTATATTGGATAATATTACTGAATCAGTAATTTTTGTGTATGAAAATAGTATTGTGGTTAATGTCTTTATTCCTAGCAGACATATTTTCAAATATGTAGGCATGAAATGTTATGTTTAACATGACTTTACTATGGTTCAGGGAACAAAACATCCAGAGAGACAGATGTGTATATAGAGATAAATGTATACATAAGCAAATGTAGCAAAATATTAACAGTTGATGAACCTACATAAGGGAAAGGGACTGCTGATTGTACTATTCTGTCAACTTTTCTGTGGTTTTGAAATTTTTCACTATAAAAATGTAGAGGGAAAAGAGCGAATATCCAAGGTGCTATGTATGCTACATGCTTTCCCTTCTAAGTACTGCCTACCATTTCTAACCACCAAGACACACACACAATGAAAAACAATGAAGGTTTTTATATGACACTAATAATCTGTGACATTTACAGACTCCTGGAATTAGAACTTGGTTATCTTTGGGGACCCTTACTCAGCCTTCCATAAGCAACACTGTGGTTCTGCCAAGCTGCTGTAATGAATGAGTGAGGAGCAAGGGGGTGATTATATGATAAAACATTGAATTAAACCTGATAAAGAGAGAAGTGAGATCAAGAAAATGTGAGGGATAGGAAAATGCAGGGCAGGTTCTCCTAGACTGCAGGATTTTGGGAATCAATGGACTAGTGTGGTTGAGTGGAAAACAGGAGATGATGGTGAGAGAATGAGATGACTGAAACATTATGGAGGGATGAGGTTGAGGTAGAATGGAAGAGAGAATCCTTGGAGAAGTCAAGGAGCTGGAATTCACCTTTAGGTGAATTAGGAAAATCAGCAGGACTTCTGACAAAGGTATTCTGGGGAGACTGACAGTGAGCCAGGAGCTAAAATTTGATGGGGGGAAGACAAATTATTTATTTTTATATCTATAGCACACGGGGACAGTGTGATAGATTTAACTTATTTTGAAGTTTATTCATTCTTGTACAGGCTTCTCACATCACAGGTGAGTTCTAGTATAATTTTAAACACTTTTGTTTTTTTAAATAGATTTATTTATTTGTTTGTTTATTTTTGGCTGCGTAGGCTCTTCGTTGCTGTGGGCGGGCTTTCTCTAGTTGCAGTGAGCGGGGGCTACTCTTTGTTGCAATGCGCGGGCTTCTCATTGTGGTGGCTTCTCTTTGTTGCTGAGCACAGGGTCTAGGTGCATGGGCTTCAGTAGTTGTCGTTCACGGGCTCTAGAGCGCAGGCTCAGTAGTTGTGGCGCACGGTCTTAGTTGCTCCGTGGCATGTGGGATCTTCCCGGACCAGGGCTCAAACCCCTGTCCCCTGCACTGGCAGGCGGATTCTTAACCACTGTGCCACCAGGGAAGCCAAGTTCTAGTATAATTGAAGTACTTCCACCACTAGTCATGTTTTATATTTTAATATCATTACATTATCACATGGAATTAAATTTACTGTAAGCCTTAGACCCGCTCCAAAATAATTTATATTGAAAATCTCAAAGTGACCACTGGCAACACTTATAATGGACTATAATCTAGACAGTTGCTAGATTGTCCACAGCATCATCAGCATTACCTAGGAGCTTGCTAGAAATGCAGAACCCCAGGCCCCACCCAGACATCCCCAATGAAAATCTCCATCCGAACAAGATCCAGGCAATTCACATGCAAATTAAAGGTTGAGAAACATTAGTCTAGGCAGTAAAGCTGAGGAATGTGTCAGCAGTGAAGATCCGCAATATTTTTGGCCACATCTGTAGGAGGAAGAGATGAGAATTTCTGTCAGTGAATTTTTCCTTCCCACATTGCAACAATAAAAGTGATATGATTTAAATAATTGCGGGGAGCTGAAGTGTATTAGTTTAATATTTGTCTGAGGTCAAGTTTCAATAATGATACTAGAGCTCAGATACAAACTGGTTAAGTAGTTGTGAAGGGAAAGACTGAACAGTCCTCCCATCAGGGCCTGGCTCGGTGACCTCCCTGAGCTCTCTGAGATGCACAAAGGGGAGGAGGCTGCCCTGCTTCAGAGCATCTCCCACAGAGACACGCCCATACCTCTAGGAAGCGACATCTTTCTCACACAAGTCATTCATTTTCCAGTTTTATAGTTTACTCACCTCCAGATGAACTTAGGCGTCTGCTGTTTGTTTCTTCTTGTTGTGTGTTGCCAATAGATTCACAAGTCTTCGAGCATGCGTTTGGATGAATAAAATCGATAAGATACAAAGTCGAGAAAAAAGGTGGTATATTGCAAAGTTAGAGTATTTACCAATAGGACATTAATGATGGTACATGCAAAATATATTATGATAATATAAGGATTTCACATGTTTTCAAAAGGCATTTTTAGATAGGCAATGGTCTACTGATGACTCTAACTCTAGTTCCTGAAATCTAGTCTGGTTGGAATTTTCTCCGTAGCTTAAAGGCTATTTTACCTATTATTGCTAGGCCAAGGTATTTATCCCAAAAGTGAAGACCTTTCATTCTTTCATCCATCATTCTGAACTGCTTTATCATAGGCTTAATATGAAAGTTATCTATTAATTTCTATATAATTAGTGTTTTGTTGTCATAAAATTTGGGAGCTTGTATGTCAATAATCTTTGCACAGAGCATTTAAATTACAAAAAGAAAAAAGAAAAATAACATAAATTTACTTCTTTAGTGTTCTTCTCATCAGCATGAATTTCATAAAGTACATGGCGACTTTGCTATACAGGTTATTTACAGTTTACACCCAGTCTGTTATCAAAAGTGATATGATGATTATAATAAATGATACATTTATAGAAATATCATTAAAAGTGGAACAGATTACCAAAATATTGAAAATCTGGAGAGAGATGGGAAGATAGGCATATTAAAAATATTAACTCATATACTGTTCAAAAGGGAGAATTAAATCTTATTTGGGGCATTCTGGCAACTTACACATAATGGGAAACACAATGGACCAAATAGCTTAAAAAAAATTTTTTTTTCTTATACCTGATCATTATCTCCCTCAAACTTTCAATTTATTGCATAAGTTTTATTGTAATATTATTCATTGTCTCTAATAAGGTCTCTGATAATGAATAAAAAGGATAGAAAGTACTTTTCTCATAGACTGGTACTAGGATGTCCCACATAATTGATCATTCATTTTTGTGGCAATTCTTTATCATCATTAAAAGCAGACTGCACTCCTAAGGCTTAACATACTTCAGGGCCACACCTGCTCCTGGGAGGATTCTTTGGAAAGGACATGTTTTGAGATTTAGTGACTAACATGACAGTTTTAGTGGATAAATTGGAAGATGACAAGAATAAGAATGGGGTATCTTTTGAGTCACGTTTACTTCAAATAAGGCTAACTTGAACCTTTATAGAGCAGAGATTTTTGAAACACTCTGACTCATAAACATTGCTTCTTGAAATCTTTTCAAAGCTGTTGAATAATGTTGCTTAATACTTTTAAAATGTTCATCAAATGATGTTTCACGCTCATGAAACAAGTAAAAATGATTGGGAAGAAATCTGTTTTATAATTTTCATAATTGGCTTAAAATCTTTTTTTTAAATTTTGCTCTGAATATATTTAGGTTTATTAAAACTAACGAGCAAACGCAAAGCTATAAATTGTAGAACCTGTACTTAATCCCAGTACTATTCAAAAATTAGAGAAAACATACAATGATTTAAATAATTATACAGAATAATCGCTGGGGCACTGTTTAAGTTGGTTGAAGGTGCTTTTTAGTTCATTTAATTACAGATACGTTTTCCATTTCAAAATGAATTTCATTTTTGTCCTCACCTCCACAATCATGGCACCAGTGACACATCAATCTTTTGTAGCCAGGTAAACAACTATTGTCCCCACCTTAACATTCTTCTGGGAAGATGTATTTGTCTTAACTCTCCACCTCCTCCAATTTTCTGCTCAAAGCTAACTCATGTAGAGCTCCAGATAAAAATGTTAACTAATGTTCGATTAGCCATCTAGACAGGGCATTCTGTGCTTAGCCAGGCTGAATTCCATTCCCTCATTTGAAAACTAATAAGCCATGTTAAAATAGTAAAGAAAATGTTTAATAATTTGGTATTTTATTATTATATAAATTCACTTGGGCTCTTAGTTTTTTTGTTTGTTTGTTTGTTTTTGCTGTACGCGGGCCTCTCACTGTTGTGGCCTCTCCCGTTGCGGAGCACAGGCTCCGGACGCGCAGGCTTAGCGGCCATGGCTCACGGGCCCAGCCTCATGGGTCCAGCCGCTCTGCGGCATGTGGGATCCTCCCGGACCGGGGCACGAACCCGTGTCCCCTGCATCGGCAGGTGGACTCTCAACCACTGCGCCACCAGGGAAGCCCGTGGGCTGTTAGTATTTTAAGTAGTGGCAAGTGTGTGAGTGCCAGGAGATGTTTACCTCCCTGGAGGCCCATAAAGTACCAGCTGGTAAGTCATGGAGACTGCAAACCTGTCTGATTCTTGGTCTCCTTAGGGGCAAAGACTGATACATTCTTCCTCAGACAGAGAGAGATGAGGAACTCCCTGTCCCTGAACTTCTACAGGATGAGAGGCATCAGCAGGTATTCCTGGAGCCACAAGGGGACAGAAGCTTGTACTCCATGTATTTTGAGGACCACATTCCCAGAGCTCTGTTGCTTGCGTCTAGGCTGACCGCTATTCCAGAAAGGAATGGAATTCCGCAGGCCCAGTCACCTCCCTTGCCCGCCCTCTCCCTCCCTCACTATGAGTGCTGAAGCGTCCTCACAAAACTCTCAGGCCCCAGCAGCTGCGCAGCTCAAGACTAGTTGGGGATTGGATGGGAGTTGGGAAGGGAAGACTCCAGCCGTGCATGAGTGGACCACCATCCCCCCAGTCACCCTAAAAACCAAAATTCTGCCTAGAAGAGCATGTTTTCCATTCCCCAACTATTGGTGTGGATTCGAACTTATACCTTCCTATTTTTGGTCAATTGTGCGACATTGCCCTCTCTGCAAAATTGTTATAGAGCACCCGACTTGAATTCAGCATTCCGGCACAGATCACTGGAGTGTAAAAGAATCAGGGTAAGGAATCAGAGGGTAAAGAATCAGACTACACCCCTTGCTACCCTCTAAAACAAACCCCAAAGTGCCCACTATGTTAGGGTACTAGACACAAGTTTCCAGGGGTCAGAGATTTATATTGCGCCTTCCTATGAATTCTGATTGAATATAAACACATTGGAGCAGCCATCACCTTATAAACCTTCAGACAAACAGCTATTTCTTAGATTAGTCTGATTGATTACAGTCATCCCATATCGAAACCAGGAACTAAATATCTCATCCAAAAATCCACTCCCTTCCACCCCACTTCCTGCACACATAGTAATACAGGAAAGCAGCAAAGTATAAATCACAGTTGCCTTCAAAGCTTTGAAAAATCTGTGAAAATTCATAGCCATGATTTCTAGATCATATTTTTAACCTGATTCTGAGAACTTTAAGTCACTTATTCAGAAGTGATGTGGGAACAAAATCACTTTTCTAAACTTGGAAAAGTTTTTTTCTTTTTTTTAAAAAATAATCCAACTTTCTTCCAGCTTGGAGGAGCCTAATTTACATAAATCCCCTCACCTCCCACCATACCTCTGACAGTGGAATTCTAAACAAAGCAATCAGGCTGGCAGATGAGTCAGATTTGCTTATTGTATTGTAAGTACGCATGTTAAAAAATGGTACTAGCTCTCTCTTGTTATTTATTGGTGTCAAGAGGTACAATTTAAAAATCCTGGTCTTTTTTTTTCCTCTCCTATGACAGGCACATTGCTTCCCCCTATACCTCCTTGAGAGCTTACTAAATATTTGAGCACTAAGAAACCCTAATTTTTCCTCTTAAAACTAACTAGAAACATTTATTTTGATTTAACTTTTTAGACAAAGAGAACCCTTTGATTTGGGGGCTTTCAGGTTTTGGAATAAAATGATTTTAGGTAAATCAGCTGCTAAAATCACTGTTATTATGCTCATAAAAGCCGCTAAAAACAATCAGTTCATAGGGCAAAAATTTCATATACTACAGCATTTTCTTCCTGACACGTATTTCAGAAATTTGGCCTAGAATAGATGTGTATTTTTAAGTTATAATAGAATTAAATTACCAAGAAAATGACTATTACAGCCGTAAATCTTTAAAGTGCTATATTTACATAAAGTAGGGCTTTCCAAACACTTAAAATGATAAATGCCCAAAGACAATTTGAGCCATATCTGTCTTTGTTTCTAATCCAACTCACGAAATATAAGTAAGCAATAACAAATGACAAGTTACAAGTTGCTTTCTTTTTATTCTAAACATTTTTTTCTTTGTTGAGCAAATGTGTCCCTTCCTGGATTGCATCCTGGCCATCCCCTACCTCTTCTCAATCCCCTTTAGGGCAGCAGCTATTTAAACATGAAAAATAGAGTCCTTCCAAAAGACAAGTCTTTGCTCATGTTTTCAAGGATGGAGGCAAACACTGGCAGCAAACATGAACAGCAATGAAAAAAAGTCATTTGGAATTTATTTTTCTCACATTTAGAATCAGCAAGACATTGATTGGTGCAGCCACTATGGAGGCAACCACAGCAAGGAAGTGCATCCTGATGGCACATGCACATCATTTTGTGTCGGAAAGGGATTCTCAGAAGTTGTTCTGCTCTTTCCCCTGTGCCTTGGTGTAGGGTGGCCAATCTACTCTTCATTTCCAGAACATCAGCTGGCTGCCTTTTCCTTTTAAATATACAAAAAAATGGGGGAGTGAAACCTTGCTTTATAATTTATTGCAACATTTCCCCATCCAGAAACTGAAGAAACTCTATTATTTAAATCCCATTTTTGTCAGTTCCAGCCTTTTCCCTCTGTCTGCTGAATAAAAACACAAACTTGGTGAAATACAAAAAAATTTTAAAAAAAAGAGTCTAGTTAAATGTGGTTCCTTTGAATTCTTTAAAGTTGCCTTATATTTGTATAATACTTTGTAACATAAATATTACTTCATATACAATTTCATTTAACTCTACTAACAGCCTCTCAAGTAAGGCAGAAGAGATATCGTCCCCAGGTGTAAATAAAGAACCTGAGGCTTTGAGAAGTTCAGTGACCTGCCTTAAGAAAGTAACCACCTGAGTTCTCAGTCAAGACTAGTATTGGCTATTAACTAAATCCCAGGCCATCTACACCAGCAAATTGTCTTCCTTCCTAAGTCCCATGTGGTATTCATTTTCTTTGAACTTTCTCAAACTTCTTTCACTTTGAATAGAAAACCTGGAGCAGAATATGGTGGCTTTATATAAAAGCATTTATGTAGGGCTTCCCTGGTGGCGCAGTGGTTGAGAGTCTGCCTGCCGATGCAGGGAACACAGGTTCGTGCCCCGGTCCGGGAAGATCCCACATGCCGTGGAGCGGCTGGGCCCGTGAGCCATGGATGCTGAGCCTGTGCGTCTGGAGCCTGTGCTCCGCAATGGGAGAGGCCACAACAGTGAGAGGCCCGCGTACCGCAAAGAAAAAAAAAAGCATTTATGCAGAAGAATGTACATATTGCTAAACAATGACCTTATACTTTGGTACCATAATGCCTGTAGATATTTTTCTACCTTATCTGCATATTAATTGTGCTTCAGTGATCAACAATCTTCAAATTGCATTTGTTTGCTTTCCTCTCTTTACAATAAATAGTGTTGGTGTGGATACGAATGGCAGTTTCAGGAGAAGAATGAGAGAGGTGTCACTGAGAGGGCTAGTTTTGGTTCAATTTTACCCTGTGTAATCAGAAAACATATATATGTGAATAGAGTCCCTTTCCTAGGTATATGTTTTTACAGACTCCCCTTGCAATGCCCTACAGAGATAAGGGATCCTTTAATGAAATGGAGATCCACTCTATGCCTTCACAGCTGTCTTTCCATTTGGTGTGCAGTCAACTGTATATTTAATACAAATATTGCTTCAGGATTTCCAGAGCAGATAAGGATGCTGCTGATGTTAGAATACAGTGCAGAGAGAATCTGCACACAGGTAGCCCAGTGAAATTTAGCTTGGTGAAAAATTACCATGATGATCATAATTAGTAATTATCTTGTGCCAGTGGAGAATTGTACTAATTGGTAATCTCTTCTCTTAAAAGTCCTAATATTTTATGTCTGCTTATTGCTAACTATCAAGTGGAATGCTAATGGAAATGCAGATGACTGGTATTGTAATAATTAGAACTGTAATCACATTCAGCAGCTAACCTCTAATTAAAATAAATCAGATGATGTAGCAAATTGGCTACATACAGTTGTGTTTCCAATAATATATCTTACTGGGAAAAAATTATTTTCTCTCACAGAAAGCCTTTGAAGATCACATTAAAAATTATGTGGATGTTTTCTGCAGTAATAAGTAGGTTAACTGCATATGCATCAGGTGACAGAGTTTCATGATAAACACAAGTTAGCATGTAATAAGGACCACTGTTTCTAATGGAATTATAATATTGTTACCTTGCAATTATATGCAGGTCATTCTTGGATGTTCAGCTAGTAATAAATATATGTGTATAAACCTGAAATTTCTTGACTGAACTCTGAAAATCAGACAAAATTATCCATGTGACCTTTTTTTATACAGCAGGTTCTTATTAGTTACCCATTTTATACATATTAGTGTATATATGTCAATCCCAATCTCCCAATTCATCCCACCACCACCACCCCGCCCGCCCCCCACCACTTTCCCCCCTTGGTGTCCATACGTTTGTTCTCTACATTGGGGTCTCCATTTCTGCCCTGCAAACCAGTTCATCTGTACCATTTTCTAGGTTCCACATATATGCGTTAATATACAATATTTGTTTTTCTCTTTCTGCCTTACTTTACTCTGTATGACAGTCTCTAGATCCATCCACGTCTCTACAATTGACCCAATTTTGTTCCTTTCTATGGCTGAGTACTATTCCATTCTGTATATATACCACATTTTCTTTATCCATTCCTCTGTCAATGGGCATTTAGGTTGCTTCCATGACCTGGCTATTGTAAATAGTGCCACAATGAACATTGTGGTACACGACTCTCTTTGACTTATGGTTTTCTCTGGGTATATGCCCAGTAGTGGGATTGCTAGATCATACGGTAATTCTATTTTTAGTTTTTTAAGGAAACTCCATACTGTTCTCCATAGTGGCTGTATCAATTTACATTCTCACCAACAGTGCAAGAGGGTTCCCTTTTCTCCACACCCTCTCCAGCATCAGTTTTTTGTAGATTTTCTGATGATGCCCATTCTAGCTGGTGTGAGGTGATACCTCACTGTAGTTTTGATTTGCATTTCTCTAATAATTAGTGATGTTAAGCAGCTTTTCATGTGCTTCTTGGCCATCTGTATGTCTTCTTTGGAGAAATGTCTATTTAGGTCTTCTGCCCATTTTTGGATTGGGTTGTGTTTTTAATATTGAGCTGCATGAGCTGTTTATATATTTTAGAGATTAATCCTTTGTCTGTTGATTCATTTGCAAATACTTTCTCCCATTCTGAGGGTTGCCTTTTCATCTTGTTTATGGTTTCCTTTGCTGTGCAAAAGCTTTTAAGTTTCATTAGGTCCCATTTGTTTATTTTTGTTTTTATTTCCATTACTCTAGGAGGTGGATCAAAAAAGATCTTGCTGTGATTTATGTCAAAGAGTGTTCTTCCTATGTTTTCCTCTAAGAGTTTTATAGTGTCCGGTCTTAACATTTACATCTCTAATCCATTTTGAGTTTATTTTTGTGTATGGTGTTAGGGAGTGTTCTAATGTCATTCTTCTACATGTAGCTGTCCAGTTTTCCCAGCACCACTTATTGAAAAGACTGTCTTTTCCCCACTGTATATCCTTGCCTCCTTTGTCATAGATTAGTTGACCACAGGTGCGTAGATTTACCTCTGGGCTTTCTATCCTGTTCCATTGAAATATATTTCTGTTTTTGTGCCAGTATCATACTGTCTTGATTACTGTTAGCTTTGAAGTCAGGGAGTCTGATTCCTCCAGCTCTGTTTTTTTCCCTCAAGACTGCTTTGGCTATTCGGGGTCTTTTGTGTCTCCATACAAATTTTAAGATTTTCTGTTCCAGTTCTGTAAAAAATGCCATTGGTAATTTGATAGGGATTGCATTGAATCTGTAGATTGCTTTAGGTAGTATAGTTATTTTCACAATATTGATTCTTTCAATCCAAGAACATGGTATATCTCCCCATCTGTTGGTATCATCTTTAATTTCTTTCATCAGTGTCTTATAGTTTTCTGCATACAGCTCTTTTGTCTCCCTAGGTAGGTTTATTCCTAGGTATTTTATTCTTTTTGTTGCAATGGTAAATGGGAGTGTTTCCTTAATTTCTCTTTCAGATTTTTTATCACTAGTGTAGAAGAATGCAAGAGATTTCTGTATCCTGCAACTTTACCAAATTGATTGATTAGCTCTAATACTTTTCTGGTGGCATCTTTAGGATTCTCTATGTATAGTATCATGTCATCTGCAAATAATGACCATTTTACTTCTTCTTTTCCAATTTGTATTCCTTTTATTTCTTTTTCTTCTCTGATTGCCGTGGCTAGGACTTCCAAAACTATGTTGAATAATAGTGGTGAGAGTGGACATCCTTGTCTTGTTCCAGATCTTAGAGGAAATGCTTTAAGTTTTTCACCACTGAGAATGATGCTTGCTGTGGGTTTGTCATATATGGCCTTTATTATGTTCAGGTAGGTTCCCTCTATGCCCACTTTCTGAAGAGTTTTTATCATAAATAAGTGTTCAGTTTTATTAAAAGCTTTTTCCACATCTATTGAGATGATCATGTGGTTTTTATTCTTCAGTTTGTGAATATGGTGTATCACATCAATTGATTAGCATATAGTGAAGAATCCTTGCATCCCTGGGATAAATCCCACTTGATCATGGTGTATGACCCTTTTAACGTGTTGGTGGATTCTGTTTGCTAGTATTTTGTTGAGGATTTCTGCATCTATGTTCATCAGTGATATTGGCCTGTAGTTTTCTTTTTTTGTAGTATCTTTGTCTGGTTTTCGTATCAGAGTGATGGTGGCCTCATAGAATGAGTTTGGGAGTGTTCCTTTCTCTGCAATTTTTTGGAAGCGTTTGAGAAGGATGGGTGTTAGCGCTTCTCTAAATGTTTGATAGAATTCACCTGTGAAGCCATCTGGTCCTGGACTTTTGTTTGTTGGAAGCTTTTCAATCACAGTTTCAATTTCATTACTTGTGATTGGTCTGTTCATATTTTCTATTTCTTCCTGGTTCAGCCCTGGAAGGTTATACCTTTCTAAGAATTTGTCCATTTCTTCCAGGTTGTCCATTTTATTGGTATAGAGTTGCTTGTAGAAGTCTCTTAGGATACTCTGTATTTCTGTGGTGTCTGTTGTAACTTCTCCTTTTTCATTTCTAATTTTATTGATTTGTGTCCTCTCCCTATTTTTCTTGATGAGTCTGGCTAATGGTTTATCAATTTTGTTTATTTTCTCAAAGAACCAGGTTTTAGTTTAATTGATCTTTACTATTGTTTTCTTTGTTTCTATTTATTTCTGCTCTGATCTTTATGATCTCTTTCCTTCTGCTAACTTTGGGTTTTGTTTGTTCTTCTTTCTCTAGTTCCTTTAGGTGTAAGGTTAGATTGTTTATTTGAGATGTTTCTTGTTTCTTGAGGTAGGCTTGTATTGCTATAAACTTCCCTCTTAGAACTGCTTTTGCCGCAATCCATAGATTTTGGATGGTCGTGTTTTCGTTGTCATTTGTCTCTAGGTATTTTTTTTATTTCCTCTTTGATTTCTTCAGTGATCTCTTGGTTATTTAGTAACGTATTGTTTAGCCTCCATGTGTTTGTGCTTTTTACGTTTTTTCCCCTGTAACTGATTTCTAATCTCATAGTGCTGTGGTGAGAAAAGATGCTTGATATGATTTCAATTTTCTTAAATTTACTGAGGCTTGATTTGTGAGCCAAGATGTGATCTATCCTGGAGAACGTTCCGTGTGCGTTTGAGAAGAAAGTGTAATCTGCCATTTTTGGATGGAATGTCCTATAAATATCAATTAAATCTATCTGGTCTATTGTGTTATTTATAGCTTGTGTTTCCTTATTAATTTTCTGTTTGGATGATCTGTCCATTGGTGTAAGTGAGGTGTTAAAGTCCCCCACTATTGTGTTACTGTTGATTTCCTCTTTTAGAGCTGTTAGCATTTGCCTTATGTATTGAGGTGCTCCTATGTTGGGTGCATATATATTTATAATTGTTATATCTTCTCCTTGGATTGATCCCTTGATCATTATGTGGTGTCCTTCCTTGTCCCTTGTAACATTCTTTAAAGTCTATTTTATCTGATATGATTATTGCTACTCCAGCTTTCTTTTGATTTCCATTTGCATGGAATGTCTTTTTCCATCCCTTCTCTTTCAGTCTGTATGGGTCCCTAGGTCTGAAGTGGGTCTCTTGTAGATAGCATATATATGGGTCTTTTTTTGGTATCCATTCAGCGTGCCTGTGTCTCTTGGTTGGAGCATTTAATCCATTCACGTTTAAGGTAATTATTGACATGTATGTTCCTATTATCATTTTCTTATTGTTATAGGTTTGTTTTTGTAGGTCCTTTTCTTCTGTCTTTCCGACTTAGAGAAGTTCCTTTAGCATTTGTTGTAGAGCTGCTTTGTTGGTGCTGAATTCTCTTAGCTTTTGCTTGTCTGTAAAGCTTTTATTTTCTCCCTCGAATCTGAATGAGATCCTTGCTGGGTAGAGTAATCTTGGTTGTAGGTTCTTCCCTTTCATCACTTTAAGTATACCCTGCCACTCCCTTCTGGCTTGTAGAGTTTCTGCTGAGAAATCAGCTGTTAACCTTATGAGAGTTCCCTTGTATGTTATTTGTCATTTTTCTCTTGTTGCTTTCAATAATTTTTCTTTGTCTTTGATTTTTGCCAATTTGGTTACTATGTGTCTTGGTGTGTTTCTCCTTGGGTTTACCCTGCCTGGGACTCTCTGCACTTCCTGGACTTGGGTGGCTATTTGCCTTCCCATGTTAGGGAAGTTTTCAGCTATAATCCTTCAAATATCTTCTCGGGTCCTTTCTCTCTCTCTCTTCTCCTTCTGGGACCCCTATAATGCGAATGTTGTTGTGTTTAATATTGTCCCAGAGGTCTCTTAGGCTGTCTTCATTTCTTTTCATTCTTCTTCTTTATTCTGTTCCACAGCAGTGAATTCCACCATTCTGCGTTCCAGGTCACTTATCCGTTCTTCTGCCTCAGTTATTGTGCTATTCATTCCTTCTAGTGTATTTTTCATTTCAGTTATTGTACTGTTCATCTCTGTTTGTTCTTTAATTCTTCTAGGTCTTTGTTAAACATTTCTTGCATCTTCTCGATCTTTGCCTCCATTCTTTTTCCGAGGTCCTGGATCATCTTCACTATCATTATTATGAATTCTTTTTCTGGAACGTTGCCCATCTCCACTTCATTTAGTTGTTTTTCTCGGGTTTTATCTTGTTCCTTCATCTGGTACATAGCACTCTGTCTTTTCATCTTGTCTTTCTGTGAATGTAGTTTTTGTTCCACAGGCTGCAGGACTGTAGTTCTTCTTGCTTCTGCTGTCTGCCCTCTGGTGGATGAGGCTATTTAAGAGGCTTGTGCAAGTTTCCTGATGGGAGGGACTGGTAGTGGGTAGAGCTGGCTCTTGCACTGGTGGGCAGAGCTCAGTAAAACTTTAATCTGCTTGTCTGCTGATGGGTGGGGCTGGGTTCCCTCCCTGTTGGTCATTTGGCCTGAGGCGACCCAACACTGGAGCCTACCCAGGCTCTTTTGTGGGGCCAATGGTGGACTCTGCGAGGGCTCATGCCAACAAGGAGTACTTCCCAGAACTTCTGCTGCCAGTGTCCTTGTCCTCACGGTGAGACACAGCCACCCCCCCGCCTCTGCAGGAGACCCTCCAACACTAGTAGGTAGGTCTGGTTCAGTCTCCTGTGGGGTCACTGCTCCTTCCCCTGGGTCCTGATGTGCACACTACTTTGTGTGTGTCCTCCAAGAGTGGAGTCTCTGTTTCCCCCAGTCCTACAATCAAATGCCACTAGCCTTCAAAGTCTGATTCTCTAGGAATTCCTCCTCCCGTTGCTGGACCCCCAGGTTGGGAAGCCTGACGTGGGGCTCAGAACCTCCACTCCAGTGGGTGGACTTCTGTGGTATAAGTGTTCTCCAGTTTGTGAGTCAACCACCCAGCAGTTATGAGATTTGATTTTATTGTGACTGTGCCCCTGATACCATCTCACTGTGGCTTGTCCTTTGTCTTTGGAGGTGGGGTGTCTTTTTTGGTGAGTTCTAGTGTCTTGCTGTCGATGATTGTTCAGCAGTTAGTTGTGATTCTGGTGCTCTTGCAAGAGGGAGTGAGAGCACATCCTTCTACTCCGCCATCTTAAACCAATCTTTCCATGTGATTTTTAAAACTTTGGGTTGTGTGATTATGGTGTGATAATTTTTATTTATAATTCTTAGCATTTTCCAAAATGATGTCTACAATTAACAAATATATACACTATATACATATATGCATGTGTGTATCCCAAATATCAGTTCAAGCTATCTTTAATCACTCACCATCAACTAACAGCAAGAAAGCTGACAATAAATGCTTATATGCCTATCTTCACGTAGATGGAAAGAGAGGGCAGGACAATCTCTTGAAATGCCAAACCTGAGTAATAACAAAATTCAATATTTTTAGAAACATTTTGTGCTGATCTCTCATCTTGCATCTCCCTGCTACACAGCATTTTCTCATTTATTCGGTCAGAAAATTTTTCTATAAAGGGCCAGTTAGTACTTTAGGCTTTGTGGACCATGCAGTCTCTATTGCAACTACTCAACTCTGCTGTTGTAGAAAAAGCATCCATAAAAGTATATAAAGGAGTGGGTGTGGCTGTGTTCCAATAAATCTTTATAAAAACAGGTGTTGTATCTTTTCCGACCACAATGCTATGAGACTAGACATCAATTACAGGAAAAGATCTGTAAAAAATACAAACACATGGAGGCTAAACAATACACTACTCAATAACGAAGTGATCACTGAAGAAATCAAAGAGGAAATTTAAAAATACCTAGAAACAAATGACAATGGAAACACAACGACCCAAAACCTATGGGACGCAGCAAAAGCAGTTCTAAGGGGGAAGTTTATAGCAATACAATCCCACCTTAAGAAACAGGAAACATCTCGAGCAAACAACCTGACCCTGCACCTAAAGCAATTAGAGAAAGAAGAACAAAAAAACCCCAAAGCTAGCAGAAGGAAAGAAATCATAAAGATCAGATCAGAAATAAATGAAAAAGAAATGAAGGAAATGATAGCAAAGATCAATAAAACTAAAAGCTGGTTCTTTGAGAAGATAAACAAAACTGATAAACCATTAGCCAGACTCATCAAGAAAAAAAGGGAGAAGACTCAAATCAATAGAATTAGAAATGAAAAAGGAGAAGTAACAACTGACACTGCAGAAATACAAAAGATCATGAGAGACTACTACAAGCAACTCTATGCCAATAAAATGGACAACCTGGAAGAAATGGACAAATTCTTAGAAATGCACAACCTGCCAAGACTGAAACAGGAAGAAACAGAAAATATGAACAGACCAATCACAAGCACTGAAATTGAAACTGTGATAAAAAATCTTCCAACAAACAAAAGCCCAGGACCAGATGGCTTCACAGGTGAATTCCATCAAGCATTTAGAGAAGAGCTAACACCTATCCTTCTCAAACTCTTCCAAAATATAGCAGAGGGAGGAACACTCCCAAACTCATTCTATGAGGCCACCATCACCTTGATACCAAAACCAGGCAAGGATGTCACAAAGAAAACTACAGGCCAATATCACTGATGAACATAGATGCAAAAATCCTCAACAAAATACTAGCAAACAGAATCCAACAGCACATTAAAAGGATCATACACCATGATCAAGTGGGATTTATCCCAGGGATGCAAGGATTCTTCAATATATGCAAATCAATCAACGTGATACACCATATTAACAAGTTGAAGGAGAAAAACCATATGATCATCTCAATAGATGCAGAGAAAGCTTTCGACAAAATTCAACACCCATTTATGATAAAAACCCTGCAGAAAGTAGGCATAGAGGGAACTTTCCTCAACATAATAAAGGCCATATATGACAAACCCACAGCCAATCCAGTACAAACTAACTTTCCAGGTTCACTGTCATTAGTTATAAAATGGAATAATATACAATACTTAAAAGACATGAGCCAGGTATCTATCAACATGGATAGATCTCAGAAAAACATAGCATTAAATAAAATGAAGACAAATTACAGAATGCCATATTTGACACCATTTATATAACTTTCAAAGCACAATGATAGTATTCTATTATTATCCAGACATATAAATGAAAGTGTCTGCAAATTATTTAAAATTTATGAAAGTAATTTCCCTTGGGACAACAGAAGGGAACAAGCTTGAGGATGACTCCAACTTTATCTGCAGTATTTTGTAACTTTTTATTCCAATGAGATTTGAAGGAAATGCTAAAAAATTAGCAGATCTTTGTGGGATTATTCTTTGATCACAGAGTTCTTAGAGGCAAGAAAAACATTTTCAACCGTTAAAAAATAATTACGTTTTAAGAGTGTACAAGCTGATTTCAAGCCAGCTTTGTGTAATATATTCTCTAAATTGTATTTACATATTTATTTAAATATTATTTATTAAAATAGTATTTTGATTAAACATTGTTCAGTTAAAACTTCTGTAAAATAAAAAACGTTTAAGATCAATTTTTGACCAGGACTATTTACCTAGAAATTTGCAGTTTGGCTCAATAACATGAACAGTGCTTTCAAATCTATTGTTAAAAAGAAGCCACAGAGCAGTGGTTAAGAATCTGCCTGCCAATGAAGGGGACACGGGTTCGAGCCCTGGTCTGGGAAGATCCCACATGCCCCGAAGCAACTAAGCCCATGCACCACAACTACTGAAGCCCACACGCCCAGAGCCCATGCTTCACCACAAGAGAAGCCACTGCAATGAGAAGCCCGTGCACTGCAAGGAAGAGTAGCCCCCACTTACAGCAACTAGAGAAAGCCTGCGGCAGCAACGAAGAGTCAACGTGGCCAAAAATAAACAAATTAAAATAAACAAATTAAAAAAAAAGAAGAAGGAGAAGAAGCAGCAGCCACGGGCCCCAAATGGAGTCATTTATGCTAAACCCTATATCACCAAACCGAAATTTAACTTAATTATAGTTTCTGCTTTCCCAGAAACGGAATCTTAAATCAATCAGGAATCACCTGATCAGCATTAGTTAGGTCATCTGCCTGATAAACCCCTGCTTCCCCTAAAGGAAAGAAACCACAACAACCAACCCACTTTTTTACCTAGTATAATTTCCTTGTTCCTGATCCCTTCTGCCTATAAAAGTCTTTCATTTTGTACAGCTCCTCAGAGCTCCTTTCTATCTGCTAGATTGGCTGCTGTCCAATTCGAATCAATTGTTCCTCAAACTTGTAAAAATTTTCATATGCCTCGGTTTTTCTTTTAACACTGTGGAAGTGGAGTTTTGCCAGTACAGTCAAGTTATATTTTGCTCTCAACTGAAAAATACACCTAGAGGGCAAATCGGCTGAGTACACCTAAAGCATCAGCCAAATAAAAGCACCAAAGCACTAACATCTGTGAATAATTATATATGTGTGTGTGTATATACATAGATATATAATTATATTTTTTCTTTGAAATCACTGTAATGGAGAAAATCAGAACACTGTATTCCCAAGCATATAGTTTACACGTAGTTTTTTAATTTTGAACTTCATATGGTTTGTTGTCTTCTCCCATAATCTTTTCAGTGTTTGGGACATCTTAATCCAGTCCTACAATGACTTTTTTTTTTTTTTTTTTTTTTTTTTTGCAGTACACGGGCCTCTCACTGTTGTGGCCTCTCCCGTTGCGGAGCACCGGCTCCGGACACGCAGGCTCAGCGGCCATGGCTCACGGGCCCAGCCGCTCCGCAGCATGTGGGATCCTCCTGGACTGGGGCACGAACCCGTGTCCCCTGCATCGGCAGGCGGACTCTCAACCACTGCACCACCAGGGAAGCCCTACAATGCCTTTTGACTTTTCAGCTCTACTTAGGGAGAGACTCTTCTGGACTTTTCCAGATATCTCTGGAAAATGTCCTCTTGTTAGGAATCAACTATCTCTGTCTTATATCAGAGTCCAAACTCAGCAAAGGAATGTGGAGCGGGCTGTGCCCACAGGCACTGCAGGAACTGCCTCTAATTCATGGAGCTGAAGGGAGGTCTGCAGCGCAAAGCCAAGAGGATTGTGGGAATAATGAACGTGAGCCAAATGTCCCGTGCAGATGCCAACTGAAAGGCAAAGAAGCTCTTCACCAAATGATGCACCCCGGGAAAACAGAGACACTTGAAATGTTTGACTCCAGTATGTCTGTTGACCACTTTGCTTGATATCTCATGGAGGCTGCTCTTTGTTTTTCCATTGGAGATCATGCGGGAATCAACTGCCAAACATGCCTTATACCTCCATGCCATCTAATTATAGCCTGTAACACTCCGGAGTGCTGACAGTGCTGAGCTATTGACTCTTGACACTCTCTAAAGCTCTTAATTATCTTTTCACGTAAGCCCCTTTCAGACCTGTCAACTTCTTTGTATTGTTTATGAAGGGAAAAAATAGTAGCATATTGAGATTTCAGGACTATGCACTCAGAGACAAACTTGCAGTTACACTTATGAGTGCTCTTGAATGTCTCTGCACTCATATACACACAGACAACTGAAGAGGGTTTCAGATTGTGGAATACCGCTGCAGGATGACAATTCTGAAGCCAATTTGCAATAGGGATAAGTAAACTTATCAGGCAAAATGAAATTAACCCAAACCTTAAGCAATCTGCCACAGAAGTCATTTTTAACCTTTTTCTCCTGCAGTGTTAAAACACACACACACACAAACACACACACACAAATATATATGACTGAACGTATAAAGTGTCTGAAATAAGTTTTTAAAAATTCAAAAACTCACTAAGTTTTTAAACTCAGCATGGGACTTGGCAAAGAGACACCCACGCTTTACCCTATTTCAGAAGTTATTTTTATGTAACTTAAATGTATAAGTACTTAGAAACTACGTGCACAATTATTTGATCTTACTGGTTATTCAAATAACCCTGAGAGACACAGAAAAGTGGACATTACTACTAACTGTGACAGCTTCAGATGAAGACATTGTAGCTCAGAGAATTGAAGTGACCTGCCCAATTTCCTCTAGTAAATGGAGAAATAAGACTGTTTCATCTTAAAAGGGTTTAGGTTCTAAAGTTAACATGTACAGCAAAATCATAAATAATTAAAATTACCACTGAAATCTCTTTGATGTCATCCATTGCTATGGGCCAAATGGTTGTGTTCCCCCCACCCCCCAAATTCATATATTGAAGTCCTAACCCCCAACATGATGTTATCTGGAGGTGGGGCCTTTGGGAGGTAATTAGGTTCAAATGAGGTTATGAGGGTAGAGCTCCAATGATGGGAATAGTGCCCTTATCAGACGAGGAAGAGACACCAGAGCTTTCTCCATATATGCAGGCACTGAGGAAGGGCCATATGAGCACACAGTGAGAAGGCAGGTATCAATAAGCCAGGAAGGAGGCCTTAACCAAGAACTGAATCTGCTAGCACCTTGATCTTGGACTGCCAGCTTCCAGAACTGTGAGATATAAATATCTGTTGTTTAAGCAACCACAGTCTATGGTATACTATTATTACAGCCTGAGCTAACCATGACATTCATAAAACATAGTATACAGACATACTATGTCCCAGCAAGTCCAACATGGTCTATTGCTGGTGTTGGCTTACATGCGGCTGCTACTATCATTTCGCCCAGTACTGGAACTGACTGCCACCTCCTTGGTAGAAAACCAGATGGAGTAGCTGGTTGGCCTTTTAGCACCATGCTATATACAAAAGATATCTGCAAACCCAAAGAACACTCTTTAAAATGCTAAGACGCTGACACCATGAGAGATTACAGGAACTGAGTCTGGCTGAAGTGGCAGGAGATTTACATTTCATAGAGCACCCTCCTTCTGAAGCATATCGTCACCCTCCAGCATCATTTAAATTATTACTTTTCTATTTCTCATTTTTCCCTTTGCTGATGTGGATGGTTGAAGTCAAGTAAGTTAAATGGACATATACCCCGATAGCGTATCAGGCCTTTGACTGTAATTTCAATCCTCTCTTCATATGCTCTTGCATTCATCTCTACCTTGTTGCATTAGGGAAGGAAATGGAATAGAATCTGACACTAAAAGAACAATACCGACTTCTCAGTTTCTCTCACTTGAACAGGAAAATAGTGAAACTTTCCAGTGTCCAGCAATCAGCATATCAAATACTTCAGGTCTGGAAGTAAAAGTGGAAACAGGACAGCAAAAAGAGACTAGTGGCCATGAAATATGGAGGAAATACTCTTTTAAAGGATTATGATTTTTGAATTGGGGGAGACAACTTCTTATTTGAAAGAGTTATTTCTAGGTTGATGATTTAAATCCCACTTGAATGGAAACCAAGGAGCCTTAGCTCAGATAACAATTAGTGATAATAATTAGTGATTGCCTAAAGTCTGGGTCCTTGGGTGGCCAAATTGGGGTACAGTGTGACTAGATAGCCAGCATAGAGCAAGGAGAAGGGGGACACGCAGACCTAGGTATGAATAAAGCTCAGACTTTCACTATGTGCTGTTCAACAAATCGTTGAGCTCCCTAAGCATGTGTTCCCATCTGTAGATTTAGAACGATGGTACTTAGTTCACGAGCTTGCTGCAAAGATCAAACATGGAAATTTCTATAAAGCACCGGGAACACAAGGTTTGGCAATGTCAATTCTCATGTGCTTTCACCAAAATCTTGCCAGAGTAAAAGGGACACAGGAATTCAAGATCAAGTGACCCGACTATCAGATGCATCAACGCTAATCTTACAGTTACATTTAATACTTACTGAGAATAAAGATAATTCTACTGACATAATAATAACCACATTATGCTATAATGGGATTAAAATTATAAGAATTATAAGAATGGGATATAAAATTATAAGGTCATTTTTGTTGCTTACATATAAAATGCATCTTTTATGAAAAGAGGAGCAGTCATATTTCAAGGTCAGTATCAGATTGAGTCATCAATCCTCTTATTTGAGACACAGTTATGGAATCAATTTTCAGACATTTTTAAATTTCTTGCTGGTTTTGAGAAATGCCATTTCTTACTTTAAAGCACTTGTTGGTTTAAAAATCTTTAAATTGTAGTTAATAGCTATAATTATTATTTAATTTTAATCTTAAGGCAGACGGGTGACAGTCCCACTGTATAAAGCCATAAGATGTGAATGTGTGTGCCCACATGTCCGTACCTGAACACACATGTGTATATTTCTCACTCCAACCTTTCTATGTCCCTTCAGGTTTCTCCTTCCTTGCAACAGAGATAATACACAGTAGACTTCAAAGAGGTAAGCCCTGCTGTAGCTCTGCCTAGAAAAATTCACTCTTAGGGGGATTTTTATATCCTGAGTCAGAAAAAAAAGAGAGGATGACCCCAGGCAGGAGGTAGCAGTAGGGAGGTAAAGTAGAGAAGTAGCAAAGCTCCAAGGAACAAATGGTTGGGCGGAGAAGGAGAAACCTCAGCGTTAAGGTTACTTCTACCACTCAGGCATCAGCTCCCACTGGATCTCAATGGATAAGAAATGTGGCACTTTCTAGGGCCACTTCCTCACAGGGTCACACCATCTCCAACAGTCTCACCTTCAATAAGCTGCTTCATATGGCATTGGGTAATCTGGCTTTATTGGGAGTCTGATATTAGGGAGGTATATAACAATATACATCATATTCAGAATAAGTGAGAAGACCAAATGTATCCGTTGGGATAATGGTCAACAGAGACAAATGGTAGATATCTACTTTTCATCTCACAAACAAGATATTTTTATATCTCTGTAAATCAGTGTTTCAGAATTAAGAATATTTTTTCTTACAGAAACAAGATCATGAATAATGGTAGTTTTTGAGACTTACCTCCAAAGATCTATTTTACCCACAATCTAACATTCTTTTGCAATGTACACAGTACAGGGAACAGTACAAGGAACTAGGATATAAGGATAAGTCTGGCTTAATTCAAATGTTTTGTTAGAAATTACTCTAAGTCAAGAGACTTCCCTGGTGGTCCAGTGGGTAAGACCCTGTGCTCCCAGTGCAGGGGGCCCGGGTTCAACCCCTGGTCAGGAAACTAGATCCTGCATGCATGCCGCAACTAAGAGTTCCCATGCCACAACCAAGAAGTTCACATGCCGCAAGTAAGAGTGTGCATGCCACAGCTAAGGGCCTGCATGCCGCAACTAAGAGCCCGCAGGCCGCAATGAAGATCCCGCACGCCACAAGTAAGACCCAGCGCAGTCTAAATAAATAAATAAATATTTTTAAAAAGAAATTACTCTTTGGTCAAAATTTGTTAAATTATACATTTCTAACTTGTAGAATTCATCATATGTCAAAGTTCAATAAAGCTATTTTTTTAAGTCCAAGAAGAGTTAAGAAGCCCCATTCCTCCCAGCCTCCTCCAGTCTCAGACATCACATAATAGGAGCAAAGATAGTAAATTTCAATTTGCCTTATTGGTGCTGAAGTTAACTTAATGAAAGTTACAGAGGTCTTTGTGAGCTGAACTCAAATCAAAATAGAATTTAACTTGTCATCTTTATCTAAAAACCTGGTCTAATTTATAATCAACATATTTACCTATGAATCAGTCTTCTTTTTTTTTTTTTTTTTTTTTGTGGTACACAGGCCTCTCACTGCTGTGGCCTCTCCTGTTGCGGAGCACAGGCTCCGGACGCGCTGGCTCAGCAGCTATGGCTCACGGCCCAGCCGTTCCGCGGCATGTGGGATCTTCCCGGACCAGGGCACGAACCCGTGTCCCCTGCATCAGCAGGCGGACTCTCAACCACTGCATCACCAGGGAAGCCCTATGAATCAGTCTTGTTCAGGATTTGAGAATTGGCTATATTTGTTCAGCAACAATTATCTCTTTTAATTTGTTTACTAATCTGTGTTAATTGTAGAACAAGCAGAAAATAAAGATGCACAGGGGAAAAAATCACGCTTAATCCTGCCTCTGGAGATCCTCTTATAATCAACTTTTGATTTTTTAACTCTAATTAGACAATATGGTTACAGACCATTCAAAGTGGTATGAAAGCCAAAAATAATCTATATTTGGTTTTGGAAATTCCCTCGGATTTGACTTCTGAATATCAGGAAATCATTCAGACATCAATTACTATTATCTTCCTACCTTGAGAAAGTAATTATTTCATAATAAAGGGATGCTTTTCTAGCTCCTCATGGAATAGAATAAATACAACTCTAGGTCCCCATTATTAAGTCTATAAATAAGACACAACTTTAATATGATGATTTTCTCAATTCAGAGTTTACTGTCTGTATTCCTAATAATAGGAAGATATAACCCTACAAAGATCCTCACCGCCCCCCCACACACACACTTATGGATGGGTGCCCTACCATCTTGTTTGTTAACTCTGCACTACTTAGGACATAAGAAAGGATCACTGAATGGTGATTGTGCTTTTATTACAAAAATATATATATTTGGAAATGAGTTTTATCACTATCCCTCCCAAAATTTTACTGCCATGATTTTTTAAATCTTCTGGTGTACAAGAAAGGTAGTGTTAATAAAGCAAAAAAAAAAAAATCACAAATTGTCTCTATTTCTCCCTTCACTTTGCTTTGGTTTCCCTTGTTACTTGTCCTTGCCTCATTCATTTCTTTGCCTTCATTATTTCCTCTTTCCTTTTCCTTCCCTAGTATAAAGCCTATTAGCAAAAATCCCTGTTTGTTCACATACTCAATTACATGATCTTTTCTGACTTTTACCTCTAATCTACTGCCAACACCAAAATTTATTGAGGGTATTCTCTAATCTTATCTTCTGTTCATCTCAGAGGATGAAAAACCAGTAGAAAACACTGGTTTGGATTCTATTAGGGAAAGAGTACTTAAATTGGAAAGAGTGGGCTCTGAGATGAAACAGACTTGGATTGTAATCCCAATTCTTTTGTTAACTAATTACATGGATCAGTCGGTACTTTAAATGCACTGATCCTCAGACTCCGCATCTATAAAATGGGTAAAGCACTTACAGGTTTGCTGTTCTTCCTGTTATTCATTATAACACAATTTTCCATGGGCTTTAATTTTCACTGAAGTTTATGACCTGCTGCTAAGTGAAGGTCACCAAGAGTGAGAAGTGAGGGCCTCCCTGGTGGCGCAGTGGTTGAGAGTCCGCCTGCCGATGCAGGGGATACGGGTTCGTGCCCCGGTCTGGGAGGATCCCATATGCCGCGGAGCGGCTGGGCCCGTGAGCCATGGCCGCTAGGCCTGTGCGTCCGGAGCCTGTGCTCCGCAACGGGAGAGGCCACAACAGTGAGAGGCCCGCATACAGCAAAAAAAAAAAAAAAAAAAAAAAAAAGAGTGAGAAGTGAATTTAACTGGAAAGGTTCTCAGTGCACAAAATTATTCTCTGACCACATGTATGGGTTTTTTTCATGTAAAAAAGTTATATTGGGCCTCCCTGGTGGCGCAGTGGTTGAGAGTCCGCCTGCCGATGCAGGGGATACGGGTTCGTGCCCCGGTCTGGGAGGATCCCATATGCCGCGGAGCGGCTGGGCCCGTGAGCCATGGCCGCTGAGCCTGCGCATCCGGAGCCTGTGCTCCGCAACGGGAGAGGCCACAACAGTGAGAGGCCCGCGTACGGGAAAAAAAAAAAAAAAAAAAAAAAAAAAAGTTATATTAAGGGCTTCCCTGGTGGCACAGTGGTTGGGAGTCCGCCTGCCGATGCAGGGGACACAGGTTTGTGCCCTGGTCCGGGACGATCCCACATGCCACGGAGCGGCTGTGCTTGTGAACCATGGCTGCTGAGCCTGCGCGTCCGGAGCCTGTGCTCCGCAACGGGAGAGGCCACAACAGAGAGGCCCACTGTACCGCAAAATAAATAAATAAATAAATAAATAAATAAATAAATAAATAAATAAATAAAAATATGGGAGCCTACAGCTAGCAAGACTATAGTGAACACTGTATATTTGTTTATAAAAAATCTGGGTTGAAATGCACTTACGTGGTACTTGGAGGTGCTTATAACTCGGAGGTAGGATGCCTTTCATTCTTGCGCCCAGCACAACCCAACGGGCCAATTTTCCTTAGTTCACGGTCCTCTCGCATCATCAGTCCTGACATCCACATACCTTCAGGAACCACAGAATCATTTATTCATTAACAAGACATTTTCTGAGGCTAACCTGTGACCATGAAATCTCTTTCCTGAAAGTTAGACCATGAGATTACTCTCCACATAAAAATGGTCTTATGGTTCACATTTCTCCCAGAGGAACTAGGAAAGTTAACCAAGACAGGGAAATCAGCAGAGGCTGTGCTTTCTTATAGACCTTTTCACCATATTCCTGGAGCAGCAATTTTCCAGAAAGTATGGCTGGCCAAAACAAACTCAAGTGACCACTGGGTATCAGGGCTCTCCCTCCCACATGGAGCCCAGCCAACTCAGCTGGCCCCTGTGAGAAGACGAAAAGGAAAGAGAGCGTCTCTGAATCCACGCCAGCCCCTGCTTGTGCTTCTCACAAGCACACACAGGCCCACCACTGCCCAACACAAGCTTTTCTTAACGCCCTCAGGATATTTCTGAAAATTTTGGTCTTTCTCCTCATTAACTGATAATTTAATCAAAATGATCAATACAACTGTATTATAGACTAGATATAGTGTGAGCTGTTTTTCAGACTCTCATTTGCAGACATTAGCTAGCTGTTTCCCCAACTCCATTTCATCTTCTCCCCAGGCACAAAAATCAACTGCATTCCCAACCATACTTGCAAAGAAGTATGGCTATAAGCCTGAGTTCTACCTGATGGAAACTGAGCAGAAGGGATATATACCATGTCCAGGGCTGGCTCATAAAAACCTCCCATGCCGTATCCTGTATGTTCTTTCCCTTTCCAATGGCTTCGTATGTAGCAATGTTGGAAGCCATGTGTTAAAGATGATGAAGCCAGAGCATAGAAGAAACCACGTCCTTGAATTATCCCTTGGAGGAGAACAACCCACCCATAAGGAATACCTATTTTATATGCACAAGAAATAAACTTCTATTGTGTTAAGGCACTGCAATTTTAGGTTTATCTGGTATATTGGCTAGTACTGCCCTAACATATAAATCTATCTTAGGAATAAATCACAGGTTGGAAACAAACCAGTTACATTCACTAGACACTGAATCCCCAAAAACATACTTCCAATTCAACTGCAAAAAAAAAAGAGGATTTTAAGGATTATTATTGAGAAAAGAGTTCAGCTTTAAAATAAAGGTATCCTTGGCAAAAATTTACAGATCATCTTCACACTGTCCTCAGGTAGGGTTGACAATGTTCCCATTTTCCAGATAAAAGAAAACTAAGGCCAAAGGAGGCAAAGTGACATTTCCAAAATAAGCAACATGACATCCAAAATGATGAAGGAAGGAGCTAGCATTCAGACCTGGGTTAGGGTTAGGGTTAGGGTTAGGGTTAGGGTGTACTTTCCCCCAAACCAATGTTACCCTTTGCACTCTTGATGAAACGTCTTATAGCCACTTCTCATGGAGAACAAAATCAGGTCAACCTTGTTTGTCATTGGCAGATATAGTAGAGAGCACCCCTATTTGATCTCATGGTCTATTTGTAATTTGAATAGAGAAACTAAGAAGTTGGGAGTTTTCTGCATCCTGCTAAAAGTGGATAAGGCCCTACTTCTGAAACAGATGTACACTGTGAAGTTTCCAATGCTGTCTTCAAAATCATCTGCTCTGATCTGAGGCTCCGAATTCCAAACTCTGACTCTCATATCATACTGAACTTGCTTCTGACTAACATTCTGATTCTAAACCTATTTCATTTCATTTAACCAAGTTTTCTGAGTTGAAATTATCAGCTTTTGAATAACTTTTCTCATGTAAGAAGTCAGAACAAATTTAAGCAAACAAGTTTGTTTTGCTGAGAACCAGTAAAATGACCGTGGCAGTGTTTGTTCCCTGATTTTGGACTCAGGAAAATGTCTCTCAGTCTGTCACTCATTTTGTGTTTTCTATAAAATCTGCTGGCAAAGGATTAGATGTTAGTTTGTTTTGTGCCACAAGCCTTTTTCTTTTAAGCCCACCAGACTTTCTCTCTCTGAGCTGTATTACTTCTCAGTTGACTCTAGGGCAACCCAGCCCATTGGAACACCCAGCCTGCTTCTCAGTGTGAGAGCAGCCATGGCACGCCAGCGCTGTCATGATAATAATTTACAGTTGAGGTTGTTGCATCCCCAGCTCTTTTAATGTGACTGTGTGTAGAAGTATAAATACACCCAGAAAAAAGGGAAATATGTTCAATTATTTTATTGCATTATTTTACAACATATATCATGTCTCCCCAGGCACTGAAAATAGCCCAACTAAAACACAAATAAAGATAAATCTTGTGATCATCAAAACAAGGACCAAACCCAAAATATGCATTTGGTTTGTGGTTGAATAGGTTTGGGGGGAAGATTATTGCCTTTTTCATCTTAAGTCTGTTTCTTTTATGCTATTTTTTAAATTAATTACACATGGAAATATTTCTATAATGAGATATGGTGATGATTTCCTGAGAACAAAGCTTGGTGGAAAATCATAGATTTATTTGGGGAGACATGTGATGCAAAATTATGCCACCTTTTACTTGGTTACAACCCTGAAATCTAACAACAACAAAACAATGCATGTGGTCATTCTCAGTGTCAATCTTGTTTTGTGGAAGGAAGGGGGGGGGAATAAAAAAATAACTACAGTAATGATATAAAGGTCAAATTTAAAAATTGTTATAAGACCCAGGGAATTTGTGAATTGCCAATCACAGTTCTTTTCTATTATATTGTCACTTATTAAGCATCCTTAACTCACAAGATGTTATTTACAATATAAGAAAGATATGAATACTTTCCACATCTAAGTGTAACATAAGTACCTACTTTATGCTGTATAAATACATTTCTAAAAGTATTGGGTCCTACATTGAAATGCTGATTTGAGCCATATATGAGGTAAACATTGATTTCTAAGATAAAGAGACAATGCAGTGTATCCCACAAAAGTTGGCCCTCCCAGAAAAGATGATCAGAGAACCAGCCAGGACACTGAATCAGTGAGAAAATGTCCAAGTATTTTTTTTTAATTAATTCTTATTGGAGTATAGTTGCTTTACAATGTTGTGTTAGTTTCTTCTGTACAGCAAATAGAATCAGTTCTACGTAGACATATATCAACTCTTTATTGGATTTCCTTCCCATTTAGGTCACCACAGTGCATTGGAGTTCCCTGTGCTATATAGTATGTTCTCAATAGTTATCTATTTTATACAGAGTATCAAAAGTGTATATGTGTCAATCCCAATCTCCTAATTCCTTCCAACAGCCCTGCTTGGTATCCATACATTTCTCCTCTATGTCCGTGTCTCTATTTCTGCTTTGCAAATAAGATCATCTATACCATTTTCTAGATTCCACATATATGCGTTGATATACAATATTTGTTTTTCTCTTTCTGACTTACTTTACTCTGTATGAAACTCTCTAGGTCCATCCACGTCTCTACAAATGACCCAATTTCATTCCTTTTTATGGCTAATATTCCATTGTATATATGTACCCCATCTTCTTTATCTATTCCTCTGTTGAGGGCCATTTAGGTTGCTTCTATATCCTGGCTATTGTAAATAACACTGCTAAGAACACTGGGGTGCATGTGTCTTTTTGAATTATGGTTTTCTCTGGGTAAATGCCTAGTAGTGGGACTACTGGGTCATATGGTAGTTCTATTTTTAGTTTTTTAAGGAACCTCCATACTGTTTTCCATAGTGGCTGTAACGATTTACATTCCCACCAACAGTACATGAGGGTTTCCTTTTCTCCACACCCTCTCCAGCATTTATTGCTTGTAGATTTTTTGATGATGGCCATTCTGACCAGTGTGAGGTGATATCTCATTGTGGTTTTGATTTGAATTTCTCTAATAATTAGTGATGTTGAGCATCTTTTCATGTGTTTGTTGGCCATCTGTTTGTTTTCTGTTGAGAAATGTCCATTTGGGTCTTCCACACATTTTTTGATTGGGTTGTTTTTCGATATTGAGCTGCATGAGCTGTTTGTATATACTGGAGATTAATCCTTTGCCAGTTGCTTCATTTGCAAATATTTTCTCCCATTCAGACGGTTGTCTTTTTGTCTTGTTTATGGTTTCCTTTGCTGTGCAAAAGCCTTTAAGTTTCATTAGGTCCCATTTGTTTATTTTTGTTTCCGTTTCTCTAGGAGGTGGGTCAAAAAGGATCTTGCTGCGATTTATGTCATAGAGTGTTCTATGTTTTCCCCTAAGAGTTTTACAGTGTCTGGCCTTACATTTAGGTCTTTAATCCATTTTGAGTTTATTTTTGTGTATGGTGTTAGGGAGTGTTCTAATTCCATTCTTTTACATGTAGCTGTCCATTGTTCCCAGCACCACTTATTGAAAAGGCTGTCTTTTCTCCATTGTATATTTTTGCCTCCTTTGTCATAGATTAGGTGTGTGGGTTTATCTCTGGGATTTCTACCCTGTTCCATTGATCTATATTTCTGCTTTTGTGCCAGTACCATACTGTTTTGATTACTGTAGCTTTGTAGTATAGTCTGAAGCCAGGGAGCCTGATTCCTCCAGCTCCGTTTTTCTTCCTCAAGATTGCTTTGGCTATTCAAGGTCTTTTGTGTTTCCACACAAATTGTAAAATTTTTTGTTCTAGTTCTGTGAAAAATGTCATTGGTAATTTGACAGGAATTGCATTGAATCTGTAGATCGCTTTGGGTAAAAGAGTCATTTTCACAATATTAATTCTTCCAATCCAAGAACATGGTATATCTCTCCACCTGCCTATGTCGTCTTTGAATTCTTTCATCAGTATTTTATAGTTTTCTGCATACAGGTCTTTTGCCTCCTTAGGCAGGTTTACTCCTAGGTATTTTATTCTTTTTGTTGCAATGGTAAATGGGAGTGTTTCTTTAATTTCTCTTTCTGATCTTTCATTGTTAGTGTATACAAATGCAAAAGATTTCTGTGCATTAATTTTGTATCCTGCAACTTTACTAAATTCATTGATTAGCTCTAGTAGTTTTCTGGTGGCATCTTTAGGATTTTCTACGTATAGTATCATGTCATCTGCAAACAGTGACAGCTTTATTTCTTATTTTCCAATTTGGATTGCTTTTATTTCTTTTTCTTCTCTGATTGCCATGGCTAGGACTTCCAAAACCATGTTGAATGAGAGTGGTGAGAGCGGACATCCTTGTCTGGTTCCTGATCTTAGTGTAAATGCTTTCAGTTTTTCACCATTGAGTATGATGCTTGCTGTGGGTTTGTCATATATGGCCTTTATTATATTGAGGTAGGTTCCCTCTATGCCCATTTTCTGGATAGTTTTTATCATAAATGGGTGTTGAATTTTGTCAAAGGCTTTTTCTGCATCTATTGAGATTATCATACAGTTTTATTCTTCAATTTGTTAATATGGTGTATCACATTGATTGGTCTGTGTATACTGAAGAATCCTTGCATCCCTGGGATAAATCCCACTTGATCCCTTTAATGTGTTGTTGGCTTCATTTTGCTAATATTGTGTTGAGGATTTTTGCATCTATGTTCATCAGTGATATTGGCCTGTAATTTTCTTTTTTTGTAATATCTTTGTCTGGTTTTGCTGTCAGGGTGATATTGGTCTCATAGAATGTGTCTGGGAGTGTTCCACCCTCTGCAATTTTTTGGAAGAGTTTGAGAAGGATGGGTGTTAGCTCTTCTCCAAATAGATAGAATTCACTTGTGAAGCCACCTTGTCCTGGACTTTTGTTTGTTGGAGGACTTTTAATCACAGTTTCCATTTCATTCCTTGTGATTGGTCTGTTCATATTTTCTATTTCTTCCCGGTTCAGTCTTGGAAGGTTGTATGTTTCTAAGAATTTGTCCATTTCTTCTAGGTTGTCCATTTTATTGGCATATAGTTTCTTGTAGTAGTCTCTTATGATTCTTTGTATTTCTGTGGGTTCATTGTAACTTCTTTTTCATTTCTAATTTTACTGATTTGAGTCCTCTCCCTTTTATTCTTCCTGAGTCTGGCTAATGGTTTATCAATTTTGTTTATCTTTTCAAAGAACCAGCTTTTAGTTTTATTGATCTTTGCTATTGTTTTCTTCATTTCTACTTCATCTATTTCTGCTCTGATCTTTATGATTTCTTACCTTCTACGAACTTTGGGTTTTGTTTGTTCTTCTCTCTCTAGCTGCTTTAGGTGAAAATTATTTGAGATGTTTCTGGTTTCTTGAGGTAGGATTGTATTGCTATACACTTCCCTCTTAGAAATGCTTTTGCTGCATCCCATAGGTTTTGTATCTTCATGTTTTCACTGTCAGTTGTTCAAGGTATTTTGTGATTTCTTCAGTGATCTCTTGGTTATTTAGCAGCATATTGTTTAGCCTCCATGTGTTTGTATTTTTTACAGTGTTTTTCCTATAACTGATTTCTAATCTCATAGCATTGTGGTTGGAAAAGATGCTTGATATGATTTCAATTTTCTTAAATTTACTGAGGTTTGATTTGTGAGCCAAGATGTGATCTATTCTGGAGAATGTTACATAAGCACTTGAGAAGAAAATGTATTCTTCCACTCTCAGGTGGAATGTCTTATAAGTATCAATTAAGTCTATTTAGTCTATTGCATCATTTAAAGCTTGTGTTTCCTTATTAATTTTCTGTCTGGATGATCTGTCCATTGGTGTAAGTGGGGTGTTAAATCCCCCACTGTTATTGTGTTACTGTCAATTTCCCCTTTTATGGCTGTTAGCATCTGCCTTATGTATTGAGGTGCTCCTACGCTGGGCACAGAAATATTTACAATCGTTATATCTTCTTCTTGGATCGATCCCTTGATCATTATGTAGTGTCCTTCCTTGTCTCTTGTAATAGTCTTTACGTTAAAGTTTATCTTGTCTGATATGAGTACTGCTACTCCAGCTTTCTTTTGATTCCTATTTGTATGGAATATCTTTCTCCATCCCCTCACTTTCAGTCTGTATGTGTCTCTAGGTCTGAAGTGGGTCTCTTGGAGAAAGCATATATACAGGTCTTGTTTTTGTATCCATTCAGCTAGTCAGTGTCTTTTGGTTGGAACACTTAATCCATTTATGTTTGAGGTAATTATTGATATGTATGTTCCTATTACCATTTTCTTGTTTTGGGTTTGTTATTGTAGGTCTTTTTCTTCTGTTGTGTTTCCTGCCTAGAGAAGTTCCTTTAGCATTTGTTGTAGAGCTGGTTTGGTGGTGCTTTATTCTCTTGGCTTTTGCTTGTCTGTAGAGCCTCTGATTTCTCTGTCAAATCTGAATGAGATCCTTGCTGGGTAGAATAATCTTAGTTGTAGGTTCTTCCCTTTCATCACTTTATAAATATGTCCTGCCACTCCCTTCTGGCCTGCAGTGTTTCTGCTGAAAAATCAGCTGATAACCTTATGGGGATCCCCATGCAGGTTATTTGTTGCTTTTCCCTTGCTACTTTTAATATTTTTTCTGTGCCTTTTTCTTTGTATTTAATTTTTGTTAGTTTGATTAACATCTTGGTTTCTCCTTGGGTTTATCCGGCATGGGACTCTCTGTGCTTCCTGGACTTGATTGACTATTTTGTTTCCCATGTTAGGGAAGTTTTCGACTATAATTGCTTCAACTAATTTCTCAGGCCCTGTCCCTTTCTCTTCTTCTTATGGGACCCCTATAATTCAAATGTTGGTGCATTTAATGTTGTCCCAGAGGTCTCCGTGACTGTCCTCATTTCTTTTCATTCTTTTTCCTTTATTCTGCTCCTCGGCAGTTATTTCCACCACTGTATCTTCCAGCTCACTTATCCGTTCTTCTGCCTCACTTATTCTGCTATTGATTCCTTCTAGTGTATTTTTCATTCCAGTTATTGTGTTGTTCATCATTGATTGTTTGTTCTTTACTTCTTCTAGGTCCTTTTTAAACATTTCTTGTATCTTCTAGATCTGTGCCTCCATTTTATTTCTGAGATCTTGGAACATCTGTACTATCATTCCTCTGATTTCTTTTTTGGGTAGTGTAGATTGCCTATTTCCTCTTCATTTATTTGGTCTTGTGGGATTTTACCTTGCTCCTCCATCTTCAACGTATTTCTCTGTTGTCTCATTTTGTCTAACCTACTGTGTTTACAGTCTCCCTTCTGCAGTCTGCAGGGTCGTAGTTCCTCTTGCTTCTGTTTTCTGCCCCCTGGTGAATGAGGCTGGTCCAGGGGCTTGTGTAGGCTTCCTGGTGGGAGGGACTGGTGTCTGTGCTCTGGTGGGTGGAGTTGAGTCTTTTCCTTCTGAAGGGCAGGGCCGTGTCAGGTGGTGTGTTTTGGGGTATCTGTGAGCTTAGTACAACTTTAGGCAGCCTGTCTGCTGATGGGTGGGGCTGTGTTCCTGTCTTGCTGGTTGTTTGGTGTGAGGTGTCCAGCACTTGAGCCTGCAGGCAGTTGTGTGCAGCTGGGTCTTGATGTTTACATGGATACCTCTGAGAGTGCACGTGCTGATTAATATTCCCTGGGCCTGGGAATTCTCTGGTGGTCCAGCTTCCTGGACTCCGTGCTCCCACCCCAGAGGCCCAGGCCAGACCCCTGCCAGGGAACCAAGAGCCCTCAAGCTACATAGTGTGGCCAGAGTAAAAAGAAAGAAAAGAAAAGAAACCCATGACAAAGAGCAAAAACAACAGCAAACGAACAGAAGCAATAACACAACACACACACACACAAAATAAAAAAATAAAATAAAATAAAAAATAAGAAAAACATGAGAACAAAAGAATTCAAAAATGAGAATAGTCAATAAGAACTAAACTAACAAAAACAAAAAGTGAAAAATAAAACAAAAACAAACTACAAAAAAGCAAAGAAAACATAAAATGTGCACATAAAAACAATCAAAAAATAAAATAAAATAAAATAAAAAACAAAGAACAAAAAGAAGAAAAAAAACACAAAACAGCAAAAAGTAAAGTAAAAATAGAAAATAAAAACAAAAGATAAAAAACAATAAAAGCAACAACACCAACAACTGAACAACAACAACAAAATGAAACAAAAAAGAATAATAGTAATATTTTCCTGGGACCTCCTCTCTCAGTGGCCTTGCTCCTGCAGTGAGTCACAGCCAATCCCCACCTCCCCATGATGCCTTCCAGTACCTCTAGGCAGGTCTCTGGACCTACTGTGTGCACTGTGGGGCCAGCTCAGACGCTGATCTGGCCTGACTCCCGTGTGTACTTGCCCACAAAGTGCACTGCTGTGAAGCCTAGACCAGTCTCAATGGTGGGAAAAATCATTGTCTATTCAGGTATTCCACAGACATAGGATTTACCAAGCCAATCTCCAGGATTTAAACCACGGCTTGTGCAACTGCACAGAAAGATTTCCATTCCTTCTCCTTAGTCACACCGCCCCTAGGGCTCAGCTTTGGTTTTGACCCTACCTCTGCATATGCGCCACCCTCAGGCGTCTGTTCCTTGTCCAGGCAAGAGGGAACGAGAGCAGTAGCTGCTTGGGGCACACTTACTCACTCAGGTTGGGGAGGGGTACGGCGGCCACAATGAAGGTGTCTGTGAGTTGCCTGCAGCAGTGGGGACCAGCAGGCAGCTGAAACAAACTGTGGCGAGCTCACTCTGGTGGGAGTCCCTCCCAGTGCCTGCGGAGGCAGGAACAGGTGTGTGGGGGCAGTGGTGGCCCCATCCCCCATGCACCTCTCAACAATGGTGCCTCGCTTTCCAGGTAGACCATGCTTCCTGTAGGGGCATTCCTGGCCACACCTTCCCTTACTCCCGTCCCCTCTGCTGTATCTGCTCAGCCAACAGCGCTCCTCTCCCCAGATCTGTTCTCCCAACCCCATGCTTTAGCAGTCAGCCCCTACCAGCATCGGCGGACTCTTGTCCCAGGCAGGGGTGCCCATGGCTGGTTCCCAAGGAGCCTTTGGGATGGGCGGTGCTCAGGCTTCTGGAGCCCACACAGGCGGAGGAGACCCCGGCTCAAGGGGTGGGCGGGCCCGCTCAGATGGGAGCCCCTCCCAGTACCTACAGAGGCCGAAGAAGCCGGCAGGTGGGGAAAGGGGTTGTAATGGCGGCTACGCCCCTTGCACGCCACTCAACAATGACACCCTGCTTCTATGGTGTCCTGGCTTTTTCCGCAGACTCTCCCAGCTGTGGAGCTCCTTATTTCTGTCCCTTCAGGGTGTCCCTTTTCACAGCCAACAGCTGTCTCCTCCCTGGGTCTGTGTTCCAAACCCCACTTTCCAGCACCCAGCCCCCCTTCACAACAGGCAACTCACGACTCAGGCTGGAATGTGGAGAGCTGCAGTGTAGACCATGCGTGCAGTTCTTACTTTGTCCTGCCTTCCACAGACCATCTACTGCACTCTCCTTTGATCCCCTGAAAGTCCCTTTCTGTCCCAGCTGATTTCCCCACCATGAGGGAGTTTTTCTGAGTGTGGGGACCTTCCCTTCCCTTCAGCTTCCCACCAGGGTTGCTGGTCCATTTTTTGATTCCTCTTTTCTTTTCTTTTTCTTTCTTTCATCCTACCCATTTTTTTTCTTGTCCTTTTAGGAGTCCGAAGTCTTCTGCTAATGTTCAGCAGGTACTCTATGAGACTTTTTCCATTTGTAGATGTTTTGTTTTTTTTTTTTTTTTTTTTTTTTTTTTGCGGTATGCGGGCCTCTCACTGCTGTGGCCTCCCCCGTTGCGGAGCACAGGCTCCGGATGCGCAGGCCCAGCGGCCATGGCTCACGGGCCCAGCCGCTCCGCGGCACATGGGATCCTCCCAGACCGGGGCACGAACCCGCATCCCCTGCATCGGCAGGCGGACTCTCAACCACTGCGCCACCAGGGAGGCCCTGTAGATGTATTTTTGAGGTACTTGTGAGGAGTGACAAACTGCACATCCTCCTATTCCACCATCTTGACATCTCCCCTCTGGGAAACTGTCCAAGTATTTCATTAGTATATTTCCTTAAATACCATAAGCAATAAAGAGAATAATAAGAATTTCTAGAAGTTTTAAAGGAATACAGGTGTGCAATAACTAATTGCTGAGTAGATGAATGGAGGGATGAATTAATAAATGATTGAATGAAAATAAATGGATTCTTGCTGCTGGGTGGATCCATGTCTGTGTTAATGTCAAATGAGGTCACAGACAGAAAGAGGTGTGAGGAAACTTCCTACAAAGACCTTGCTGTGGGGGAAGAAGCCCAACTGTGATGGAGAACATCAGGATGGAGGTCTCACAGATCTAAATAAATTTCTACTCACAATGCTAACTACTGCTCCCCTACAGGACTCTAGAATGACATCCTGGGAAAAGAAGCCTCATGAAGCAAAGTGGAAGAAGAGGTGGAAGTCTGAGGAAGGGTGAGATTTGGCAAGTGTTTCCATCAGAAATATCTATGAGACCACAATGAGATACTACTCCATACCCATTAGGATGACTATTTTTTAATTAAACAAAACAAAAAAAAACCCCAGAAAATAACAAGCATTGGCAGGGATGTGGAGAACTTTGAACCCTTGTACATTGATGTTAGGAATATAAAATGGTGTAGTTACCATAGAAAAAGGTATGGTGATTCCTCAAAAAAATGAAACATAGAATTACCATTTGATCCAGCAATTCTACTTCTGGGTATAGCAGTATTATTCACAATAGCCAAAAGATGGGTGCAATCCAACTGTTCATCAATACATAAATAGATAAATAAAATGTGGTATGTACATGCAATGGAATATTATTCATCTTTAAAAAGGGAAAGAAATTCTGAGACATGCTACATGAGTGGAATAAGCCAACCACAAAAGGACAAATACTGTATGATTACCTTATTACGTAAAGTACCTAGGGTAGTCAAATTCATAAAGACAAACAGTAGAATAGTTGTTTCCAGGGACTGGGGATTTGTGAGAATGGTGAGATCATGTTTAATGGGTACAGAGCTTCCTTTAGGGAAGAAGAAAAGGCTCTGGAGATGGATGGTGATGACGGTTGCACAATAGTATGAATACACTTAATGCCACAAAACTATACATTTAAATGGTTAAAATGATAAATTTTCGGTTATGTGTATTTTATCATAATAAAAACAAAGAGATATCCATGAGAGCAGAAGCATAATGGTGCAACCAAATGCCGTTATCCTAGAAGAATCACAAAGACTAGAATTCGATGACCTTGGGTTAACACTTTTTCTCTTTAGCTACATTTATTAACAGAAAACCCCTAAAACTCTAATGTCTTATGTGCTGATCTTTAAGAGGAAAGAAAATAAAAGACTGTTTTCAACACTGAAGCAAGAAAGAAAGAGGTAGAAAATGCTGAAGGAATTGATAGTTGCTATTATGGCCAAGAAGGAAAGGAAAACTAAGGCCAGAGTACTATGAAAAGAAAGAAAAAGCACTGGATTTCATTGTTTTACATGGCTTTTCAACAACAATCCAGGAACAGTCTACAAGAGACCAAAGCTTAAATGATTAAGAAAAAAGGGAAGCACTGAAAAGGGTGCTGAAGAAACACAACAGAAAACAAAGTTATCACAGATCCACCAGCTTTTGTTTTATCTCAGTGATTCTCCTACGATGAATTATACTTAAATACACTTGTGCAGCTCTTCCTGAGAGTCTTGAAATTCTTTTGTCATGTAGTAGTCATTCAACAAACATATACTGAAGAAATGCATGATGAATAAGTACACAAATATGCTAACATCAACCAGGATTCAATTCAATCCACAAAACCTTTTAAGTGTCTATGATGTGCTGTGAATATCCTTTGCCAGGAATGGTAGCACAGCAGGAAAGTCAAATATATAAATAAATGTAGTGGCTGACTGTGATAAATATGCAATAGAGTTGAGAAACAATGAAAACAAATGGGAAATACAGGAAGGCTTTTGGGGAGAGGTTAGATTTCAGCAGACCTTTGAAAAATGAAGTCTGGTAGGTAGCTAAAAAAACAATTAGAATTCCAAAAAGAGGACGCAAACCAGCTTAAGAATACAGAAGCAGGAAAAATGCAAGCTGTAGTTGGAGAACACCAAAATACAGTTCTTAGTCCTGTAGAATCGAGAATGTATTAGTGATAGTCTTTTGGGAGTTTGGGGAAAATTGTAAAAGTCAAGTCACAAGTCTGAGGGACTGTGTATTATTTTCCATTTAATGGGAAATGATTGAAGGCTTCTGAAGACAAAATAGACTTGGTTAGCATTAAGTCTGGAGACGACAACGTTGGAAGCAACGTAGACTATGCATTTGCAAGAGGGCTGACTGGAGCTAGGTAGAAGAAAAAGGAAGATGTTTCAAACACCTAGTAAAAACATCATGAATGGGACTTCCCTGGTGGTCCAGTGGTTAAGAATCTGCCTTCCAAATCTAGGGACGAGAGTTCGATCCCTGATTAGGGAACTAAGATCCCACATGTCACAACTACTGAGTACGTGGGCCACAACTACCAAGACACAACTAGAGAGAAGCCCACGCCCCACAATGAGGAGCCCCGCAAGCCACAACGAGGAGCCCGCGCAGCGGAGGATCCCACATGCCGCAATGAAGACCCCGTGTACCCGGACTTCCCTGATGGTGCAGTGGTTGGGAGTCCGCCTACCAATGCAGGGGACACGGGTTCGAGCCCTGGTCTGGGAAGATCCCACATGCCATGGACCAACTAAGTCCATGCGCCACAACTACTGAGCCTGCGCTCTAGAACCCGCGAGCCACAACTACTGAAGCCCACTCGCTTAGAGCCCATGCTCCGCAACAAGAGAAGCCACCGCAACGAGAAGCCCGTGCACCACACTGAAGAGTAGCCCCCGCTCACCACAACTAGAGAAGACCGGCACACAGCAACGAAGACCCAACGCAGCCAAAAAAAAAAAAAGATCCTGCATACCGCAAGTAAGACCCAACACAGCCAAAAATGAAATAAACAAATAAATATTAAAAAAAAAAAAAACTGTCATGAAGGACTCAATTAGGGCATGCAGTGGTGATAGGGATGGATATAAGAGATACCTGCGATTGTGCCTTCTGATTGGTTTTAGAACTTTGGGAAGCAAATATAATGAGCATAACCAGCTGGTAAGATGGGACATAAAGTACATAAGAGGAAAAGCTTTAATTAATATTTTTAAGTTATAAAATCATTCTATCCTCAGAGAATCACCTTTGGGCAGCCCATTACCATCTTTTGATAATTCTTTTTTTTCATCTCCTATTGTCTCTGCACTGATGCTATCTAAATATTTATCAGTTTATCAGCACTGTCTTTCTAGGAGAATCTAATCCATCTGCACAGATCAGAAAGAGCTGTGGTCATTTTAGTCTCGAGAACATGAACATCATCAAGAACCAGGACAGTGCCTGAGGTGCTAAGAGGACTTAGCACAGGATTAAAGAAAAATGGGAACAATTCACCAAGGAAAGGAGGGAGGTTTGGAGAAAGGAGTTCTAATAAGTGGGCCAGAAGGATCCTGGTTTGGCTCCTTTATCTTTGCTAAACTTCATTTTCTCATCTGTAAATACTTACAGTCTTTAACCTCAGAGGGCATTTCAAGCAAGACTTTTTTAAAGTTCTCTATAAAATGAAAAAGACTTGTAAGTTGGTATTTTCATTGTTCTAGGAGAGGGTCATGAGAGTTTCTGAAAGATCTCCCATGGAAGAGATGTAAGACATGTTCACATCCCCTTAGAAGGCATAGGTAAGATCAGAAGCTCTAAGACCAACAATGGAACAAACTTGGTGTGACAAGACTGCTCTGAAAAATGTATGGTTTGTTTCAGGTTATGGTTAGTGGTCTGATGTGCATAAGCATGGCAGTCTTTCGACTGGCGGAACGGAAGCATCAAATGGGGAAGTAGACTATGTGTTTCTTAGACCCCATATTCTATAATTCTAAGAAACGTTTCTCTCTTGTTATGACTGAGCAATGCTAGATGTCACTTTAAAATGGGAAGCCACACAGGTTTCAAACTAAAAAGTAATGTCAAACAGCTATTTTCTTAACAGTGAAACAAAACAAAAATTTCTCTGTGAGAAGCTAAAAGAAGTCAAGTTTCCTAGTAGTTCTTCAATCTGGAGAACTTGAATGCCAGTCCCTTCTGATGGATAAGAGAGTAAATGAAGAAAATGGAGATCATCTCCCCCACCTTCCTCTAGGATAGTTTTTCCTAGGATATGCTATGATTTGTATGCCATATGTCAGTTTCAAAGGCATAGTGAGATGAAATAGATAGGGCTTGGCTTTGGAATTTGCAATGCTGCTCACTGGGTGTGAGGCTCTAAGCAAGTTCCTTTAGGTTAAGGCCATGTTAGCTCAACTATAAACATCAGGCAATAATCCATAACCTGTAGGCCTAATATAAGCATCGCAAAGCAAGAGAAGTGTCCAGATTTGAGCCTTAGTAGTATTCATATATAGCTTGTCTTGTCTAGTAAACAGTTGGCCAAGCCTTCCATAAGCACCCTGGAGTGGAGGCTAAGGAGCTTCCCGTGGAAGAACCCAAGCTCAGTTCACCACTAGGTTCAGATACACAAGGACACACTTGGTGAGCTGGGGAAGCTCGTACAAACAAAATCTCTTTCCAGAGAAGCCAAGACTATTTCTTAGAATGAAAGACTCATGCTAAATGGGAATGGAGCCAAGACACAAAACAGCCAAACAATAAAACAAACAAATAAATAAATAAAAAAAGATAGTTAATACATCCGTCACCTCACATAATCACCAATGTTTTTGTGTATTTTCTGTGTGAGAACATTTAAGATCTGTTCTCTTAGCAACTTTCAAGTATATAATGCAGTATGGTTAACTATAGTCACCATGCTGTACATTTCATCCCCAGAACTTATTCACCTTAAACCTAGAAACTTGTACCCTTTGACCAACATCTTCTTATATCCACCATCTCCCAGCCCCTCATAACCACTCAATTTATACAATGTTACATGTCAATTAAATCTCAATAAAGCTGAATAGATAGATAGAGAGAGAGATAAAACAAGGAAAAAACCCTCAATTCATGGAATGGAGGAATGAGATGGGGGCCCCCAAAATCTATTTGTAGCAGCAATTAAGAGCTTCCTGGGGGAAAAGTTACCTTAATTAGCAATGAAGCAAAGGACTATGAACTGACTCACTAACAAATCCTGTCTTCCGAACGATGCCTGATATTCAGAGTGCCTCCTGACTTAACAAGAGGGGTGGTGGGAGGGATTAGAAACCAAAATAACAATTTATTTAAAAGCCCTATCCTATATCTGGCGAAACATGGTAAAGCAACCATGCTTTATGATATTTTCAACACTGTGCAACCCACAAAGGAGAAAGATTTTATCCCACTTTGCCATGGACTGCCATGTAGCTTCAGCATCACAAGGACTCCCAGAACCAGCATAAAGACACCTAGTGGGTAGATGCTCAACGGGGGCCCAGGACCAAGAAGGTGGTGCCCTGCGGGAGCCTCCAGGGCCTGGAAGAGGAGTGGAGTGCTGGGAAGTGTACCTTGACCATGGCAGAAGGGGGCACTGTCCTGTAAGAAGTCTCTGTGTAATAAAAATATTCTTTCAAACCCTTAATGCATAATACAGTCAGCATTCAGAAACCAAAAAAGAAAAAGTCACAAATCAGAGATAAGAAGCCACAAAATGTTCACCATCATTTCAGAGAGCATTTTGAGATTATACTAATGTATGCAGCGGATGACTGACAGAACTAGATGTCCTTTCATAATGCAACTTCCAACGGAAGTTGGCCGGGTCATGCACAACTGACAGAACCAGAATAACTAACACACGAAGAAACCCCAGGGTTTCTGGTTCTTGTGTTTCATGTGACCTTCAAGTTTAACTTCAAGTTTCAGATTTATGTGAGCTTAAAACAGATTCATGAGTTTCATTTTTAAGTCACTGTGATTTTCATGGGTTTCTTAAAAAGACATTAACAACAAATCACCCAGGGCTCACTTCAATCATACCTCACTCTTTTGATAACTCTGGAGCCTAAAGAAGTAAAGGAATTTTGGGGAATCATGTTTTAATGTATTTATATTTTTGCCTGCAGACATGGCATGGGCTGGGAGAAAGTAGTCAAGTTCACGATTATATGACCACAGTTTTAAAGAAATCTAGCTCTTATTACAGTCATGCAGGAGATTTATGTGTTGATAAGACTTCACTGATCAAAAGCATACTTTAATTTAGTATTTAGTGTGAGAATCTGCAAATAAGCTCCAGATGTGTTTATGTGAGCCAGACACCATGGTAACCAGACTGTGAAATAAACCTGCTTAGGCGATGTCTAGGTGAGGCCAAAACAACTGGTTGATTCAAAAATTTCAATTACCAGATAAGACCTTGAAAAAAATATATATATCAATTCATTGCTAAATTTAGCTGGCCAATTTGGTCAAAAAGATTTTTTTTTCAGACACAGCCTTTGAAATATGAAATTTCTAAATAGAAAAACAGTAATAAAATAATACATTTCTTGGATAGCCAGAGAATTGCATACAATGCAGACACAGCTCAGAAACAGAAAACATAAAATGCCTAGCAATTTCCAGGAATAGCACCAACAAGTTCAGTAATTTCTAGAGAAGCAAACTAAATGAAAAGACTTATGAAAATTATCTAGGTAAAATCTAGAAACTATTTTGTAGCAGTCCTTGATTAAAATAGTACTCCACAGCACAGGGCCAAGAAGAGAATGCATTTCCTAAGATATCTCTCCAAGTCCTAGTTTTGGAGATTTAATGAATGGAAAAAAGATATTCACTTGCAGCAAAAGGAAACTCCATTTAACTGGCTCTCTGTTTATTTATAAGGAGATTCTACTCTTCGGGTAACATGTGGTCCATGGTGGGCTTGGTACTGGTAGCCAGCAGGTCCCTGTAGCACACCTACCCACATCTGCTATCACCTGTTGATCTGCATGTTTAGTAAGGACCAGTAGTGCTTGTACCCAAACCTATTTCACCTAGCTTTAAAAAGATGAAATATGAGGACAATCACAGAATTGTCATTTCTCTGAAAACTAAGTTGAATCCTTAATAAAAACTCAATAAAATGAGCTACTAAAAAATGTTACCACATTAAGTATGAGGAAGAAAATTTGTAAGGTTTCCTCTCTTAAATTGCTTTGCAAGTATCTTTAAGTTCTCATTAATCTTTAAATAAGTCAAATGTGGAAAATGTATGTAATGGATTATAGGCATGATTTACCTAACAAATATAACATTCTAACTGATGATGCCAAATTTCAATCATGGCAATAGAAGATGTTTGATTAATGCCAAATAAGAACTTGAAATGTATTTGCCAAAACTTACATTAAAATAAAATGCATAAGATATGTGTGTACACTGTATAATAAGATGTGTATATATACTTATATTAATGTATGAATAATATTGTAAGATTACCCACTTTAATTGGTACTTCTTAGCTGGTCAAACACTGAAGGCAATTATTTATAATAAGAAGACTTCTACAGGATAATAATGTACCCTCTTTAACTACCAGCCTAAAATTGATAGAAATTCAAGAAATTTTTGAGACCTAAAACAATTTGTGTAACTCAAGTGATATTTGTTCCCAATTTAAAGGAAACAATGGAAGTAGCACGGAAAAGGACAGCTTTACCCAACCTTGTTCCAACACATTGTAGAGCAGAACTGTGTACAAAAATACAAACAAGTAACAAAATACAAAATTTGAGAAAATTCAAAGATCAAAAGGAAAATGTGAATAAGTAAAACTGAAGAAATTGTAATACAGTGTAATTGAGTGGACAGGTGAGAGCTCAAAGAACAGAGTTTGAGTAGCAAATCTCTTATATAAGTACATATATATATATATATATATATATATTATATAATGTTTGTCTTCATAGTGTGTGCTTGTGTGTGTGTACATATACAAATATAATAAAGATGATGTAAAATTCTAATTTAATATAGAATATAATTTATAAGATGATGCAGTCCTTATAAGAGCACTGCATGCTACTTGTTCACAAAAGCTTCTGCCTTCAGAATGAGATACACAGAAAACTTAGAAGTCAGTCAAGTCAGAGTCTCATAAGGACTCTTACCTCTTGAAACTAATGAAAGAAAACAATGAAAGAGACATAAGTACTAAAATTTTAAAATACATGTGTGTATAAGTTTGTGTGTGTGTGTGTGTATGTAAGTGTAGAGATATACATGCTGAACACTGGCTATTCGAAGGTGCAGACATTGGTCAAGGATGTGAAGAAGTGAGGATGATGGAAATTATTAGCTTTTATCAATATATTTCTGCATTATTTAACATATTACACATATAATCCTAGTTTAATTTTAAAAATTCAATGTAACAAAATGAATAGAATACAATCCAGATATTTCTACACAGTGATAGACTTGGGCAAAGTCTAGTTTGGTATCTTGGGGTTGCAGGAGAAAATAGCTTTTATTCATATTTTAAAAATTCTTAGGGTGTTCTATTGAAGTAATGATACCCTGGGCATTTCACATCAAATCTCCCACTGAGAACAACTTGAAAATCTGGATAAAATATTTTAAAACTATTTGAATGCAATGGAGAACTAACATTTCAGTGAAGAATTATGGTGGCATGATCTGAGAAGAAGAAAATCTTAGAAGTTGAACTCAGCATTTGAGATTGCTTTTCTTCTAGGAGTATCCTCCAATTTCAGAAAAGATGACTAAAAAGCTAAGCTGAGGGCTTCCCTGGTGGTGCAGTGGTTGAGAGTCCGCCTGCCGATGCAGGGGACATGGGTTGGTGCCCCGGTCTGGGAAGATCCCACGTGCCGCGGAGCGGCTAGGCCCGTGAGCCATGGCCACTGAGCCTGCGCGTTCGGAGCCTGTGCTCCGCAACGGGACAGGCCACAAGAGTGAGACGCTCACATACCGCAAAAAAAAAAAAAAAAAGCTAAGCTGTTGAGCTGAGTGACCAAACTCTCACAGGTCTAGGGAGATATGAATTAAAATTTGGGGCTTGGCAATGGGGTGGGGGAAGCAGATTCCCGGAAGACCTTCCTAGCTTTCAATTAGGATTTGGAAGACCATGCACTCCCTATCAGCAAGGGTAAACCAGAAATAAACTAATCTTGGCAAGGTCCAAACTTATCTTGAGATTATCTCAATTCTTGATTCAGTGAAAGTGAACTGGGATGGCTAGTACCCCTAGCCAGCCAACATCTAGACACAGATGTAATTCTTCTCAGGACTAAGATACCATTAACTAGGACTCAATTTATCTCTTTAATTTTTCATATACAATGTTTAGCACTCAATCAAAACTAAATAGTACATGAGAAGACAGGACGGTGTGATGGAAAATCAAGAGAAACAGAGAAACTATCGAAACCCACCAACAAGATGATGTCAGACACAAATTTTGTTGAGCTCAATATGTTCAAATATATCTAAAGACTTAGAATTTCAGTGGAGAACTGAAAACTGTTTAGCAAAAATAATTCTCTGTAAAATAAGTTACTTTCTTTTATATTACATAATCTTGTATGACTTTCAAAATCCTTTGAAATAATCATGTCAGTAACTAGGAAACCAATTAACCCAAACTTAATGACCCTTATAATGCTTTTATCACAGTATCTCCTTTCTCAGACATTTTTACATTTGGAGAACCCAGAATTTTATTAACAATACTAATTTCATATCTTCCAAACATTATGGTTCTTTATGATCACTTTATATTGTGGAAAAAAAGCTTTACTCTTCTTGATATGTGACTCATTTCACTAATCATCAGTATCTCCCTTCTTATTCCCACACATTTTTCAACTTGGTCCCCTTCTTACTGAAAAAGCCTTCTAACACTTTCCTAATTAGAAGTATTATGAATGTAAATGAGTAGCTACAGAAGAGTTATATATGTACTACAGAGAATATACTATTAAACTATAAAAACTGAGAACTTAATGACAATAAGCAATTATTGAAAAGGCATAAAATTACATGAATATAAATTAAAAATTAAAATCAAGCTTATTGGGGGCTTCCCTGGTGGCGCAGTGGTTGAAAGTTTGCCTGCCGATGCATGGGACACGGGTTCGTGCCCTGGTCCGGGAGGATCCTACATGCCATGGAGCGGCTAGGCCCGTGAGCCATGACCGCTGAGCCTGCGCGTCCAGAGCCTGTGCTCCACAACGGGAGAGGCCACAACAGTGAGAGGCCCGCATACCGCAAAAAAAAAAAAAAAAAAAAAAAAAAAAAATCAAGCTTATTGTTTCTTCTATTTGGAGAAGAGCAGTTGTTTCTGTGTTATCTTTATTTGAAAAAAATTAATTCTGTATTGATATCTCAGCTTTATATATGTATGCATACATACACACTCATCATATCTATAAATCATTGGAACACACGAAAAACAAGACAAATTGACAGAGTTTATTTTTTCTTCCAAAATACTCCTCTTTCACCTGAAATCAAAGATGGAGAATTTTCCAAGAAAAGCAAATTCTAAAATTATGAAGTTATGACACATTTGGAAGTACAGATTTCTTAAGAGGATTTCCACTTTTCAAATAAACTAAATAGATAAAATTTAGAAACAACCATATTTGAAAGAATACCAAAATGGAAATCAATATTAACAAAGCAATCTTTGATAATAAATCATATGTAAAAAGGTTGACCAGGAACTTCTACTTTTTCCTTGATGCTATAGTTTATAGCATACCAGCGTTTCTAAAGAAAAAATTTAAAAGTCCCATAAAATACAAAACATCTGTTTGTAGGCATTAGAGTGTTACTGTGACAGAAAGTTTGAAGAGCCCAGGATGCAGAGAGAAGGAAAGATCATTGAAGATAACTCAAATTTCTGCCTGCTGATATATCCTAGGACATTTGCTGAGCCCAAGTATGGGGAGATGGGTTGGATAGGAAGGCAAAAGGTAGCTGATATGTGGTGGAAAGTACTTCAGGCAATCTCGTAAGTCAGGGGAAGACAAAACTTGGAGTTTAAGGATGCCAAGGAAGCCAGGTATTGAGGAAACAAAATCCAGCAGAGAAGTGAGGAACAGAGAATTAAAAGCCTGACATTTGGAACTTATTTTCTTCTTGAGTCATTTGTTGATTAATCTGAGGAAGGCGAAAGGCTACAAAGCCTAAGATTAAAATGGTTGAAAATCATGAGATATTTTTAGTCACTCCTTTGTGCTAGGAAGCAAAAGTTGGAGAAAGTTGGACAGGCCTTAGAAGCTCCACTGAAGGTGGATGAGTGGAATAAAACCAAAAGTAGAATGATCCTTACAAAGATGGTCAGCATGTTCTGAAACAAGATTGAGTTGATCCAACCTTCTGCTGCATGCCAGAGGATAGGATAAATCCTCTCTGGAGGAAGACTACATTACTCAAAGCCTCTATAATTTTTCATCACAATGTCTAACAGTTAATGAAAATTACCAGGCATACCAAGAAATAAGACTCAGAGATGAAGACACAGACAATTAAAATAAACCCAACGGAAACCTAGATGTTGACAGATACTTCAAAATAACTAACTCATATGTTTCAGAAAATAGAAAATAATGTGGATAACCTCAAAAGAAAATTTTAATGTATGAAAAAGAATTGAGTGGATGCTAAAGAAAAAAAAATAGTACAACAGCAATTAGGAACTCAACACACGGTTATAAAAGCAAATTGATCACAATTAAAAAGAGATTTGAGGACTTCCCTGGTGGCGCAGTGGTTAAGAATCCACCTGCCTATGCAGGGGACACGGGTTCGAGCCCTGGTCTGGGAAGATCCCACATGCCGTGGAGCAACTAAGCCCATGCACCATAACCACTGAGCCTGTGCTCTAGAGCCCACAAGCCACAATGACTGAGCCCGCCAGCCACAACTACTGAAGCCCGCATGCCTAGAGCCCGTGCTCCGCAATAAGAGAAGCCGCTGCAATGAGAAGCCTGCTCACTGCAACAAAGACCCAACAGAGCCAAAAATAAGATTAATTAATTAAATAAATAAAGAGATTTGATGAGCTCAAGACAGACAGTAGGAAATATTACAAAATTTACATACGTAAAGTACAGAATTAATTTTGGGAAAATTGCTGTAATACTAGATCATAACACAACTTATTCTCACTGTTTCTTACCTAAAACCACTCTGCTGGTAACTGGCTACCAACCAGCTCTTCTGTTTGTTGTGCCAAAGCCAACACACCATCACCCAAATCACTTTGCTTATTTGTGTCATTATTTACACTGTGCTTGTCAGTGACAGTAGCTAAATATGTCACAGGCTTAGAAGAGCAAGTTAAAGAAATTAAAGTTATTATTGACTAGACAGAGACAAAATAAAAATTGGTTGGTGCAGATAGAGACTTTAACTATAGGTTCCTAAGGTTAAATGTTTCCTAAATAACCTTGATGGCAGCACTGCAAAGGGAACCTGAATCATTTTACACTTTGCAATCAATAGCTCCTCCTAGTTAGACTATTCTAAAAATAAGAGAAGAGGGGCTCTGAAATTTGTCCAGGTAAAATAAAACAAACTTCAAAATACCGAGTGCAAGTTTTTCCATTAAAGTGGAATATCACCACATTATGAAAGGCTCTGCTTTTCACTTGACATTCTACTTGTTGATATTGAAAATGAGTATTAAATAAAATTTGTTAAGTGGGCACAGCAAACTGCTTCCTCAGACTATTTCTTCCATGGTATTTGCCTTCACATCAGATATCTAGAGTCTTCCTTCTTCTTCTATCCTCCATGCTCTCTGAAATGATCTGAAATTAGACATCTGTACTTCAGAAAGAACACATTTATGATACTGAAGTCAGGGGCCCTATACTGTATCTTCTGTTTTTCCCTCAGTGAAAATAACTGCCAGTGGCTTTTTGTGTAGATAGAAATAAAAAGTCATATTGTAGTGTTACGTAAGTAGTACCATTTGATAAAGAGGAGGTACAAAGAATAGGGCCTGGCCTGGGAAAAAGCAACATTCATTTGGGTTAACAAACAAAAGTATTCATTGTGGAATGAAGGCCTTTGGGAAAATGAAGGAAAAATTTATCAAAGGAAGTCAGGAGTATTTCCAGGAGAGAAGAGAGTTATATGCAGCAAATTTGTTCTCCCTAAGATTTAGAGTTAAGGAGATAGGAGAGGACTGCCACAGCTCAACAAATATCTAGTGGAAAGGAATGACAACTTCAAAATAAAGCCACTCTGTAAGTTTTGTGTATTGAGAAACATGGTACCAGTGGCCTTCTCTCTGATCACAGCTGCAACTAGAACAGTTCAAATCCACTAGAAGAAGCTACTCGTAGCACTGACTAGAAGAGAGGAGTCAACTCCAGACATGGCACTGTGACAACCAACCTTCACGGACCAGCTCCACCATGGACAGCGCCAACTCACCAAGCCTCAGCTTCATGACATAGAAAAGTGCAGCCAGCCAACCCTTCTCCTTGATGCACACACAGCTACACTCAGCCAGCAGAGACCCTGCCACCTGCCAGGGGTGACTCAGGTTCCTCTGCCAGTTATATAGCTGCTTCTTCCCAAGGCAGGAGCATGCTCAGTGTATTTGTTGCGCATCAAGGAGGCCAAGTAGTCAGGACAGACAATAGGAGATGAAAAAAAGAGCAACAGATAAGAGCCAGATCTTATAAGGCTTTGTAATAATCATATAGATTTTAGCTTTTATTTTGGGTGAGACGGGAGGCCATTGGCAGTTCTGTCCATAGACATGACATCATATAGTTTAACAAGGTTATTCTAGCAGTTGTGCTAAGGATAAATGACAGGGGAAAATAGTAGAAGCAGAAATACCAGCTTACAAGGTAATACACTAACAGAGATAAAATACGATGATAGTTTAGAATAAGGTACTAACAGGGAAAATGTTAAAACCAATATTCATATTGTATAATGACTAGAGCTTTTTTAGTGTATTATGATATCTGCTATCTATTCTTACTCTTAATCATTTCTAGATTTATGTTGATGCATTTTTCTTCCAAATGAACTTAGGAGTCAGAATATTTTACACACAAAATATCGTATCTGGTCTTAATTAGAATTACCTTGAATTTGCTTAATTTGGGGAGAACATACATCTTTACATTAGTGAGGCATCTTGTTAAATTATATAAATTTGTGTTGATAAAATTTTGCAATTTATAACAAGTTTTGAACACTCTGAGTATATTTATACATGAATGTATTGATTATTACATGTTGATTATATATCGAACTCTAGATTTTTCTTACTGGTTTTTAATAGTTTTAACATCAATTCTAGGGTAAATATAGATTATCCTTTTTTTAAACAACATCACAATGACCACCAATTACATAACAGAAAAAGAATTGAAAGAAATTATTATATGTTTAAGAAATTTTAAAACTTCAAAAAAATTTTTTTAAATTTATTTATTTAATTAATTTATTTTTTGGCTGCACTGGGTGTTCATTGTTGCATGCGGGTTGTCTCTAGTTGTGGCGAGTGGGGGCTACTCTTTGTTGCGGTGCGCGGGCTTCTCATCGCGGTGGTTACTCTTGTTGCGGAGCATGGGCTCTAGGCCCGCGGGCTTCAGTAGCTGTGGTTCGCGGGCTCTAGAGCACAGGCTCAGTAGCTGTGGCACACGGGCTTAGTTGCTCCATGGCATATGGGATCTTCCCAGACCAGGGATCAAACCCGTGTCCCCTGCACTGGCAGGCGGATTCTTAACCACTGCACCACCGGGGAAGCCCTAAAATTTTTTTTAAAGATTTAATTTTATTCTTATTTTTGGCTGCGTTGGGTCTTTGTTGCTGCACACGGGCTTTCTCTAGTTGTGGCGAGTGGGGGCTACTCTTCGCTGTGGTGCATGGGCTTCTCCTTGTAGTGGCTTCTCTTGTTGCAGAGCATGGCCTCTAGGCGTGCAGGCTTCAGTAGTTGTGGTGCAGGCATAGTAGTTGTGGCTTGCGGGCTCTAGAGCGCAGGCTCAGTAGTTGTGGTGCACGGGCTTAGTTGCTCCGCGGCATGTGGGATCTTCCCAGACCAGGGATCGAACCCATGTCCCCTGCATTGGCAGGTGGATTCTTATCCACTGCACCACCAGGGAAGTCCCTAAAAAACTTTTAATGAATGAACTGATGGAGAATATCAACAGAGAATTAGGAAAAGTTAAAAAGAGCCAAATGAAATCTGGAGCCGAAATATGTAATACTAAAATGAAAAACCTGTTGAGTAAGAGTAACACTTCGGAAACAACAAAAGAATGGGTCAGTGAATTTAAACATAAAACAATAAAAAACTATCCAATCTAAAGAAAAGATAAAAAATAATTAAATAAAATAAACAGAGCTTCAGTGATCTAACAGTTCACTGTTACATAACAAGCAATGTAATATATGTATAGTTAAAGCCCCTGAAGAAGAAAAGAGAAAATGTGGAAAAAAATTAATATTGGAAGAAATAATTCCCCCAAACTGTTCATATTTTGTTCCAAAAATATAAGCAAAGAGATTTAAGAATATCAGACATCCCAAGGTAGAGTAAATACAAAGAAAATGACAACTGTATGATTCCAACTATATGACATTCTATAAAAGACAAAACTATGGAGACAGTAAAAGGATCAGTGTTTACTAGGTGTTGGTAGTATGAGGAGATGAACAGGCAGAGAGAAGAGGACTTTTAGGGCAGTGGAACTGTTGTGTATGATAACACAATGGTAGATACATGTCATTATACATTTGTCAAAAACATAGAATATACAATAGCAAGAGTGAACCCTGGTGTAAACTATGGACTGTGGATGATAATGATGTGGCAACGTAGGTTCATCAGTTATAACAAAGGTACCACTCAACTGCAGGGTATTGATAGTGGGGAAGGCTGTATGTATGCGAGGCAGGGGATATATCAGAAATCTCTGTACCTTTCATTCAATTTTGCTGTGAACCTAAAGCTGCTCTAAAAAAACAAAGTGTCAACCCATAAGTCTTTATACAGTGAAAATATCAATTAAAAATTTAAGTAAAATAAAGGTGTTTTTAGGTAAATGAAACTTAAGAGAATCATCAATAGATTTGCCATTCAAAAAATGTCGGGCTTCCCTGGTGGCGCAGTGGTTGAGAGCCCGCCTGCCGATGCAGGGGACACGGGTTCGTGCCCCGGTCCGGGAAGATCCCACATGCCGCGGAGCGGCTGGGCCCGTGAGCCATGGCTGTTGAGCCTGCGCGTCCAGAGCCTGTGCTCCGCAACGGGAGAGGCCACAACAGCGCGAGGCCCACATACTGCAAAAAAAAAAAAAAAAAAAAGAAATGTCGTAAGGGCTTCCCTGGTAGTGCAGTGGTTAAGAATCTGCCTGCCAATGCAGGGGACACGGGTTCAAGCCCTGGTCTGGGAAGATCCCACATGCCGCGGAGCAACTAAGCCCGTGAGCCACAACTACTGAGCTTGCGCGTCTGGAGCCTGTGCTCCACAATGGGAGAGGCCGTGACAATGACAGGCCCGCGCACCACGATGAAGAGTGGCCCCCGCTCGCTGCAACTGGAGAAAGCCCTTGCACAGAAACAAAGACCCAACACAGCCAAAAATAAATAAATAAATTAAAAAAAAAAATGTCGTGAGAAGTTCTTTAGGTTAAAGAAAAACAGTACCAGATGGAAACTAGAGTCTACAGGAAGAAATCAAGAGATCTGAAAATAGTAAATGTATAGGTATATATAAAAAGCCATATTTCCTTTTATTAATATTTTAAAGCAATGTATGATGACAATAACACAAAGGAGGAGAAGAAAAATGAGACTACATTGTTATAAGGGTCTTACATTTTAGAAGAAGAGGTACAATATTAACTGTAAGTGAATTATGATGTTAAGAATGCATATTTTAATTCTCAGCACTGAAAAAAGAAGGCAAAATAAACAAAAAAATCAAAAAGCAAGTGGGGCAAGAAGGAAATAAATAGCAAAATAATACACCATTATCCACCTATAACAATAATCATGTTAAATATAAACTGTCTAAACACTCAAATTAAAAAGCAAAGTTTGGAAGAATAGATAAAATAAATATGACCCAGCTATATTCTACCTACAAGAGACACACTTTATATATTAAAAAAAATAGGTAACTTGAAAATAAATGGATGGTAAAAGATACACCATGCAAAGAATAAACTGAAATGCTGAAGTGGCAATATTAATATAAAATAAAGTAGATTTTAAGACAAAGAGTAACACTAAAGATACAGAGTGATGTTTCATTGACTGAAAGAGTAAATTCATGAGAAAAACATAATAATCATAACTGAGCATGTGTTTAATAAGAGAATTTTGTAATATATTAAGCAAAAATTGAAAAGAAAATAGAAAAGTCACAATTACAGTTGGAGATGTTCGCATCTGTCTCTCAGTGCTGATAAAATGAGATGAAAAAAAAAAAAAAGATGATACATAAAAGATCTGACCAAAACTATCAGCCACTCAGCCACGTAACCTAACTGATATTTATAAAACAAGACTTTCAGGAACCAAAGAATATTCATTCTTTTCAAGTAAACATGAAGCATATGCTTGGCCATAAACAAGATTCTATAAATTCCCAAATACTGAAAACTTACAGAGTAGATTCCTTGACAACAACAGAATTAATCTAGAATCAAAAGGACAAGCTACCTAGAAAGGCCCTAATGTGTGGAAGTTAAGAGCACATCCAGGGGTTAAAGAAATGTTTTAAATTAAGAAGTATTTCTAACTGAATGAAATATATCAAAATTTATATATAAGAAAGTGAAAAAAAAGGAATGTTCTTTCTTACAGTGAATTGTCAACAAATATGGAGAGAGTGATGGAATTAGAATTATCTAAGGCTAAAGGAGATTAAAGAGATATATTACAGATAAATGTGATGCATACTTGTGGGTTATACTGTGGATCAGAAAAAAAAGCTAAAAAGGACATGAATCAACACTTCACAAAATGTCTTCTGTATTAGATAACAATATTGTTATCAGTGTTAAATTTTCAAATTCTGATTAAAAGGTAAAGATTGAGAATTAAAATTCACCAAATGTTTTTCATCAGTGGAAGCAGCCAAATAATTTTTTTCTCATTTGAGTTGTTAATATAGTAACCACTTTTTACTCACAATTTTTATGCTGTCCAAACATCTTTGCATTCCTGACATAAAAATATATCATTCAATTAACACATTGTTGGTTTCAACTTACTAATATTATATTTAGAATGTTTCCTTCAACCTTTTAAGTAAGACTGGCTTATGACTAGGTGATATGTACAATTCTGGTCCATATAATGTATCAGTTATGCTAGTGTGGCAGAAGGATTAGAAAAAGCTCCATGCTTTCTCTGCTCCAGAAAAAGTTTAGCAACATGAAAATGATATATTTCTTAAGAATTCAGAAGACATTTTAGTAAAATCATCTAGGTCTGTTACCATTTTAGGAATAATCTCTGCATTTTCAATTTATTTTATAGTTGTTCTATGCAGGTGTTCTGCTTATTGTTGAAGTAAATTTGTTGTTTAATAGTTTCCTAATAATTTATCCATTGGATCCAGATTTTCAATTTTTTTTTTTTTTTTTTTTTTTTTTTTTTGCGGTACACGGGCCTCTCACTGTTGTGGCCTCTCCCGTTGCGGAGCACAGGCTCCAGATGCGCAGGCTCAGCAGCCATGGCTCACGGGCCCAGCCGCTCCGCGGCACGTGGGATCTTCCAGGACCGGGGCACGAACCCGTGTCCCCTGCATCAGCAGGCAGACTCACAACCACTGCACCACCAGGAAAGCCCCAGACTTTCAATTTTTTATGCAAAAATATACATAATTTTTATTGTATATCTTTTATACAAATAATTGTGTCTCCTTTCTGTTTCTTAAATACTGTTTTTTGTGTCTTCTGCTTTGTATCATACTTGTTAATGTTTTCTATATTTCATTCATCTTTTAAAAGTTTTCAGTTCGGGCCTCCCTGGTGGCGCAGTGGTTGAGAGTCCGCCTGCCGATGCAGGGGATGCGGGTTCGTGCCCCGGTCTGGGAGGATCCCATATGCCGCGGAGCGGCTGGGCCCGTGAGCCATGGCCGCTGGGCCTGCGCGTCCGGAGCCTGTGCTCCTCAACGGGAGAGGCCACAACAGTGAGAGGCCCGCATACTGCAAAAAGAAAAAAAAAAATAATAATAAAAAATAAAAAAAAAATAAAAGTTTTCAGTTCTATTTATCAATTTTTTATTTAAATTTAACTAATTTCCTATTTTCATTTAACAATTGTTTCCTCAAGTTTTAGGCTTATTTCTCCCTAAGTTATTGAGTTGAATGATTAAAACATTTCCTCCAAGATTTCTCATTTTCTAACACAATAATTTCCTACTTTCTAAGAAAAGAATTTCCTTGAATAATACTTTGGGCCATAACACATAACTATTATTACATAGCACCCTTTCTAACCCAATAGTTATTTGGAGGATTGGTTTTTTTATTTCCATGTGGATAGATTTTATTCTGCTATATTATGAAAAAATACTGTAAATTCTAGATCTATTTTCTCTGCCTTTTAGCTATTTTTCTTAAGTTCTTATTCTTTTAACCTTTTGAGCTAAATGTGGGATAATTCTGTGGCTCAATATTTCTTTTCAACAATTCACTCTTATGCTGTGTCAGTTCTGCTATAGAATACATCAATTGAGTTTTTGTTTATACCCATGATATTGTTTAGATTCTAATTGTGCCTTTTTCATAAAACACTGTTCTTTCTTACAAATTTAAATATTCTTTCATCTGAGTATTACATTAGTTATATTTCTTTTAAGTATTAGTTATATATCTTTTATGTTTTCTATACTATCTTCATTGCATTGGTCATTAACATTTCTATTGAGTTTGGTGCTTCTATAAAATGATGTTAATTTTCCTTAAATATTAGTAATTCATGTGTGTGTGTGTGTGTGTGTGTGTGTGTGGCTTTTCTTATTTTGAATCTGATGTTCCATGTTCATCTGTTGATGGGGGGCTGTGTGTATCTGTGTGTGTATAATATACTTAATGTATTCTTCAGCCAGTGTCAAGAGAAGTAGTTTATTCAAACAGTCGCACCTATTTGAGTTCTTTGTTCAATTATTCTTTAAATTACCTAATCCACTAATGACATCTTGTTTTCCTTATTTACTATTATATTTATGAGATATCTCTCTTTCACAATTTCTAGAGATTTTTATGGAAATGAGTATGCAGATATGTATACCTAGTCTTCCAGTTTGATCCATGCCTTGTATATATGTTGTAATAATCCATCTGTTCCAGTATGCAAGATTTACATCTATAATGCCTAGGGAGTTTTTTGCTGGTTGCTGGGAGATAGAAAATATATAAAGGACTCAGAGTTTAGGGAGATGGAAAAATGTGTAAACAGATAATTATTTTTTTAATGCTGCATTTTTACTTTTTAATTTTTTTTTAATTTTTTAATTTTAAGTTTTTTTTGTGGTATGTGGGCCTCTCACTGTTGTGGCCTCTCCCGTTGCGGAGCACAGGCTCCGGATGCGCAGGCTCAGCAGCCATGGCTCACAGGCCCAGCCGCTCCACGGCATGTGGGATCCTCCCAGACCGGGGCACGAACCCATGTCCCCTGCATTGGCAGGTGGACTCTCAACCACTGCGCCACCAGGGAAGCCCTACTTCTTTTTTTTAAATTAATTTATTTATTTGGCTGTGCTGGGTCTTAGTTGTGGCACATGGGATCTTCATTGCCACGTGTGGGATCTTTAGCTGCAGCATGCAGGATGTTTTTTTTTTAGTTGTGGCATGTGGGATCTTAATTGTGGCATGTGGGATTTTTAGTTGTGGCATGTGGGATCTTTAGTCACAGCATGTGAAGTCTTAGTTGCAGCATGTGGGATCTAGTTCCCTGACCAGGGATAGAACCTGGGCCTCCTGCATTGGGAGTGCGGAGTCTTAGACACTGGACCACCAGGGAAGTCCCTGAACAGACGATTATAATATAAAGTGGCATGTATGAAGATAACAAAAACATGTACAAAGTATATGTGGGCCAACAATGTGCCAAGGAGATTGGTGGGAAGAATATTATTATTAACACTGCTTAATCATAATAATTAAAGCAGTTTTCCATTATTGTTTTCCATTATCTACAAACAGTAACAAAAACAAAAAAGACTCCTTGCCTGCATGTGTGGCAGACCACTCCCACTGTTCCCCCTTGTTGTGCTGCTTGTGGGGAAAGAAAGACACAGTGGGTGAAGTGTGGAATGAGTATGAAATGCCTGTAGAACATTCAAACTAAAGAACTAACCACCAGTTCTATAAACAGATTCTGAAGTTCAACAAGGTGATCTGGGTTAGAATATCAATCTTGCTTTATTAGCATGTTATAAACCAGTGATTCTCAGGCATTTTAATGTGAGAAGAATAACCAGAATGCCTATTTAAAGACAATACAAACAGATGGGAAAATATATTGTGTTCATGGGTTGGAAGAACTAATATTGTCAAAATGACCATACTACCCAAGGCAATCTACAGAGTCAATGTAATCCCTATCAAAACACCAAGGGCATTTTTCACAAAACTAGAACAAATAATTTTAAAATTTCTATAGAAACACACAAAACCCCAAATAGCCAAAACAATCTTGAGAAGGAAGAACAGAGCTGGAGGAATCATTCTCCTGGACTTCAGACTATAATACAAAGCTAGAGTGATCAAAACAGTATGGTACTGGCACAGAAACAGACACATAGATATATGGAACAGAACAGAGAGCACAGAAGAAAACCCACACTTATATGGGCAATTAATAACAAAGGAGGCAAGAATATACAATGGGAAAAGACAGCCTCTTCAATGTTGGGACAGTTACATGCAAAAGAATCAAACTGGATTGCTCTCTCACACCATGCACAAAAATAAATTAAAAATGGATTAAAGAATTAAACGTGTGACCTGAAACTATAACTTCTACAAGAAAACATAGGCAGCATGCACTTTGACATCAGTCTTAGCAATATTTGGGGGGGATATGTCTCCTCAGGCAAGGGAAACAAAAGCAAAAATAAACAAATGGGACCATATCAAACTAAAAAGCTTTTGCACAGCAAAGGAAACCATCAACAAAACAAAAGGCCACTTACTGAATGAGAAAATATATTTGAAAATGAGATATCTGACAGGGGTTAATAACTAAAATGTACAAAGAACACATATAATTCAACATTAAAACAACAAACAACTTGATTAAAAAATGAGCAGAGAATATGAACAGACAGACATTTTTCCAAAGAAGACATTCATACGGCCAACAGGCACAGAAAAGATGGTCAGCATCAATAATCATCAGGGAAATGTTAATCAAAAATACAATGAGATATCACCTTATACCTGTTAGAATGGCTATTATCAAAAAGACCACAAATAACAAGTGTGGGTGAGGATGAGGAGAAAAGGGAAGCCTCATGCACTGTTGGTGGGAATGTAAATTGGTGCAGCCACTATGGAAAATAATATGGAGATTCCTCAAAAAATTAAAAATAGAACTATCATATGACCCAGCAATTCCACTCCTGGGTATTTATCCAAAGAAAATGAAAACACTAATTAGAAAAGATATATGCACCCCTATATTCATTGCAGCATGATTTATAATAGCCTAGATATGAAAGTAACCTAAGTGTCCATCAATAGATGAATGGATAAAGAAGATATGGCATCTATATATATATACATATATATATAATATCTATAAAGGAATATTGCACAGCCATAAAAAATGAAATCTTGCCATTTGTGACAACAAAGATAGACCTAGAAGGTACTGTGCTAAGTGAAATAAGTCAGACAGAGAAAGACAAATACTGTAGGATTTCACCTATATGTGGAATCTGAAAAACAAATGAACAAACATAACAAAATGGAAACAGAGTTATAGATATAAGAACAAACAGGTGATTGCCAAAGGGGATGGGGAGGGAAGAAAGAAATGGGTGAGGGAGATTAAGAGGTACAAACTTCCTGTTGCAAAATAAATGAGTCATGGGCATGAAATGTACAGCATGGGGAATATGGTCAATAATTATGTAACATCTTTGTATGCTGACCTATAACTAGACTTATCCTCGTGATCCTTTTGAAATGTACAGAAATACCAGGTCACAATGTCGTGTAACAGGAGCTAAAATAGTCTTGTAGGTCAATTATACTTCAAAAACAAACAAAATCATACAAAAGGAGATCAGATTTGTGGTTACCAAAGGTGGAATGCGGGGGGCAGGAACTGGAGGAAGGTAGTCAGAAGGTACAAAGTTTCAGTTATGAGATATAAGTACTAGAGATGTAAGGTACATGATAAATTCTCAGTGCTGTATGTTATATATGAAAGTTGATAAAAGTAAATCTTGAATTCTCATCACAAAAAATTATATATTTCTTTAATTTTGTATCTATATGGGATGACATTCATTAAACTTACTGTGATAATCAGTATATATGATGTATGTAAGTCAATTCATTGACTTTAATGATGTATATAAGTCAAATCATTGCTGTACACCTTGAACTTACACAGTGCTGTCTGTTAATTATATCACAAGAAAACTGGAGGAAAAAATGCAGATTCCGAGGGCCCTCCTTCAGAAACCCTGATATAATCAGACCCAGGTGGAACATAGGAAACTGTCATTTTCAAAAGCCTAGGTGATTCTGCTGAGGCTGGTCCTCTGAACACACTTTAATAAAAGCCACTATAAACAATCAAATTAATAGCCCAGACTAAGAGGACTCTCTTCTACATGATACCAGCAGTATAATAAAGTTCATCAACTCCATGAATAGTAATCAATTGAATCTAGCTCCCTCAGATAGTCACAATCAATTAACTGTCTCTCCACCCCACTGTTTTACACCAGTATTTATAGCTTATTCTGCTGTTTTAGAAACAAGCCACAGTAAATAGGCATATCACATAGTACCTTTTTAATAGAATATAATCAGCAAATAAAGAGTTACATTATTTATTTTGTTCACAAACGAAATATTTGCACACTTTAAATAAGGGCAAAGTGCAAGTTACTAAGAGTCCAGAAAACAAGAACATACCTTACTTTTTTACAGACAGAAAAGAGCTAAGCTACCAGAATGTATTGGAAGAAATGAAGGAAGCATTTGGGCGGGGTGGGGGGGGGAGCGGTGGAGAGGACATAAGAATTTTAGGTACAGTGACTTGCAAGGATGTGCAGGATTCGAAGTGAGACTGCCGGTATTTTAGCTTTTTCATGTGATTTAGAATTCTTTGCAGGAAGAATTTGAATTGCCTATAAATAAAATAACTTTCGCCCCCTCATTTCCCTTACAAACATCTGTAATGTCTCCACAATGAGAGATTCCCCCGAAAATGGCCAATATACAGAAGAGATGGATATTGCCAGTGACAGAAATTTGACACACTGTTTTTATTTTCTCAGATACCTATTAAAACTATCCATGGATCAATTTCTTTACTGTGGATTCAAAAAAATAATGTTAAGTAGTGGGCTTTGTCAACTGCGGGGAATCTTCTACCTGGGAAATGTGTTTCTTCGTCCCAAGAAATTGTGGTGCTGGAGTTAGTCTTTAAATCCAAAAGAAAATAACAGTGCTGGGGGGAGGGGGAGAGTTTGAAAATGTGTTTCAAAGAGTTATTTACGTATTCTCCAAAGCAACTGCCTGTGTCTGGCAAAGGAAGGAAGAAGTATTTCTCTCTATTCTGGGGGGATTCATGGGAGGCTTTATATGTTGAATATCGAACTGACCTAAAATAAATAGAGAGGACTCCTTTAAGATGTTCAAAAGGGTTCTTTCTAACTACATAAATAAGGCCAGAACTTGTAGGAAGTACAGCCTACGTGTCCATTATTTGAATAGTGCCTTTTTTTAAACAAGAGAACTACAACTGGTTATTGACTCTTCAATTAAAATATGATAGAAATTGAAACTGAACCAGAAAAATAATACCACTGTAGTTGGTACATAATGTCCATGAAGAAATCTTCATGGAACTGTACCATTCAGATTTGAGAATAGAAGGCTAAAAGGAGGTTATCTCCCAATTGCCTTTAGGGAGAGAAACGGGGCTTACTGGTGATCTACTCTCAATATATATTAAAGAAAATGGAACAAACAGAAAAGAGGGGCCAGAGTTATACATGTGCAATGATTTACTAACAAAATGATCATTAGATATTCATTTCACCATGGAAAATCATTAATAACATGACAAAACCATAAACCCTATATTATCCATTGTTAAAGCCTCAGAGGTCATTTTTTTTTAGAGGCAGAAAAAAACTTGCTTTCCATATTCCTTCTAGACAAACATTTTATGATTATTTATAGCACTCTGTAAATATAACAAAGTTCAAGGTTTGTTCCAAAGGTCTTCCATGACCTCCATCCCTGTAACAAGCCAAATGCCCTTCCCTCATTATCGTGATCTTTAAATTTGTCTCGCCTCATTCATCATGCACAGTGTATAGTCAGGGGCATCAATTCTCCCTTCAGAGGATCCCTCTCATCCAGTTTTCCTTCTCTAATCTACAGACACATCCTAGCTCTTGCAGACACCAGCATAGCTTCCCTACCCCCACAGGCCACTTGCAGCTGGCAATGGCATCAACATTCTTCCAGTCACTTGTAAATGAAATATCGAATTAGTTTTGATGTCTTCCTTCCTTTCTACCCACCGCCTCCATATGTCATCAGAGACCAGGTCAGTTTTTCCTTCTTCATGTGTTTTGAATTACTTGCCATTTTCTCTGTATGCAAGTGGAACTCTGGTTCCTCTAATATGGACATTCTTTAAATTGCTATTTAATGGATTATAACTCAAATCTCATTAGAGTAAGTATCACTGAAACCCATTTTATAGCTACAATGGTCTACTCACTTCAAATTATGTATGATAGTTTAAAAAAAAAAACAAGCCACAGGATCCCCAAATAATTTCACAATGGAAAAAGATTTGCTCAAAGTCAGAAGCTCTAGATTCTGGGTTTGTTTCTGCCACAAATCAGCTTTGTGACCTTGAACTTTAGTGTACTTATCTGTACAAAGACTGGTTGATAAGCTTCAAGGACCCCTTATCTCTTAAAAGTCCAGGATTGTCTGATATAGGTTCTTAAAACTGGATCCATTAACTCCTGGTATCTGCTTTTCTGCCTCTTCTTTCTATAGCAACCATGTCCCATATCTTTGGGGCCTACTGTCTTCCCATGCCAACAATTTTTCTCAGTTTCTACTTCAGGGTCTTTCTTGGTTTACTTTGGTTTTCTTGTTTTATTATATTTCTCTTCTATTTTCTCTTCCCAGTCTGTGCATACTCATACTGAGTTTGGGCCCTTATAACATCCTGCACATTTATCATAATATTTATCACAGGGTGCAGGCACTATGTCTTACTGATATTCACACTGCTAGTGCCTGGTCCAGTGCTGGAAACATAGAGATGGTGCACTAATTTCTTGTTTAAGGGAACTAGTCCAAGAGGGTAAACGCTATGGTATCACAAATGATTGAGTCTATCAGGCATTGTCAGTTCAAATGGACCCACAGCAATTTTACCGTAACATGAAAAAAAGCAGACTGAAAGACCCTTTTTCTCCCATGAAACTTTTGCTGACATTTGATTCGGGGTGATTATTCTTCTCTTCTTTCCAAAGCAATATCATAACAAGTACATTATTTGGAGTACCAAAGGAGGAAATCACACCATAAAACCAGGAAAAATAGTTACATATTCTCAAGCTTGTCATTACTATCTTTTTGCATGTTTTTCTGTACTGTATAATCAGAATTTTTAAAAAACCCTTAAATTGATGTGAGTTCTAGGTCTTTAGATTTTTGGTTGCGATGGGTGATAAGAGAAAGTTCTGTGTTTTATTGGCTGATTATATTACATTATGAGAATAAATCTGGGGAAATTCTGAAAGTTCAGTCTCTTGTTTTATTCTGAGATGTTATTTTTATAATTTTGATATAAGGAATCATCAACTCTTAGGGTTTCAAAGAACCCTTAGGAGTCTTGAAGTATGACATTACCTAAGCTAGATTATTGCAGAACACTTAATTTATAAGATTTGGTAGGTGTTCTGAGAAACATGTTGAATGATTTGAAAAGAAAAGAAAGAAATGAAAGTTCTGTGAGCAAAAATATTTGGGAAATGCTGAGTTTTTAAAAATGTTTTATTTTTCTTACTATACTTCTCAGAACCTTTAATATGAAAATATTCCTAGTGAATTTCCAAGACTACACCAGGGATATTATTCAGCATTTCCATGACTTTTTGATTATAGAAACCTTTCTTAATAAAATGCATATTAATATCTTTCAGAAGATTTTTCTAAAGAACAAGCTGGGAAATTCTGAGACCCAGAAGACTGTAGCCTATCTATAAACATATATGATTAGTTAGTAGCAAGGACAGTATTAGAACCCAGAACAATTAGACCCCCTATTCTATGCACTTCCCATGATAGCATGGGTTCTAATAACAATCTGTTCCACTCTCCAACATTTTATACTACTTTAGAGGAAAGCACAATAACCCCAAACAAAACATGCTCTATAACAGGAACCATTTCTAGATAATATTATAAAAATTTGGACCCACTTCTAGCGTCAGTCGTCTTACCTGAAAAAATAAAAAAATGCTCAATTAAAAACTCAAAGATTTCTGGCAAATGATTTACAGCATTGGCGAAAAAGAAAACTCTAAGTAACATTTTATATACAATATAAACACACACATACATACACTCTGTGTATGTATGTGTGTATGTATATATGCATATATATATGAAGTTTATGAATTTGTCTCATTCCTATTTTTTAAAAGATATAAATTCTTGATTTTAAATTTCAAATTAAAATAGTCAATTATAGAAGCAGTAAGAATCTGTGGTATTTTTCTCATCTCTCACATATTTGTTTTTCACTTTTTGCTATGCTGTGCAGAATAAACCAATTAATTTACAGATTTTAAAAATATCCTTTAAAGACAAACATAATATCAGACCAAACTTTGAGTTCAACCATAGCATGTGGTTTGAGGCATCTTACTACTCCAAACTTGAATTTGCATCAAATTTCCCAAATGTGAATGTTTAGAAAATGGAATCACAATGGCTTATGGCCAGGAACTAAAAAAGAAATGAAACAACTTTCTTTTTGCAATGGTAAAATGCTTGAAGGCCAATATTAATAAGTAAGGAAAGCTTTCTGCACAGTTGAAGAGAAATGGCAAAGAATTTAGCCACAAAAATGACATGCTTCTCTATGGCTGCAGAAATCTTGCGGACAAGTCAAGTCAGAGACCCTCTTAGCCTTTGACTCCACTGAGTATGGGAGAGAGTTTACATGAATACTGCTGGCAACTCGTCTACATTAGGTAACGAAAACAAAATATGAGAGACAGAGACTCAAAGAATCCTAGACCTAGAAGAAAATGAGGAAAGAGCATTTGATGTCTAGTGTAAAATACTGGAGAGAAGTATAGATTCTTATTAGAACTCTCCATTAAAGTAAATTACCAAGGTCCAGTGAGATATGTTCAGGCAAATATTTGATTGAACAAAATGCCCCACTCATTCCTTGCTCTGGAATCTGTATATAGACCATATGTATATATTGGCCACAGTCCAAAGTCAGACAGACTCAGCCAAACACAGTGGGGTGAGATTGGGGGGTATGGAGAATAATTCTTTCAGAGAACAGCACAGGCAAGTGTCACGCATCACTTGTACACAGTATTCATTTATCTAACAAATATGCATCAAACATCTTCTAGGTGCTCTTTTGGAAAGCTTATACTCAGCAAATATTTACTGAGGGAACAGTATGTACCAGACAATATTCTGGGTGTTGGAGATTCAGTGGAGAAGCAAGCAGATGAGGTCCCCATTCTAAAAGAGCTTACATTCTACTAGGAGTGATATTCCATAACCAATCTCAGACAGTGGGAAGTGCTCTGAAGAAAATGAAAGAAGGTGGTTGGAAAAGGACCGTCTGAGGAGTTGGCATCTGAAATGACAACCAAATCACAAGAAGAGTCCATCCATAAAGGGATTTGGAGGGAAAGTATTCCACACAAAGGGGATGGCAGATGTGAATGATCTAAGGCAGGAACATACTTGATGTGCTTGAGGTACAGGGGAAAGGATACCGGATGGAAGTACAATGAGAGGGCGAGAAGGAGGTGCAGGATGAGGTGGGCGAGCTAGGTGGGGCCAGATTATGCAGGTTTTAAGCAATAAGATTTTATTCTATGTGCACTAAGAAGGTATTGGATGATTTTATGCAGAGGAATGCCATGATCAGATTTATCTTCTTAAAGAGACCAATGGGGAACTGACAATAGACAGCAAGAGAAGAAGTAGGGAAAACAGCTATTAAGCAAGTGGCATAATTCATGTGAAATGATAGTTTCGAGACTTAGACTAAGGTGTTAGTAGTAAAAATTGTGGAGAGGAAAATAGATTCCAAATATATTTTAGAAATAGAATTGCCTGGAACACTGATAGAATCAATCTGGGGGTGAGTAAAAGAGAAAAATAAGAAATAACTCCTAGATATTTTGTTTGAACAGCTGAGTGCATGAGGGTTGGAGGTAGCCTTTACAGATAGAGGATGGCCTGGAAGAAGAAGGGGCGTGTGTGTGTGTGTGTGTGTTGATGTGGTTGCTTATCAAGTGATTTTTAAAATTTTTATTTATTTATCTATCTATCTATCTATCTATCTATCTATTTATTTATTTATTTATTTATGGCTGCACTGGGTCTTCGTCGCTATGCACAGGCTTCCTTTAGTTGTGGCGAGTGGGGGGCTACTCTTCATCGTGGTGCACAGGCTTCTCATTGCGGTGGCTTCTCTTGTGGAGCACGGGCTCTAGGTATGCAGGCTTCAGTAGTTGTGGCATGCGGGCTCAGTAGTTGTGGCTCGCGGGCTCTAGAGCGCAGGTTCAGTAGTTGTGGTGGCTCGCAGGCTCTAGAGCGCAGGTTCAGTAGTTGTGGTGTATGGGCTTAGTTGCTCCACGGCATGTGGGAACTTCCCGGACCAGGGCTTGAACCAGTGTCCCCTGCATTGGCAGGCGGATTCTTAACCACTGCACCACCAGGGAACTCCCTCAAGTGATTTTTTTAGTATGTTAAGTTTAAGATGCCTATCAACATTTAAAAGAAGATGTCAAGTGGCACTCAGATCCAGGATCCTGGAGTTATCAGGGAAGTCTGGTTTGAAGATACAAATTTGAAAGTTATTAGCATTGAGATAGATATTTAAAGCCATAGACCTAAAAACATTCACCCAAGGAAATGGTCAAGGCAAGAGGGCTCTATACCAAGCCCTAAAACACCAAACATCTGAATAGTCATGAAGATGAGGAGAAACCAGTACCGAAGGCTTAAAAAAATAAATAAATAAGAGCATTGTACACCCATCTGTGCCTGTGAAGGGAAAACATGACCAGTCAACAGAAAAACCCACTTTAGCAATGTTCACAACATTGGCTTTGTCTTCTCTAAGCAGTTTTCCAGTTCCTCTCTGAGTAGATGATCTTGGATTTAAGCTTATTACATAGCCCTGGAATAAAGAGAGCTTCCTGGATGGAAACCCATGGACCAATCTAAACAAGACCAGACAACTTGGACACATCCTTATGCTCACCTGGGGAAAAACACCAAAAGTACAAGGGGAGGAGGAAAAGACGGAGGGAGGGAGGGAGAAAAGGAAGAGAGCCTAACACTCAAGGTTGGAGTACTTCCCTGGACTGTCTTTTTTTCGGGGTATTGGGCTTCCTTAGCCCCTGTGCCTTGCTCTATGGTTTCTCTTAAGCTGATTCCTTCCAGACCCAGTAAGCCAGACGAAGGACCCTTTTTGTCATGAAGCCGGAGATACTGGCCAAACATTTTCATGTGATCTGTTGTTCTTACCGTGTTGTTTTTTAAGTTCTCATGTCCTTGAATCAATTTTCTAACAACTAATTAGCATCCCTTTCAAAGTTCAGAAGCTTGGAAAGAGGGTTAGTGAGACCAAACTACAGTGAAGTAGCTAATTTCTGTCTTTTGATTTTCCATACACACATCTGCTACTTTGTGGTCTATCAGATTTCAGGCAGTCCAACTAAGATGTGATTTAACTAACAAGTATCCAACCAAGAAGGTATGGTTTATTCCTGTTCTCAGCTCTGATATTTGAGGAAGATTGTGCAATTAGAATCGTATGATCATACTGATGCCGGAGTAATTCTCCACAACTGTTTATTGAGGTAAAGATTTATGAAAATAATCCATTAGCTTTGACCGGCTCCATTTTCTTTAAGGTTCTTTTGAAGACTGTCAGGAATATTAATGCCTGTTGTCACCACTTACTTCTATACTGTTTCTTTCTCTGCAGCATCCTTTTTGAAATTCACAGGGCAGTCCCTTCTTACCAAATTCGCCTAGAAGAATTGTGATTCTCAGGGCAACAGAGATGTTGTTTAATTAAATTTTCTTATTAACAAGGAGTTAACCCAAAACAAAGCAAACAAAATGGTGAAATGCCCCCTCTTCTTATTTGAAACAGTAATCCAGACAGTGATGTTCCTGGCTGCCTCAGGAAAGCTTTTGTGTTTGATGCTAACAACAAAGGAGGAAAGGGTGGAAGGCTCAAGGCCCAGATAAGCCAGCATTTAGCACTGTAGCCAAAAGGAATTGCTCAACCACAGAAAAGAATACCCCATCAGAATAGTTCAAACATTCAGGAGTTTATTTTTCTCATACAGCAAGAAGTCACGAGGAAGGTCATGGCTGCTGTTGGTTCTGGGCCTAGGCCTTAAGAGATCTTGCAGCTTCTCTTTTGCCCCTTGGAAGCTAGCCATCATGTAAAGAAGTCCTGTCTCCTCCTGCAGGACAGGCCGCATGAAGAGAGAGTCCCGAGGATGAGAAACCATGTGGAGACAGAATCAGTATGGAGGAGACTGAGAGGCCCCAGCCAACAGCCAGCACCAAATCCCACACATGTGAGTAAGGCTATCTTGGATCCTCAGGCCCAGCTGAGCTGCCCAGTTGACTCTATGTGAAGCAGAAATGAGCCAGTCCCCATTGACCCCACCACAGTTCCTCACTCACAGAATCATAAGCAATAAAATGCTTACTGTTGGGGCTTCCCTGGTGGCGCGGTGGTTGAGAGTCCGCCTGCCGATGCAGGGGACACGGGTTCGTGCCCCGGTCTGGGAAGATCCCACATGCCGCGGAGCGGCTAGGCCTGTGAGCCATGGCCGCTGAGCCTGCACGTCCAGAGCTTGTGCTCCGCAATGGGAGAAGCCACAACAGTGAGAGGCCAGCGTACTGCAAAAAAAACAAAAAAAACCAAACAAAAAAAACCGCTTACTGTTTTAGGCTATCCAAGTTTGGGGTGGTTCATTATGCAGTAATGGAAAACAGAAGCAGAAGGTTTGCGTAAATTCTTAGAATGATGCACTTCCCCGGTAGATCTCAGTCTTTTATAGAACTCTAACTCTTTATATCAGCAATGCCCATTTACATGTGTGTTTAGTGATAGCAGATCCACCAGTCACTAGAAATCCAGTGTGCATGTGTGTGTACATGTGTAGGTTTGTGCACGAGGCATATGTATGCTTTGAATTAAGATCAAATACCTGTTGATCTAGCAGGGAAAGCCAATAGCAAGGAAAAAAATAATGATAAAGTCCATGTGTTTATTACACTTTTGTCTAACTTCCTAGTCTCAGGAACAAATGATTTACTTAAGGATTACAATCTTGTTTATATTAGTAGCAATACCTGGCATGTTTTTGTGAAACTTCTCTTCTGCAGGCTCCGCTCTGCATGAGGTAGGCACTCACTAAGTAACACTGATGTCGACGATTAAGCCTTCATACTTTACTTTCAAGCCACTAACTAATGTCTTCTCATTTTTTATTGGGTAGGAAAAAAAAAGGGTACAAATGAACTTATTGTCAAAACAGAAGGAGAGTCACGGATGTAGAAAACAAACTTATGGTTACCAGGGGATAAAGGGAGGGGGGAGGGATAAATTGGGAGACTGGGATTGACGTATACACACTACTACATATAAAATAGATAACTAATAAGAACCTGCTCTATAGCACAGGGAACTCTACTCAATATTCTGTAATGGCCTATACAGGAAAAGAATCCAAAAAATAAAGAGTGGATATATATATATGTATAACTGATTCACTTTGCTGTACACCTGAAACTAACACAACACTGTAAATCAACTATACTTCAATAAAAATTAAAACAAACAAACAACAAAACAATCTTATCAGGTAGAAAGTAAAGATTTTATTATCCCCATTTTGCACATAAAGCAAGAAAGATATTGGACACGGCAGAATGAATGTAAGTATATTTAGCTACTTAACAACAGGCCTTGCGAGAGTAAAGTTAGTCACAAACCTAGATCTCCCCCTTTGAGTGTGGTACCCTTTCACACCATCGTTAGGAAATGGGGCACCTAAGTGTGCTGATGTATCTCATGGCCCTGTTTGTGTTCGCAGGAGAATCAAATCCTTCAAAGAACAACCTTTGTAAAGCAACATATGATAAATATAAGCCTTTTACCTCAGTAGGAAATACCTATAAAATAGTTATGATCTGCATCTAAACACTCAGGGTCCAACACAGTTTTAGTAGCAAACCAAATCAGCTCAGCCTTACAAAAGCTTTCCAAAACTATTAGACCTGCCAAAATGCTGACCAGCCTTCTGTCAGCAAATTCTGATTTTACCTACTTATAGTCACCCAATTTTCTGCTCTTTCATTCTGTCCCACTACATCTCCAAGCATCCATAAACTTCCAGGGGAAACTCTGACCCACAAACAAACACAGCTCTAACACAGATTCCCAAAAAGGAAAGGGAGAGACAGACAGGATTAAATTTCCTTTTGGCCCACTGCCTGATTCTCATTAAGCCCACTGTGGTCACATGATACAGACCACAGAATATATAAAAGTTCAGTTTTCATTTTACAACTATGGAGAAGAAACACAGCATTACATTTGTAACCCAGATGTAATTATGAAGATGACCGCTTAAATGTAAAACTGAAGCTTGGTTTTTCACAACTTTATTAGTCGTATGAAGAAAAATGATTAAGCCTGACTTCTATTAAGTTTGTTTTGATTTCTTTTAGGCCCTGGGAACGTGAACTAGTGTTTGTTTTCATGGCTGCCAACGTTTAAACGTTCCAAGCAATTTTGGATTCAACAACTGAACACATTAAACAGCTAATGTATAACACACACCATGTTCCCAGTCGAAAACCTACAGCAACTCCTGAAACATTTTAAGGCGTAGTTTTGTCATGAAACTATTGTAAATCTATGTTTGAAATCTTGTTTAAATTTTGTTTAAACCTTTCTGCAGGAGGACGCCCTTTTAGAAAATGGTTTCTGGAAGTGTTTATATCAGAGGCACTTATTAAAGCCTGAACCATGGCCATTGCTAGGAATTTAGTAAGGCAAACCACTTTATTTCAATTTTGGAGGCAGTATTCCTCCATGTACTAACTAAGGTGCTAAGTGGAAAATAAGTCCTCTGATTAAAGAGAATGGAAACAGGATGTGAAAAGGAGAGATTCTCCAGTTTTCAATGGAATGACACTTTCCTCCTTCTCACCTACTCCCCCCCTCACCTTCTCTTCCACGTCCTCCAGTCTCTGTCACACGGGTCAGATAACAGTGCCCGGAACGGAAGCTGCTTGTGAGAAAAGATGGTCATAAGATTGATTCTTCAGAAGAAAATGGCAGGATGTTGATAATTGCTGAAATTAGCTGAAGGATACATGGGGGCTGTGCTGTCTGAATTTCCTACTTTGAGATATTTTTGAAAAATTCTATCATAAAAAGTAAAAAAAGTTTCCTTAGGCAAAAAGCTGTAAGCAAGGGTAATGCTATTGGTGATGATATCTGAATAACAGAATTAACTCTGTTTTCTACTTCCTACCTGATGAAACAGACAGTAAATTTGGATGTACCTAAATCTGTACTGTCAAAAGACACAGAAGATTTTAATGTCAAAATGACTTGAAGGCTATTTGGAGGATCATTTGACTCCAAAAGTCCGAGTTAGAACTATTTCGTGTAGGTAACAAGGAATGTTTGTATTTATTTGTTTGAAGATTATTACCTTTTTAGTTTTGGCAGTACATAAAATACTAACTTATAATGTGTTCCAGTTACCTATTGCTGCAAAACAAACTGCCCCCAAATTTAGTGACTTAAAATAACAACTATTTCATTTGTTGCTGAATCTGTAGATCAGGAATTTGCACAGCAAGAGTGTCTCAGCTTCATGATATCTGGGGTCTTAGCGGGGGTGACATAAATGACTGAGAATGAGCTGGACGGTACAACTGCGGTTCTAGGTCTGGGGCCTCGCTTATTACTGTTGGTGGGGCTTCTCAGGGCTCCTCCCTGTGGCCTCGCCACGTATCTAACTGGATATATTCACCGCGTAGAGGTATGGGGGTGGTTGCATTTCTTACATGGCAGCAGGTTTCCATAAAGAAAAAGAGGAAAATGTCAGGCTTCATAAAGGCTAATAAGCCCAGAACTGGTATTATGTGATTTTTGCTGCATGATCAAAGGAATCAGAGGGATCAGCCCAAATTTAAGGAGATGGGCGTCCCTTGTTAATGGATGAATCAGCTTGCCCACATAGGGAGACAAGGGACTGTCGGCCGCCATCTTTAAAGACTATCACATATTGTACTTTAGCTGGCCTTAAAAGAGCTTTATATTTGGCATCCATCTTAGATTTAGAATCTTGAGCAAATTGGAAAACACCGTTATCTAGAGGCAATATATTCTTATTTTTAGAAGATACCTAAACGCAGAAAAAAGTTTTGGGGTAATGAAACAGTAAATAACCTCAGACTATAAAATAATACCCTTTCTCATAAATTAAAGAAAAATTACTAGAGTAATAAAGGCACAGAGTTTAACTCATACTACAATGCAGATGTAGGCAAAAGTGTAATTTTATTATTCAGTCTCTAATCTGGCTTGTTCCCCAAATGCCTACCCACTGGTGAGCAGGGAAAAAATGTATTCAACATGCAGTCTGGCTTAAAGCAATGACCCATGACCTGAACAATCCACTAGGCAATGTTCAGTCTCTTTCCATTCCTCTCTTTATCTTCCAAAGAGCATGTGAGTATATGGAGAGAGACGGGGTGCCTCATGTGTTCCCCTGACGTTGAGGGAACGGAGTTCTTTGGGCTTGTGCTGGTTCTTGGCTATTTGCCTGCTGGAGGGATCGCTCTTCTCTTCCTGGTCATTTTGCCTCCTACTGGCCTCTGGTTTTGTCTGTGGTCCATTCTTTGGCTGTGAGAAATGCTCTGGATGGGAATTCCCCAGACAACGTGGCCTCCCCTTACTCCCGCTGGCTCCAGACCCTGACTCTGCTGAGTCCTCCCTCTCCGGACCAGTGAACCTCACCCACCCCAGCTTCTCCTATGGGATCATCCATCCCTCCTTGCACAGCTGACCCCGTGGCAGTCCACGGCCTTATAATGCAGCACCCGTTCTTCCTGAGAACTGAAGGCTGCCAGGAAAGTCTATCATTAGAGCCTCTCTGCCTAACTGCACAAAAAAAGAGTTACAGCAGGCCTGAGACTGCTACCCTAAAGGCCTGCTTGCAAGGCTGGCCCTTGGTTGGTGTCTGTGAACTTGGACTCAGGGAGAATTCCTACCATACTAACTAACCAGAATGAACCAGTGTCTCTAAACTCTTTGTGCAAACAACATGGTTTATGCTAACACCTGCTTTCCTTCCGGGAGTCTGGTATTTAGGTACGTGTGGGAGGAGGATGCCTTCATGACCAGTCCCCAAGAAAAACCGGGGGCACTTCTAAGTGTTCTGAGTCTCTAATGTGCTTCCTGGAAGACAACATTTTACACAGCTGCTGGGGGAATCAAGCACATCCATGTGACCTACTGGAAAAGGACTCTTGGAAGCTTGCATCTGGTCTCCTCCGGACTTTGCCTTAGGTGCCTTTTCTCTTTATTGATATTGTCTTGTATTCTTTCACTGTAATAAATCACAACCAAGAGCATGACCATATGCTGAGTCCTATGAGTCCTCCTAGCAAATCATCAAAACTGGGGGTGGTCTTGGGGACCCCAGGCACATGCTCTGCCACCATGATTACTTTGATGTGGTGGCACACGCTTGAGTACACACACAGGCCAATAATATCAGATGAGTTTCTTTACTTTTCATGTGTTTGTAATTTTACTTCATAATTTTCATCTTTTGTTTTTCAATTTGGAAAAAGAGATGAATTCACCTAATAGGAAGCAAACCCACTGGCATATTTTCCTTTGTAAAGCAGTTTTAAATACTGGATTTAAAACATCACAAAAAGGGGATACTTAATGTTGTACATGATTTAATAAAAATGTTTTACTTTACTGTCCCAAAGGTAAATTTTCTAGATGATGCTAGAAATAATAAGCAGGCTAAGTCATCAGTGTCACCTGGTCCAGGGAGTCTGAATGGTGTGGGTGGCATGAACACTAAGAAAAGGGCACAAAAGTAAACCAACTAACGACAAGCACATTCCCATGATGGCTAGTGGCCACGTCCCTGGGAGAGCACGTAGCCCTGTAGTAATCCCTTCTTTTTTTCCCCAGCTTTGTTGAGATATAATTGACATAGAATATTGTGTAAGTTTAAGGTGTACAACGTATTGATTTGATACACTTATATATTGTAAAATGATTACAATAGCATCAATTAACACCTGCATCACATCAAGTAATTACCATTGTGTGTGTGTGTGTGTGTGTGTGTGTGTGTGTGTGTGTGTGTAGTGAGAACATTTAAGATCTATTCTCTTGGCAATGTCATCCCTTCTTCTGACTCACTCTCTCCTTACCTGAATCCCCTCAGAAACAAGTTTCTCCCCCACTTATTTACCAAAATAAATAAGGTAATAAACAGGACTCAGGCAAACAGGCATTACTTGATTTTCTACTAGGATCACCCAACCCCGAATTTCAATAACATACGAGGTAAAAAAAAAAAAAAAAAAAAAAAGCTGGGTAAGGGTCTTTCAGAGGAGGGTAGTTTGTTCCCATGAAGCATCGTCTGATTTTATTATCAAACTGCTTTTGTTTGGAATGAACAGGAATCCAAAAATAAATGAACTGGCTCGGAAACACTTGATGAAAATAACGTTGAAAGGCCCTATCGCTGGCCACTGTGCCAAGGAACTGAGCCCCAGCCTCCACCTCCCTCTGCGATGTCCCCTCCCACGTGAGAGCAGCTCACGTCTGCTGCTCGTGCCTGTTTAACATGGAATTCTTAAAGTACCGCTGCAAAGCATCCAGCAAACACACCAACTCTAAACTTAGTCTTACATATGTAGCCAGAGACATGGATAAATATAGAGACCTAGAAATACATACAGAACTCCAGAAAAACGTGCTCTCAGCCAGAAACATATTGTGAATATGCAAATATCTCAGTGTCTGGTACCAAAGCTTTGCCCTTTAGCACTTGCCTAACTCCATCTTTCTCTCTTTTTCTCTCTCCACCATACCCCGCTCCACCAGTATCTTCCCATCTGTTTATTTTTTCCAAACTTCCATTTAAAAAAATATGGTATCACCTCTTAAAAATAAGAAAAATATGGTGCCACAAATACCACTGCCAGGTGTAACATATGATGCTGCTTCTGGGAGTTGGGGAACAAAATGTAGAAAGGAGGCTGCATTCAAATTTTCTTAAAAAGGTTACCGGAAATGGATTTTATCCATTTTGTCTGAACTCTGTTCGTTCCTGGTTAGATTTCAGGTCTACTTTGTACTTCAAAGAAATTGTATAATCCAGGCCTTGTCATCAGCTTTCTTAATTTATTTCCCTGAGATGACAGGCCCGGCAGAGGCAGGCCTGCCTCTCAAATGTCTGGATTACAGTGTAGCTATGGAAACAGGTGTTAAAGTGCCTTGAATGTCAAGTTACACTGGTACTTTGCACACTGCGTTCTATATGGACGGCATGTTATTTTACATGCTGACCAGCGCAACTGCATCCCTCTCCCTGATTTACAGAAGATCGTCATCAGAGAGGAGATTTGCCCATATGAACCTTGAGGTATTCTCTGGGAAGAGAACGAAGATGGCAAATTTGTTGTGTTCTCTAAAGCTGTGATTGAAGTTCTCTACTCTGCCAAAAAATTAAAATAAAATTAAATTAAATTGGATTAAATTAGATTAGATTAAAATAAATAAAATAAAATAAGAGAGAGGGAGGGAAATCAGAACAAATTTCTTTTCTATGGGCTAATGATATTTCCTTCTCTTGTCTAAAAAGGAGAAAAATGAGAAGAATGTTATAAGAAAAGATCCTGCTCTAACTCATGCCCCCCTCCTCTGTAACTTTCATGAACATTTTTATTCCCAGCATTAAAGATCTAGTGAATTTCAGCATCATTATGTAGAAGAAGCTATTTTCAATAGCTTGCAAAAAGCATTGCCCACCATTAATTTGACATGCTTAGAAAGAAAAAGGAGCAAAGGAATGGGTAGTTCTGGAGTAGCCACCATGTGCTGGCCTAGCGATCAGACATGAGTTATTTTATTTCATTTCATTTTTACAAACAGCAATGCAGGGGAGATATAATCCCTGTTTTATGGGAAGGGAAACAGACCCAGAGAGGTTAAGTAAAATGCTCAAGGCCTCAAGGTTATAAATGCAACAGCCAGAATTCAATCTGAGGTTTGTCTACAAAGCCCATGTTCTCTCCACTGAATCAACCTAGACAACAAGTTTAGGGCATGTAAGGCCAAACTGGCATACCCTCTCCTTGGCATGTTTCCCCCTTCAGTTTAGCTGGTTTAAAAAGACAAGGCTTCATATCTCTGGTCAGGTCACAATAATTAGGTGTGGTCCCCTGACACTCAAATCATGTTGGCCTGGCTCCCGCTTCTATAGTAGCATTACTCAATTGAAATTTTATCCAAACCCTGGTGAGTTATTAAATCAAAGTCTCATTTAAATGGATGTTGAGAAACTCTACACTTTTTAAAAAACAGTGGTGTAAAATCTAATGGATCCTATCTGCTCCCTTTATAAATACTTATTGTGATTTCTGATGCATCACTGGCCTTATGGTAGGCAAAACAGGAATTAGAGAAGGGATATTCCTAAACTCACCTCTATGTAAAATAAGAAAAAAACGTTTTTTAAAGTTTGTGCTTCTGAAAGGCCATGGTGAGATACGTTTGTATTTGATGTAATGTGATCATTTACATGTACAAATTGTCAAATACAGACAAAGCTAAATGAGTACAGGTGTCTCTCCTTGTGATCTCATGAGCAGATGAGAAAAGAACTTCAAAATAATGGAACCCAAAAGAATAGCAAGGATGTTGCAAATTGGCTCCTGAAACTAGCAGCAACTGGAGAAGTTACAGCACATTCTGTTAAACTACTGTCGCTGCATACTTAGAGTTTCTTTTTCAAATCTGTACTAACTCATAGGAAAGATGTAAAGCGATATTACTCTTAATGTATTTTGGCTGCAAGTTACAGTATTCAAAATCCAAAAATTTAAATCCTGAGGAATCGTTGCTGCAATCCAGGCAATGTAAATCCAGTTCAAAGATGCAACTGTACCTCTCCAGAAGAGATACCGTTTGTCACATATGGACTTGGCTTAATGTAATTAGATCCCAAGTGAGTTCTTGGCTCATCTTACTTTTGTGCTAACAAGAATGCAAAAAAGCTCTGGTCCTCTCTCCTTATTTCGTCTCTTTCCCCAAAGCTCTTGGTGACCACCAAATCTTCCCCCAGAAAGTACTTATTTCACACATTCCTTGGGCTACATTTCCCCTCCTTCCACGCAACAGAGACCGAACCCCACCAGTATAAGCCATTCAACATGTGTAGGTATCCATAGATCAGGAAGTGATGAATACAGACTATATATATATGCCTCTCTATAATACTAGATTATGACAAGCCTATTTACAATTATAATCTCCTTGCCATTTGGTATCTGAAATTCAGTTGGTATCGAGAATAAATTTTCATTCAATCCACTGATACATATAATTGGTATATGTGCCCCAAAAAAGTATCTCTTTCATATTTCTTATAAAAATAAATATCTTGTGATACTATGAATAACATTGAAATGTATCGCCCCGCTTTGTTATTCTTAAAGATCACATGCTCTAGAACAATTATAACTGACTAAGTATGTGAGTGCTGATGTAAAGATGATTTTAAACTCAGCCAGGACATAGACGTGTTAGGTTTCGTTCCCCGGATCCTTTTTTGTATTTTGAACTGACCACACTTGATTTACTAGCCTAACTTACGAAGTCTTTCCATTTATCCACTACCCTCCAGTCACCCTCAGGTGCTACTGAGCAAACCTTGTCCTTTAAACAGAAAAACACTTTGCTGTCCTGGTCAAATGGAGGCCTGCAGAGCATACTTCGGGTGGCTGAACTTTTCTCTGAAATGAAATATAGGGGCCATAACTCAGTTTCTCTGGCAATGAACCACAGAAGCCATTTATCAGGATGTGGCAGACACTTATCTCCTCAAATACTCCAAGGCAGATGGAAATAGCATCTAGCCTCCTGTCAGAATAAATAACCCAAATATTGCCCCCCACCCATGAAAAGACCCAAACAGATCAGCGGCCATAGATCAGCTAGAGGCATACCAAACCAGTCAGCTGTAAACCTGTGCTCCCACTCCCTTCACGGGCATCAGCAGTCTCCATTCACAATGGGCCCACATTCTAGAACCCAAGCCTTCTGGCCCCTGGGCTTTTGTTGTGACCCTCTTAAGCTAACGTGTTATTTTCTACTATAAAGTTCCAATCTTGCCCTCTCCCGACTTTATTGGGAAAAGGATTTTTTCCATTTTCTAACCTAAATACAAACATTTAAACAGTACCTCCTCCAAAGGACAGTTTGGGACAAGCTGCTTCCCTCATTTCAAGGCAAATCAATCATGTACTGATTTTAAAAATGGTTAAAATAGTAAATTTTATGTTATGTGTATTTTACCACAATTTAAAACAAATTTTTTAAATTAAAAAAAAATCAGTCTTAAACTCTGGAATAGATCAAATTAGTAAGAATGCCAGGTTTTTAAATGTTGGACTTTCCTGATTGTATCATGTTTATAACAGACCTAAGTCCTCTAGAAGACAGGCACAGTGGTTAAACTAGCTTTATTCCCCCCCTATAATGCTGGCCTTGTGTTAAAATTGTTTATTAAGTCTCTGAGGCACTCAAAGCTATCGATACATAGTGATAGTTTAATTTATGAAGTTTATAAGCATGGGTAATTCTAGACCTTGAAGAGGCTAACCTAAGCCTAAACAGATTAAACTAAGAGTTCTACTCAGCCCTTCCTCACTCCATTCCTAAAGAGGATTTTTGATCGATATTTTGCATTTGCAACTTTTAGCTGTTTTTTTTTGTTTTTGTTTTTGTTTTTTTAATGAGAAAATACTCATTAGACCTTTTGTGCCTGAGCTAAGAAAATCTCTGATTTTAAAACCGAAACGTCACAAATAACCAAGGCATTTCCTTTTATTTTATGTAAAAATTTGGCTTTTTCCCCCAAAAGTTCACCCTACCTTTTTTTAAAGTAGTCCCATCAATGATTCTGAGAGATTATTAACTTTTTAAGAAAAGAAAGTGATGATAGCCACTGTAATACCACCTTCCGGAGCATGCTGCCATGTCCCTAGCAGGTGTTCATAAAGGCTTATTGGATCTATTTGCATTGGCAGGACAACTGAACACTTCTAGAAAGTAATTTGGGAAATGACAAAAGTAAAGGCATTCTCCTAGATGAACTGGTATCCATTTAGTAGTCAAACACTGTCCCAGAAAAGTGAAACATCCAGAAAGATGGCCAGAGGGTTTTGCCTGGTCAGATGCTTGAGCACCTCTTTGTAAAGGGAATAGATGGGTACAAAAAAAAAAAAAAAGAGCTTAAGCATTATCTTCTACAAGTGAACTGGAAGAAATCTGTAGGTGCCCAACTATTCAGTGAAGGAACCCCAGATTATTCCCTTGGAGACGAGATCCTGGGATACTGACTAAACTATTTTCAGCAGTTTAGGGTTTTCACCCTAATATGCCTTTAAAAATTTAATATTGAGAAATGCACGCACACAAATGTTCTGAGAAGAGCTTCTTTTAATATGGAGTTTGGAAGCTAAAGAATCATTTGAAGCTGGATTTCTCCTGAAGAGCTAGGTAACTCCTGGATACAACATGAGTACTGAAAATCCTTCAGTGGTCCTCCAGTATCTGTAAGATCAAGTCCAAGCTTTACGCTCTGATTCATGTCCACCTCTCTAGCCTCTTACCTACAGCTCCCTCAATCTGCATCTGTGTTTGTTACTTTCCAAGCAAGCCATATGCTCACACCCTTGTGTCTTTGCACACACTGCCCTTTTATATACAGTATTCTTTTCAACATTGCCACCTGGAACACACCTACGCACAATTTAACACAAACATAGTGGTCTGTGACGCTTTCCCTGACTGCCTGGTGAGACTCAGGGGATCTCTTCTTTATTCTCCCCATGAGCTCTGAGCATGTCATAGCCAAAGCACTTCTCATCGTGTGACAACTGTTTGTGCAAACGTCTGTGTCCCACTCCCTCTAGATTATGTAGTATCTACAAGGCCGAGAGTCTATTCCTCACTTATCTTTATATACCCAGGAAGGAAGGGAGGAGGGAAGGAGGAAAAGACTCACATATACTAGTGCTAAACAAATGTAGACCATTCATTCATTCATTCATTCACTCACTCTCTTATTCACCTGAGAGACTTCGGTCTAGGATGGCGCTCAGAGGACTTGAGAGAAAGTGCAAGTTGGTGTCTTAAAGCCAAAAGATAAGACAGAGTCAGTGAATCACTGCTGTCGAGGTCAAAATCAAGCTAAAAGTCCAGAAACCCAGAAGGCAGTAAAGAGGCATGAGTCAGGGCTGGATCATGAGTTTAAAGATGAGACCATTCAGCCAAACAGCCCCTACTCACTTCAGATGGGACATGTGTGGTTTTCAGTTTTCTGCAGTTCCTACAACTCCTTAATAACTCATCTACCTAGATTCATTCAATTATATTTCCAATCTAGGTTCAGTAGGTGTTTGGGTTTTGGACCTATGACCTAAGGGAGCCATTTAACAAATGATATTTTTGGAACTCATCTGATCCACTGGCTTGGATGCCAAGAATTTAGACACTTCTAAAAGAAAAATTGCTTATTACTGACAATGTTTTTAAGCCACAAAGCCATAAAGCCTTTGGTAATATCTCTAGCTTCATTCATCAAACCAGGCATTCTAATAGTCGCTTGAGGGCAAGGAGCACTTGATGACAAATGACTAGCAAAACACATAAACACACAGACATATGCATGGCCACCACCACCCTCACCACCACCACCACAAGAACAATAAGAACAAAATAAACAGACCCTTTTCCCTCATGCCACTGAGGTCCTTTATTCTACTCTCTCCAAAGAAAACTTCATAATTTTGTACACTTTACAGAGCTCCTGTACAATACGAGAAAGGGCCTTTTCTTAGTTCTAGCCTAAGAAGAATTATGATCCCGTAGTCCAACACCAAAGTCAGCTGCTGTTGCAGGAGTGTTCATTTTCAAGCAGAGCTGAAAAATGGTTGTGCTTAGTTTTTCTGTTGTTTTTTGATGGGGCGGTGTCTCTTTTGGCCTCCTTTAGAGGCAGGGCTGGAGGAGATTGCAAGAAGTCCTTGAAATCAATTGGCTCTATGAAAACCAAGGATCTAAGTCATCCTTCATTTGCTCTAACCATAATCCACTGGACTTGCATTTTGTGCTCTATCAAATCTAACCTTCCCCAAGGAAAACCTGATTCTTTTAGGCCCAGTCTGTGCTCTGAGAGCACAAGCCACACGGCCTACTTCAATAAGTCCTCATTACTGCCGACTGCATTGCTTTCGGAGCCAAATCCCATGGGCTCTCAAGATGGATCATTCAATCTTCTGAGTAATCAATCCCGAGAGCCTGCCGATCTGGCCCTGCTCGGCTGAGCTGGGGAGAGGCCTGCCTCGTGGCCTGGGCGGACTTGGACCTAGGGAAGCAGCAGCAACATATAACCTCCAATTTCAAAAGCCTCTCCACAGATACTTGGAAAGGGCAGCAGGAAGGTGTGAAAAACAAAAGCAGGGCTGGGGGAGGAGGCTGGGAGATTTGATCCTAAACAGGTTTCGCTTAAAAAAAGAAAATGGTTATATGACTCTTTGCAAAAACCTCACACTCTGTGGTGCCCTTTGGGGAAACTTGAACCTCCCAACTATGTTGTCACACATGGAACCCACACCCAGAGTGTTAAGTATCATTGGCTCTGGGACAGAAAAATGTCATCATTCCCTCCTCCTGGCTGTTGTCTTTAAATAGCTCCTCTTATTTACGGGTGTACATAGTGTTAATGTCCTTCAGTTGCTCTATTTTCAAGGATGGAAAAGCAGTTGCTAAGCATTTCTAAATGATAGCCCTAGGGTTCATTAAAAATATGGCAAACATTTGCTAAGCTCATTAAGTGCAATTTTTGTGTGTGTGTATCAGATTCCTCCTCTGCATGTTCTGCATGACCAAACATCTATTAACCCTAATCCCATTGATGAGTCTGATACATTCAAACCTGCAATTAGACAAAACAAAAGGGATATTTATGGAGAAACTCCTAAACGGGCTTTCATATGGGTCTAAGCTGTTTCAAAACGACAGTTTAATTCCCCTCTGTTAATCCCTTGCTTCCAGAGCACTCCCTTTGTTTGATTATAGGCTGTCAGATTCAGGGATTCTGACTGAATCAAAATTTGAGGCAAACTAGAAACACATAATAATTACGCTATTTAAGCCCCGCTGCCTACTGTATAAGCAGACGAAGTGCTCTATGCATGAAGACTCCTTGGCACAAAAGGGTTCTAAAATGTGCTGCTTGTACAATTAGAAGCTATAGAATTTGAATTAGGTGGTTGTTTCCCCAGATCCTTTAGAAAATCCTCCAGTTGATGAATTTGGTGGTAAAATACCGTGCATTCAATCCGTTGACTAGGCAAAAATATTTTAGGAAGGGCTTCCTCTGCTCTCCCTCCCTCCACCCGCTCACCTCCCTCCGCGACCGCAGCTGTGGACTTGTCTGACCCACAGTGGTTAATCTGAGCGCCGGCTCTCACTTGGCCGTTCCAGCTTTCCATTAACTCAGGGCCACGGTGGAGGTATTATTAGAGGCGGAAAGGATTCTGCATCACTTACATGGTGTAAAGCTGGACAAATAAACAGGTACTGACTATGGATGTCTCCCAAACGCACTGGGCCTCAGTTTTTGAATGTGCTCTTTCAAATGGCAAAATGACCCTTCTCTAGCTTGTAAAACCTCTCTTTGTTTTCCCTCAAAGAGAAGGAAACTCACCCACAGGAGTGGACTTTTGACAGAGTTCCCCAGCAGTAACATCATTTTCAAGTGGCTCTTGACCAGCTGAGCTTTTTCAAAGTGTAACTTTTATAGCCACAAAGGATCATGTCTTATTTGGGTTCATTAAATTTCCTCCTACTTTGCAAAGGGCTGACCAAGCTCACAGCTGCCTCGAGAGAGAAGCCAGCCCTTCATCATTCCTCAAGTCGATTCAGCACTGGTCAGGGCTCTATTTGAAAGCTCTACCCAGATTTAGACCTCATAATTTAGTCTCTGTTAGAAAAGAACAAACAAAAAAAAGAAGAATTCCCTTGCTCTGGTTAGAGATGGATCTCCTTTTGTTTCTGGCGAAAGTTCAAATGTTGCCAGTGTTAGCGTGGCAATGAGAATCCACGCTGACTTCTGGGAGCGTTGCGTGAGTGAGACCGTGGTGCCAGGGCTCACAGTGAGAAACTTCATCTAGCAGCGAAGAGAAAATGAACCTGAGTTTAACAAGAGTCAGACTGTGAACTCAGAAGCCTCCTCGCCTCCTCTTGCTCTCTCCCCTGGGAACTATAGTTCCCAGAATTCTGTACCGCCAGGATTTGGGGTTAGTTTCCAAGGAAAGGTTCCCACTCGGGGTTTGGAAAGCAAAGAGGAGAAGCCTCCTCTCTCCAGCAGCAACTGAGGCCCCAGTGACTTGAGGTCTCAGTGTCCTATCAAAAATCACTTTGAGGCTGCCATAGCTTTCCTCTGCTTCCTACATGTTTAGATTTCTGGAGCACCAGCAGTTCCCTCTTAGCCCTGGCTCCCAGACTTTCTCATAGATGTGCAAGCCTCCAATTTCTGTGTTAAGATATTTCCTGCTTCAAATAACTGGCTGGACCCTGATGGATACCGGTAATAGATGCCTGGAGCTAGGAGAGAGAGCTGAGCTGACTGTGAGGGCATATCACTTTGAAGGATGGGACCTGAAGCTTAGTGTGGGGCGCAATTTCATTCATGTGTGCAAGCATCCTTTCAACAAATCCTCAACTATGCACCTACAAAATCCTAAACCCTCTGGCAGAAAACAGCGATAAAGAGATATGCTCCCTAACATGTAGATCTTACAGCGTAATAATAAGGGGAAGGGGGCAGAGAGCTACAGATGCCATTTATGGGGAGAAGCAAAGAATAACTGACTAGCAAAGAATAATAGGAATGTAATTTAGGGGGAAAAAAAGTTAGTTGGGAACCTAATAGACCTGAGTTACAATCCCAGTTCTCATTTTACAGAACTGTTATGAAATTAAACAATGCAGGTAAAGTACCCAGCATGGTAACTAAAACATAGTAGCCACTCATCCAAGGGTATTTAAACCTTTTTCTCCCCACTAGACGCTAAGCTAGCAGCTGCCGTGTTTCACTGTTTTGGTGTCCCAAGGATTTACCCAGCACAGTGCCTTAGGTTGAAAGATGTTCAGTAACTCATGAATGAATGATGGGATAAGTGAATATATGAATAAACTGTGTGGTACATAATGCATGCTTGGTAATTGAGCTATCTGTATTATAATTAAATATAATTAATATACTGTAGATACATACTAAGCTCAGTGGGAAAAAAGAGAAGGAAGTCTTGGGGGAAGTAGAGAGGGAAGAGAGCATTTGAGCTGAGACTTGAAGAATGCAAAGGAACAGGTCCTACTATTTGGACATGATGATGACACACCAATACAACCTGCTGAAAAGAGTGCCCCGGGCACTCCCTGCCTGGGCATCTTCCGGCCTACCATTCTAGATGATGATGGAGCCTTCCTACCTAGGGCCAGGCTGAGCCTCCTGTGACTTTTAACTACTAGCCCCATGGTTCTATGAGCTCTCAGGTAGGAAAACCCACACATCACACAAGAATGCCCTGTGAGTGACGCAGGCTCTCATTTCTACTGAAGGAAATGAATTCAGAAAGAAAATGATAATCTACAGGGAGTAACACCCACACAGTTATCACTCAAGCGATCCCAAAAGGATCTGAACCTGATTGGAGCGGTGCTTCATAAACTTCCTTTCAAGGGGTTTCTTTGTCACCTCAGTAATTATGAAAGACTTTTATAGTCTGATTAAATATGTTATAATCCCTGTTCAATTTTATACTTATTTTAAAACTATACCTGTTGTTTCTCTTTTTCTAATTTTCTTTTTCTTTCTCTCTCTTTTTTTTTTTGCCTATGCAGTTTTAATTCCATGGATTTTCCCCTTTTTTCTCTTTCCCACCTCCTCCTTCTCAAACACCCTCTCTAAATGTCAGTAGAATTCCAAGATCATTTCTAGGTGACGTCTTCATTGGTGGCACATTTTTCCTGATCTTCTTCTGGAGGAGTCTCAGATCAGTGCAATGGCTGCAGGCCTTGCTAATTTCCATGCTCATTCAATCATTTCATCATTCATTCATTCACTCCATAGGAATGGAGCTCTAGGCTCTGAGGATAGAGCAGTGAACAGATCAAGAGATCAGGCAAGGTCCCTGCTTGTGGGACTTACCTTCTGATAGGAGCACACAGATGCCCTCTGGATGTATAAAATAAGTGAAGGGAGTAAGAAAAGTTTGCCACTGGAACCTTCTCACTCCCCATTTCAACAGCTCTTTTGTCCTGTGTTGCTTCCTTTACCCTGCTCACTGGCAAAACTTCTCTCTACCTGGATTCCCTGCTGGGTCCTCAGTGGAGGCTCACAGTCAAGCATGCCCACTCCATGTTGGACCTAACCCAACTCACTCAAATTAAGTCAATCTGTTCTGTATCCTAATGCTTCTCAAATTAGGGTATGTGTACGGTATACCAGGAGACTGCAAAACCACAGGAAAAATCTACTGCATTTTCCTGGAGCATAAAGTCCACCAGATGATAAACAGGATATAGTAGAGGGTAGAATATAAAATTTTAGATATAACAAGGGAAAAGAGACATCATGTGCTTGGTGCTTTGAACTATGTACCAGAGTCCTCAAGAGCAGTAAGAAAGAGACAAATGGGAACAGAAGAGAAATCAGGACAGAGACGGAGGTGAGCTGGGGAGCAGGGAGGTGCACATTCACTCTCTAGATCCCATCAGGAAACCTTTGAGAGCCATGCTGGATGCCAATTCCACAGGGCCTGGATCTCCAGCCTTACAATGGAGCTGCTCTCCTGCTGAAAGCCCTCCAAAGGCTTCCTGTGCTGACAAGAAAACCGTCTCTGCCTGCTCTGCACCATCTGTGCTCGCGCACCTCTCAACGCTCGTATACTGGGCTTCCCTGGTGGCGCAGTGGTTGAGAGTCCACCTGCCGATGCAGGGGACATGGGTTCATGCCCCGGTCCGGGAGAATCCCACATGCCGCGGAGCGGCTGGGCCTGTGAGCCATGGCCGCTGAGCCTGTGCATCCGGAGCCTGTGCTCCGCAACGGGAGAGGCCACAACAGTGAGAGGCCCACGTACCGCAAAAAACAAACAAACAAACAAACAAAAAACTCATACACTACCTTTTTCCCCTACATGTCTTTCTTCCGCCACTGGGGCCCTCTTTTCTTCCTAAATGTATCCATCTTGCTCTCTCTCTCTTGGGGTTTCTGCACTAGCTGCGGCTGTCTTTGCTCTAGATGCTCCCCACCTCTCCTGTCCTCATCCACATGTCTTCACAGGGTTACAATCTTCTTCCCTTCTTGTCATTCACTTTTTGCTTAATGACAGCTTCTCTGAGACATGTGATAACACCAATCCAAAGGAGCCTTTCAGTAAATTGCTCCGATGTCGCCCTGTTTTAATTCTCTATATAGCACTTATCACTATCTGAAATGATCTTATTCTCATATTTGTGAATTTAATGTCTATCTTGCCCAACCTAGATTACAAGTCCCATGAAAGCAGAGACCTTGCCCATGTTATTTCCTGACACATGCATTCCCCAAAGTGTCTGTGATAAAGTAGGTACTCCATTAATAGTTGTTTTGTCATTAAAGATTGAGGTAACAGACTGCATAAGCCTTTCCTAAGAGAAAATGAGGGGAATGGTATTTTTTTTAAAAAAAGGAGAAACAGTTGTACAAATGAAGATTCTTTTCCCTTGCTTTTTAGTTTGTCATAGAACTCCACCAACATAGCTCTTTACATGGGCGACTGATCATACGTACAAATTCCCAAGAACAGCCCATTTACTGTAGTGAACTTTTTAATTTAGATTTCTTGTTCTAGACATTGTCGGGCACTGAAGACCTAGAGATGAATGCTACACTATTCATATCTTTGAGAAAGTAGGTAGAAAGTTACTAACAGTATGGAAAGTGCTTTGGTGAAGTTGTGTACAAATTATTTTGAGCAGAAAGGGGACCAGCTAAGTCTGGTCTAGAAGAGTTGCAGAAACAGCACTAACATACGTTCTGGGTTTGAAAAGATAAGACGATGAAGGGAAAGTTCATTCTAGGTAGAGGGGCAAGAACACATACAATAAAGTAAAGTTTTAAAAGATGCTGCTTTTATAATCAGGTAAAAGCGGAGTGTTTCCCACATGGTGGGAATCCAGGGAGCAGAGAAAGGTGGTGGGAAGGGTCCAGTGAAGGGTCTTTGTTGTTAAGATACAAGCTTGGACAATCCTGTGATCACTGAAGAGTTGTGGAATGGTTTTAAGGGGGATGGTGACAAGATGAGAGCCTTATTTTAGAAAGGCAAGTGGAGGTAGTATGAAGAAGGCTCATCCAGTGGCCCTGGCAAAAGACCCAAGCCCACTGCACTGATACAAGCAAGAGATGATCAAGGCAGCACACTGGATGCAGAGACATCAACCCAGAGCTAGGAATGACAAGACTCCCTTCCTAATTAGATGTGTGTGGTGAGGAGATGAGAGAGATCATGGATGGTGGTCATGTCAAGAACAGACAAGGAACCTGGGAGACAAGTTTGAAGGGAATTCTCTCAGGTGCCAATACAATTGAATGTGTGATGCATTCCAGCAGCCTTGGATTTTATTGGTTGTTAAAGTCCTCTAAGCCTTAGCCAGCAGGTATTTAAAGGCTGAGATAAAAGCATCATGACAGGCCAGCAGGGTAGGTATTTTTAAGACAGGGTCAGAATCCCCAGAATCCCCGTCAGTCACCCAGAGAGACCGCTGCCTTCATTAACTGAACATGGGCCAAGCCTGCTGCCAGCCACCACTAACACCCCCTCCCAACATCTACATTGTCATACATTACAGGTCGTTTCAATCCATCTAACATAATGAGACCACTTTGCAATTCCATTATGATTCACTCTCAAGTTGAAAAGCTATAGTCAAATCTCCATGAAGGAACAGCATTAAGGAAGTGCGGTGACATCCTTTGGGGTTCCACATGCTTCTCTGGCAGCCAGGCCAATCTTCTGAGCATACCTCTTAAAGGATATTTGCCAAACTCTTTCTCCAAGAGTATTAGTAAAAAATCTATAGCTCTCGGTTGGATACCAAATGAAGCGGCCACATTCCATGCTGGCGCCAGCAAAGTACTTCACATAGGCAGACAGCTTTCTGAGGCTGCTTTTTTTCTGGTCAGCCTTTCAAACCTCACCCCAACAGAAATCTTTTGTATTTAAGCTAGTGGCCACAAAACCAGAATGTGTCTTCTGGTAATGTGCCTTTTACGTGTCATACCATGTTTCTTCTCCTCCCTGAATTTTTTTTTAGGATGTAAAAAATGCAGTTGGCTTTTCCTGATGCCACTTTCCCTACAGTCACAAACATCCTAACAGAAGCATATCTGTTCACATTGAGCCTTCCTGTGCCCAGAGAAATGCCGTTCACAATTCAATAACTTTATCTGCCTAATCGCCTTTGAATACAGGCATCCTTAGTTTAAATTTTCTGTGAAGCCACTAACACATTGTCAGAGTCCGATTAGTAAAATGAACCAATAAATCTCTTCTTTTTTCAACAACGCTTTGTGTAGTCCAGTTCTCAACCTGTCTGGGGTAATGTCTGTACAGTTTTGAAAGAAGAGCCATGAGCATTCTTCTTCAGCCCAGCACCTTCTTCTACCACCATATTGAAACTGAGGTTATGGGTTTCCAGATCAAAGCTCAGAACTGGCAGGAAGCCTAGCTAATTACTCTGCTGGCACTGAGCCCCTTGGGAGATCAGATAGGCCTTCCTCACCTTCAATACAGCTCAGAAACAGGAAGTTAAATACTGGATAAGGAACTGAGAGGGGTCATTCACTGCAGACAGAGTTGAACAGAAGTGTCTGTTGGAGAACAGGACCCCTTGGCACCATATCTGAGGCTCACAAATGACAAAGCAGATGTGAAACTCTACTTTGGGGGAAAGGATTGGGAAAGACCCAAGGGACCTTTTGGAGAATGCTAAACCTCCCTGAGAGGGTACAGCTCAGAAAACGGAGAAAATTTCCTCCAGCCAGCAAACTGAGCAAATCAAATGTGCAAAACTTTTGTATTTGAATCATAATATTCCTCTAAAAATGATTTTTAAGGGCATTGCTGTAACTCCTTTGGCTATCCCTTAAAGAAAACTCTCCAACATTTAATAAAACAGATTATCTGTTCCTTTTTTCCAATGAACATTTTGTATTGTGCTATGAGGTCTCAAAAAATCACCAAGTCACAGTGCCTGCCCTTGACAGCCTCACAGTCTGGGGAGACAGACAGCCATATCATTATAATAATGTATACAGAGGTCTTTGGAAGGAAAAGAGGTGGTAAAAATATGGGAAGACTGAAAGGATCTAGGTGTCTTAGAAGAGGGGAGATTTGATTTGAGTCCTGACTGACTGATTGATTATTTGGGCTTTAGCAGACAAGGTAGGGAAATGGAAGAAAATTGAACCTGGAAGGAACAGTAAAAGCAGAAGGAAGTATTTGAGGAAGTTCAGGACATGCTGAAAGAATAGTAAGTAGAACTAGTATACGGAATGCGTGCTTGAATTGTGTGAGGAGCAGAAAGTGGGAAATACAAAAGGGAAGGCCACCTTCAACATCTAAGAATTGGGGGATTTCTTCTGTATACAGTGAGGAGCCATTGAGTGGCTCTGAGAAAGAGAAAGGTGTGGCCAGATCCCAGCTATAGGATGACAGTGGGAAACAGTGGGTATACTGGATTGGAGGGGTGAAGTTCTACAGTTAGAGGTAGCATTATAATAATCCAGGCATGAGGTAAGGCAAATCTGATAGTAACAAGATAGAGGGAAATGGTCAAGGATATGTGTGGTAGGCTAAATAATGGCCTTCCAGAGATGTCTATGCCCTAAATCCCCAGAATCTGTGTTTGTGTTACCTTATATGGAAAATGGGACTCTGCAGATGTGATTACAGATCTTGAGATGGGTAGATTACTCTGAATTATCAGGGTGGGCCCAATCTAAACACAAGATTCCTTATATGAGGGAGCCAGGAGGATCAGAGTCGGAGAGAAAATGCAAGGATGGAAGCAGAGATCAGAGAGAAGATGCTGCCCTGCTGTCTTTGAACGTGGAGTAAGAGGCCATGAGCCAAACACTCGTGCAGCCTCTAGAAGCTAGAAAGGCAAAGAAGCAGACGCTTCTCTACAGCCTCCAGAAGGAATGCAATCTTGCTGACACATTGGTTTAGCCCAGTGAGACCCATTTTGGACTTCTCACCTCCAGAACTGTAAGATAATAAATTTGTGTTTTAAGCCACGAAGTTCGTAGTGATTTGTTATTACAGCTATAGGAAACTGATATGATGTCAGACATATTTCCCAGGTAGTATTAATAGTATTTATCAACTGACTGGCTATGAAGAATAAGAAGAATGAAAAATTGAAAATGGCTTAGCAAAATCATTGATAAAATTAATTCACCACTAAGAGAAAGGAAAATTGGGCAGAGGAGAGTATGGTGAGAGAGAATGAAATTCAAAGGGAAAGAGAGTTTAGAATAGAACCTTGAAGAACAGTACATCAGACCTTTAGAATGAGGTTGACAGATGCCTCCAAGGAGGGGAGAAAAGGGAACTAACCTCCTGGGTCCTACACTGTGCCTAAGACTAAGCTAGGCAACTCACATTACTCATCTTCTTAAAGAACTTACAATTAATCATTTGGGGATCTTATAAAACTTATGCCAGGACTATTCCCAGCTTAATTTTCGGTAGATTCCTCAGCATTCTGTGTGTCCCTTTTCGGAAATGCCTCTTCTGATTTATTACCCCTGTTATGTGGGTAACTTAGATTTCAAATTCCCTTTGTCCTTCTTTTCATGCTCACCAAAAAGAACACACCACAAACCGCTTGGCAGTTCTATTTAAACCCATCTGCTCTCTAAACTCTCCACCATGTTAAGTCACCCTTACCAGATCGATCCAGCTCTCTTGGAACCTGTTCCCTCCTACTTGGATGTTCCTATAGGAATCTCCTATCTCTCACCCTTCTGTTAGGTAAAGGAGCACACAATCACCCCACCCCTCACCATCTCTGAGACCTGGGCATCAGTGGACACTCAGGCCCTGGAATCCCCACTTCATTCCCAAGTGGCTTTTCAAAGAACTTTCCAAACAAAGACCTTCCCTACCTCTAAGGAGGTATAAAAGAATAACACTTCCCCCAGAGCATCACAGGTATATTTGTGGCACACAACCTCCTTTGTGGAACAAGGCTGAGTGCAAATAAATAAGCACCTTTCTTTCCTTGACAAGTAAGTGCCCAGAATTTCCAAGTGCTTCTTAGGGTAGAAATCTGTCTGTCCAGTAATCAGAAGACATTCAACTCCTTCCTTTTCCTTCTGTTGGGAATACAATTAAGTAAATTACAGAATCAAAGTATCATTGTAAAACTGAAGACAAGATCACTTGTTCACATCTTTCAAAAACTTTCCTTCCAAATTGCACCCAACTGTCTAAATAAACTGGTTTAGCAACTATCTTCCTTGTGATGGGCTCAGCTGGAAACAGCTGCCTTATCCAACCGGCACTACAGACACAGTGACAAGAGCCTGTGAGCTATTCAAGGACCCATGAAAATGCTGGAGACCTAAAAAAGGGTTATTGTCTCTAAAATACGAAAAGAAGATGGAAATTCAAAATTAATAAATGTTTAACCAAATGCCTATAGAAATCTTATACTCCTATTCACCAATCATTACATTTAATATTTGCACAATTTCACTCCAACTTGAAAACAATCAGTAGCTTGTATTTTCTCACTTAGTGAGAATTTTGAATGCACAATGATTTCCAAAAAATCACAGTCGGTCGTAAAGTAAATGAGTTATTTGATATGAAATAATTTTCAATTATAAAAATCTTGTCTATAATAAAATTTGTATTTCACTTTGGATGTTGATATATATTAATGTTGGATGCTGTGTGGTATGGAAAACCCCAAAATAAGATTCTTTACGGTTTATGAAGACTGAATTATATTAAAACTTTCTAGTGGCTAAGAGCACGCAGGCTAGTGGGATGTATGGTGTGTAACTGGACCCATTATCATTCCCAGTTTCAAACTTACTTGGACTTTTACACCATGGAAATGTACAATCCAGACTTTTGAACAGACCCTTACATACCCCAAGGCCTCCATAACTAGAGCACAAAGTATATTGCTTGCTCCCCCTCAGGGCACCCCAGCTCCCAGAAATGCATTTTCTCTGGGGTTCACTGGTATGATTTGCAGCCTTCCAGAACCAGCCTTAGTTTTTGTTCCTGCTTTAATTTTGCTGGCCTGCCTTTCTCAAGCACTTGGCAGAGGGAATGTTATAATCCCAGTGGCCTGGGAACCTCCATCTGGATGTTTAGCTTTCTAGTCACTCTCCTGCACTGGCTGCTGTTAAGTGGCTGGCAGGTCTTCTTATAACCCTTTCTCCTGTCTCTCCCCTTCCAGATATCTATTTTTCAGCATCAAAAACAGCAGAGCCTTTTCCCTTCCAAATCAACCTTCATTTTCATAACCGACTCTACATTCCTGAGGTGGTCAGAAAATGCCTGTTTTTATCAGAGGTTTAGTATTCCAGCCAAAGTCTTGCCAGGCTCTTAAGATGTGGATTGTTTGCTCCCTAATTCAGTGGTGGGGCACATTCCATCTGGGCTGAAGAGAGAGTTGCCTTTGGATTCTCTCCTGGACTCTTAGTGCTTAAAGGGATTTGAGTTAGCTGACTACCTGTATCATCATTCCTATGCAGAATTTCTAGACTAGAGATATTAAGCTGACTGTGTCCTGGGAGAACGACTTGCTCTCCCACTCCCCTCCCCCTCCTCCTCCCTCCCTTTGGTCTCCACTTCAACTACTGGAAGAAAACAATAAGGGAAAGGAAACAGCGCTGAGTCTTCTAGGCCAACCAATTGCAAAAGCAGGGAAATAACAAAATCTGTTACATTCGACTCACTCACTGAGGAGCAGACAATCATAAATCAGGCACAAATACATGCACGAAGCAAGGGAGTGACATACTATGGAACATTTTATTGTAAATGAGGCAATTACCAGCAGCTCCAGAAACGGCCTGCAGTGCGCTCCTCTTACGTGGCCAGGACGTGGCCACCTGATGGCATATCTTAGTGAACTACAGGAGGTGGTAATTACTTAGGTGTCTTATTCTTCCAATGCCGTTGATATGGAAGCTTGTCTAGAGCTTGGGTAATGTTTTCTTGAGAATTCTATATACTCTATCTTCCATGCCTTTACAGTCTCATCTTTTCTTTAAATATTTGAAAGCTTATGAACCTACTTTCTACAGGCAATCTATTCATCCCTGTAGGGCTTTTCAGAATTGAGATCAGTATAAGTGAATGGATAATATAAAATATACCACAAATCTTAGGCAGTGTTATATTTAGAAATATAGGCGGACTCTCCAAATTATACTAATTTGCATTAAAATGTGAAATGGGCCTTCGTCTAAAGAGCTTCTATGCTCTTTCCACAGAAAATCTTTGGCACTTATTGAAATAGTTAAATTAGAAAAACCTTTAGAGACTCATCCTAATATTGCCAAAAGATTTTAACATCTTATGTAACAGCATCTTAAAACCTTTCCCAAACCCTCAGTACAGTTCCCAAAGCCTAACCCAAAATTATGCTCTTTCACTCATTTTGTAAATCCCAAATTTTGAGGCTAAAAAGAAAAGAAGATGCGTTTAGGAAGTGAATTACACAATGAAACAATCAATGTTTTAAAGTTCTGAATTCCATGATAAAGGAACTCTTCCTTTATGAGGAAATAAAAACACAACATCGTGGCAGGTGCCATGAAAGAAATTTTCACTTTATACCCAAAGTTTGGAAACAACATCTTTCTAAAATCGTAAGTGCGGAAATAACATGTTAGAAAGGAAGGGAACAAATAATAGGATTTATTGGCAACGTTTTACTGCCAGTGGTGGAGCAGAAACAACATATCTGCATTAAAAGCGCACTGTTTTTAGGCAGCAAGCTGCCAGCCCCTTAGGCCTTCAGGCTCAGTGATTCCAGAGGACTTGGGAGATTTTCCCACTGGCTTACTGAATCTGATGCTAGCAGGAATATCCTTCAACTTGCGTAGCTCTCATTGAAATGCATATCCTATTACAATGGAACAGCAAGTTTCTAGATCTTGACCAGGCTGGCATTTTGCTCCTAAGAAAAACAGAACAAAATGGTCCACAAAGGGGCCACTGATGTTCAACTGGGTCTAGCTAAAATCACAAACGGCCTGTTAGGAGCAGATGATCAGCCTTGGTTTCCTGAGCTTGCGTGAGCACCAATCTGTAAAGGACATGGGGCCAAAGAAAGACGGGGATGAATGCCAGCCCCTCATCATGATCCTTCTACAAAAGAGGGGCACTGTGTCAGTCGTTGCTCTTGCCTTGAGAAAAATTAAACTATGCTGGGGAGTTAAAAAAAAAAAAAGTCTTCAACAACTAGGGCATCTGCTGGCCGCTGGTGGGGGACTCTGATGCCCAAGGAGACGGGAGGAACCCCAAAGTGAACTGGTAGGACGTAGGGGGAATGAGGGTGGTGGAGAAGAAGTGGAGACCAGACAGGATCGGTGTCCCTGAGGCCAGGGAGATCAGAAGAGGTAGGTGGGAGGGGCCCTCCCAGACCGGAGGAGTAGGAGAGGAGAGGAAGGCATTTGCCCTGCCCACTTCAGCCCAGGAAGCCTCCTGGGCTCCCAGGTGAGGTCGCCCGCTCTCTGAGACCAGGGGTGGGGGGCACGCCTGGGCTCCTTCTGTTCCTTGAGCCTAAGACCCAACCCCCACAGCCCCCAGGGCCTTTTCCAGCCCTGTGGGTCCTGAGCATTGGCCCCACCCACCACCCAACCCTTGCCCTTGCTTAGGCCCCGCCCTCCACAGCCAAGGTCTCCCCCCACTTTTTTTTTTTTTCCTTTTCCCTCCTCCTCTTTTTTACTATTATGGTACTGATGTACCTTCCGGTTGTTGATTCATCTATATTTTTATTTTTATATTCTTCCTAACATATCTGTTAGCTTCCGAGTCTAATTTTATTTTTTACCTTATTGTTGTGTTTGTTTTGTTTTGTCACCCCAGGCGGCTTGTGGGATCTTGGTTCATGAGCCCAGGGTCAGGCCGAAGCTCCTGCAGTGGGAGCTCTGAGTCCAAACCACTGGACTAACAGAGAACCTCAGACCTCAGGGAATATTCATCAGAGAGAGTTCTCATGGAGGTCCTCATCTTAGCACCAAGACTCAGTTCAACCCAATAGCCTACAAACCCCAGTGTTAGAAGCCTCAGGCCAAACAATCAGTATGACAGGAACACAATCTCACTCATTAAAAAAAGAGATGGCAAAAAAATATGTCACAGATGAAGGAGCAAGGTAAAAGCCTATAAGACCAAATAAATGAAGAGGAAATAGGCACTCTATCTGAAAAAGAATTCAGAGTAATGATAGTAAAGATGATCTAAAATCTCAGAAATAGAATGGAGGCACGGATTGAGAAAATACAAGAGATATTTTAAAAAGATCTAGAAGAACTAAAGAACAAACAAACAGAGATGAACAACACAATAACTGAAATGTAAAATACACCAGAAGGAATGAATAACAGAATAACTGATGCAGAAGAACAAATAAGTGAGCTGGAAGACAAAATGGTGGAAATAACTGCTGAGGAGCAGAATAAAGAAAAAAGAATGAAAAGAATTGAAGACAATCTCAGAGACCTCTGGGACAACACTAAACGCACCAACATTCGAATTATAGGGGTCCCAGAAGAAGAAGAGAAAAAGAAAGGGTCTGAGAAAATATTTGAAGACATTACAGTGGAAAACTTCCCTAACATGGGAAAGGAAATAGTCACCCAAGTCCAGGGAGCACAGAGTCCCATACAGGATAAACCCTAGGAAAAACACACCAAGACACATATTAATCAAACTAACAAAAACTAAATTCAAAGAAAAACTATTAAAAGGGAAAAACAAAAAATAACATACAAAGGAATCCCCATAAGGTTATCAGCTGATTTTTCAGTGGAAATTCTGCAGGCCAGAAGGGAGTGGCAGGACATATTTAAAGTGATGAAAGAGAAAAACCTACAACCGAGATTACTCTACCCAGCAAGGATCTCATTCAGATTTGATGGAGAAATCAAAAGCTTTTCAGACAAGCAAAAGCTAAGAGAATTCAGCACCACCAAACCAGCTTTATAACAAATGCTAAAGAAACTTCTCTAAGCAGGAAACACAAGAGAAGAAAAGGACCCACAAAAGCAAACCCAAAACAATTAAGAAAACGGTAATAGGAACATACATATCGATAACAACCTTGAATGTAAATGGATTAAATGCCCCAACCAAAAGGTACAGACTGGCTGAATGGATACCTAAAAAAGACCCATATATATGCTGTCTACAAGAGACCCACTTCAGACCTAGGGACACATACAGACTGAAAGTGAAGGGATGGAAAAAAATATTCCATGCAAATAGAAATCAAAAGAAAGCTGGATGGGCCTCCCTGGTGGCGCAGTGGTTGAGAGTCCGCCTGCCGATGCAGGGGATACGGGTTCGTGCCCCAGTCTGGGAGGATCCCATATGCCGCGGAGCGGCTGGGCCCGTGAGCCATGGCCGCTGGGCCTGCGCATCCGGAGCCTGTGCTCCGCAACGGGGGAGGCCACAACAGTGAGAGACCCGCATACCGCAAAAAAAAAAAAAAAAAAAAAAAAAAAAAAAAAAAAAAAAAAGAAAGCTGGACTAGCAATACTCGTATCTGATAAAATAGACTTTAAAATAAAGACTGTTACAAGAGACAAGGAGAGACTATCTAATGATCAAAGGATCAATCCAAGAAGAAGATATAACAATTATAAGTGTTTATGCACCCTATAACATAGGAGCACCTCAATACATAAGGCAAGTGCTAACAACCATGAAAGGAGAAATTGACAGTAACACAATAATAGGAGGGGACTTTAACTCCCCACTTACACCAATGCACAGATCATCCAAACAGAAAATAAATAAGGAAACACAAGCGTTAAATGACACGACAGACCAGATATATCTAATTGTTATTTATAGACGGTTCCACCCAAAAGTGGCAGAATACACTTTCTTCTCAAGTACACATGAAACATTCTCCAGGACAGATTACATCTTGGGACACAAAGCAAGCCTCAGAAAATTTTTAAAAATTGAAATAATATCAAGCATCTTTGCTGACCACAACACTATGAGACTGGAAATCAATTACAAGAAAAAAACCTGTAAAAAATACACATACATGGAGGATAAACAGTGCACTACTAAATAAGCCAGAGATCACGGAATAAATCAAAGAAGAAATTAAAAAATACACAGAAACAAATGACAATGAAAACACGACAACCCAAAACCTATGGGACACAACAAAAGCAGTTCTAAGAGGGAAGTTTATAGCAATACAATCTCACCTCAAAAAACAAGAAAAATCTCAAATAAACAATCTAACCCTACACTTAAAACAACTAGAGAAAGAAGAACAAAGGAAACCCAAAGTCAGTAGAAGGAAAGAAATCATAAAGATGAGAGCAGAAAAAAATGAAACAGAAGTGAAGAAAATAATAGCAAAGATCAATAAAACTAAAAGCTGGTTCTTTGAGAAGATAAACAAAATTGATAAACCCTTGGCCAGGCTCATCAAGAAAAAAAAAGGAGGATGCAAATCAATAAAATTAGAAATGAAAAAGGAGAAATCAGAACTGACACTGCAGAAATACCAAGGAATAAAAGAGACTACTACAAACAACTATATGAAAATAAAATGGACAACCACGAAGAAGTGGACACATTCTTGGAAAGGTACAATTTTCCAAGACTGAACCAGGAAGAATTAGAAAATATAAACAGACCTATCACAGGTAATGAAATTGAAACTGTAATTAAAAACCTTCCAACAAACTAAAGTCCAGGACCAGACAGCTTCACAGGCAAATTCTAACAAACATTTAGAGAAGAGCTAACATCGATCCTTCTCAAACTCTTCCAAAAAACTGCAGAGGTAGAAACACTCCCAAATTCCTTCTATGAAGCCACAATCACCCTGATACCAAACCCAGAAAAAGATATCACAAAAAATAGAAAATTATAGATCAATACCACTGATGAACATAGATGCAAAAATCCTCAACAAAATACTAGAAAACAGCATTCAACAGCACATTGAAAGGATCACACACCATGATCAAGTGGGACTTATCCAAGGGATGCAAGGATTCTTCAATATACACAAATCAATCAATGTGATACACCATTCCTTAACAAATTAAGGAGTCAAAAACCATATGATCATCTCAATAGATGCAGAAAAAGCTTCTGACAAAACTCAACACCAACTTATGATAAAAACTCTCCAGAAAATGGACACAGAGGGAACCTACCTCAACATAATAAAGGCCATATAAGACAAACCCACAGCAAGCATCATACTCAATGGTGAAAAACTGAAAGCATTTCCACTAAGATCAGGAACAAGACAAGGATGTCCACTCTTGCCACTCCTATTCAACATAGTTTTGGAAGTCCTAGCCACAGCAATCAGAGAAGAAAAAGAAAAAAAAGGAATACAAATTGGAAAAGAAGAAGTAAAGCTGTCACTGTTTGCAGACGACATGATACTGTACATAGAAAACCCTAAAGATGCCACCAGAAAACTACTGGAACTAATCAATGAATTTGGTAAGGTTGCAGGATACAAAATTAATGCACAGAAATCTCTGGCATTCCTATACACCAACAATGAAAAATCACAAAGAGAAATTAAGGAAACACTCCCATTTACCACTGCAACAAAAAGAATAAAATACTGAGGAATAAACCTGCCTGAGGAGGTGAAAGACTTGTACTTAGAAAACTATAAAACACTGATGAAAGAAATCAAAGATGACATACGATGGAGAAATATACCATGTTCTCGGATTGGAAGAACCAATACTGTGAAAATGACTATACTACCCAAAGCAATCTACAGATTCAATGCAATTCCTAACAAACTACCAATGGCATTCTTCACAGAATTAGAACAAAAAATTTTACAATTTGTATGGAAACACAAAAGACCCCAAATAGCCAAAGCAATCTTGAGAAAGAAAAACAGAGTTGGAGGAATCAGGCTCCCTGACTTCAGACTACACCACAAAGCTACAGTAATCAAAATAGTATAGTACAGGCACAAAAACAGAAATATAGATCAATAGTACATGACAGAATACCCAGAGATAAAGTCACGCACATATGGGCACCTAATTTACAACAAAGGATGCAAGAACATACAATGGAGAAAAGACAGCCTCTTCAATAAGTGGTGCTGGGAAAACTGGACAGATATATGTAAAAGAGTGAAATTAGAACACTCCCTAACACCATACACAAAAATAAACTCCAAATGGCTTAAAGACTTAAATGCAGGACCAGACGCTATAAAAATCTTAGAGGAAAACATAGGAGAAACACTCTATGACATAAACCACAGTAAGATCTTTTTTGACCCACCTCCTAGAGTAACGGAAATAAAAACAAAAATAAACAAATGGAACTTAATTAAACTTAAAAGCTTTTGCACAGCAAAGGAAACCATAAACAAGACAAAAAGACAACCCACGGAATGGGAGAAAATATTTGCAAATGAAACAACAGACAAAGGATTAATCTCCAAAATACACAAACAGCTCATGGAGCTCAATATCAAAATAACAAATAACCCAATCCAAAAATGGGCAGAAGACCTAAGTAGACATTTCACCAAGGAAGACATACAGATGGTCAAGAGGCACATGAAAAGATTCTCAACATCACAAATTATTAGAGAAATGCAAATCAAAACTACAATAAGGTATCACCTCACACGGGTCAGAATGGCCATTATCAAAATCTAGAAACAATAAATGCTGGAAAGTGTGTGGTGAAAAGGGAATCCTTCTGTGCTGTTGGTGGGAACGTAAATTGATAAAACCACTAAAGAACACAGTATGGAGGTTCTTTAAAAAACTAAAAATAGAACTACCATATGACCCAGCAGTCCCACTACTGGGCATATACCCCGAGAAAACCATAAGTCAAAAAGAGACATGTGGGCTTCCCTGGTGGTGCAGTGGTTGAGAGTCCACCTGCCGGTGCAGGGGACACAGGTTCGTGCCCCGGTCTGGGAAGATCCCACATGCCGCGGAGCGGCTAGGCCCATGAGCCATGGCCGCTGAGCCTGCGCGTCCGGAGCCTGTGCTCCGCAATGGGAGAAGCCACAGCAGTGAGAGGCCCGCGTACCACAAAAAAAAAAAAAAAAAAAAAAAAAAAAGAGACATGTACCACAATGTTCATTGCAGCAGTATTTACAATAGCCAGGACATGGAAGCAACCTAAGTGTACATCGACAGATGAATGGATAAAGAAGATGTGGCACATATACGCAATGGAATATTACTCAGCCATAAAAAGAAATGAAATTGAGTTATTTGTAGTGAGGTGGATGGACCTAATGTCTGTCATACAAAATCAAGTAAGTCAGAAAGAGAAAAACAAATACTGTATGCTAACACATATATATGGAATTTTAAAAAGCGGTACTGATGAACCTAGTGGCAGGGCAGGAATAAAGAGGTAGACACAGAAAATGGACCTGAGGACATGGGGTGGGGTGGGAGGGCAAAGCTGGGGCAAAGTGAGAGTAGCATCGACATATATACACTACCGAATGTAAAACAGTTGGCTGGTGGGAAGCAGCAGCGTAGCACAGGGAAATTGGCTCGGTGCTTTGAGATGACCTAGTGTGGTGGGATAGGGAGGATGGGAGGGAGGCTGAAGAGGGAGGAGATATGGGGACATGTGTACGCATATGGCTCACTCACTTTGTTGTGCAACAGAAACTAACACAGTATTGTGAAGCAATTATACTCCAATAAAGATCTATTGAAAATATTTTTTTAATTAAAAAAAATAGTCTTCAAATTTTCAGCCTCATTGCTAACATCGAATAACGTTTTCTGCAGCATTTGTTTTTTGCTCTTTACCAAGCATTCTGGTTGAAGTAGCATTTCTGTGATGTGCTAGGCAGCTTCACAAATATTATCTTGTGTCACCAGCCAGTAAAACTATAAAATAGGCTCTCATATTCCTGCTGTGTAGATGAAATATAGAATTTCAAAAAGATTAAATGACCTGCCCAAAGTTCACCACTAGCAAATGATGGGATCAGGGTAGATCCTGTGTCCTTAAAGCCAAGTCCCATGTCCTTTCGTCTATGGCCCAACTACCCCTCGATGTCGGTGTACCAGAACACACAAAGCTGCATCAGCAATATTTGAGTCCCACCAGTCCTGCGGGTTGTAAACTGTCCAGAATTTTTATAAAAAACTTTCCTCAGAGCTCCCATGGATCTCTCATGCTGTCACAGAAAACACAAAAAGTCTTGGATTAGAATTCCAGCTGTGGCACTGGCCTTCTGTGGGTCTTACTCAAGTACTTATCTCTCATGCACTTCAGTTTTGTTACCTTCAGATCGGGGATAATAATTGTGACTAGATAGGGTTCTCTTTATCCCTCTGTCCTTTTCCATTCTCACACCTGGTATAGAGAGGGTTTGCAATTTACATATCCATGCTAGGCTGCGTAAGGCAGCAAATAGTAAGAGAAGGTTTGTTTGTTTCATGCTTGAGACTGTGAGGACCCTCCTGATTATAATAAAGCAACTGTGAAAATATTATGAGACAACACGGAAATTTGAACACTACCTTTGTATTTAATGTTATTAAAGAATTAGTGTTAAAAAATTTTAATGTGCAATAGATTTTATTAATATAAATTTCCTGGTTGTGATACTGCACCATGATTATGCAAGATGTTACTACTGGGGAAAACTGGGTAAAGGATATACAGAATTTTTTTGTACAATTACATATGAATTTATAATTATCTCTAATTTAAAATCGTTCTAAAAATTTAGATGAGATAATGCTATTATGGTTATACTAAAAATCTTTAACTTTTAAAGATAAATAATGAGGTATTTGTGGATGAAATAATTTAGAAATACACATTTGGCAAAAAAAAAGAAAATTTAAATGCTGTTTTCACATGATATACCAAAATAAGATCTGATTTTTAAAAGAAGGAATTAAAGAAAATTACTAGTATAAACATCTACCAAACTACTAAAAGCTGCATCATAATCCTAAAAATAATTCATGCCTTTGATCTCAGTGTTCCCATTTTTGTGAATCAATTGCAAACAAACATTATATATGTGTACATATACATATATATATAGGAATATACATATTTATGAGAAATGTATATAGCACAAATATAGAATCAATCTACCATCATTTGCAAGTATGTCAAAATAAAAAGAAAAATAAGTGATATGTGAATAAAAACAGTGTACACTTTTTTATCGACAGTACGATCAGAAATGTTGAAAAGCAAAAGCAAGCATATAAAAATATATTTCAACAAAATTTTTTTTAAGAATTCAAGGAAAATGAAATGAGACTTGCTGGCTCAGCCATGAAGTGGTGGCAACTTGCACTTTGGTTTCAGGGAAGAAGGGAAAAAACAAAAGAATCCAGGCTCGAAACTAAATGTTTTATATGAATTATCCTTATTTAATCTTTACAATAGCCCCAAGAGGTAGGTAGTACTACTGTTACTCCCATTTCACAGATGAAGAAACTGAGACATCAAGAGGTGAAGTAGTTCACCCAAAGTTACAAAGGTAGTAAATGATTGAGCTGGGATTCAAACCCCAAGCAGTCTGGTTTCAGAGCCTATACTGACAGGCAAGATGGCTAATATCAGCAAGAGAAAGGTTTGCTCATTCTGTAGGGTCTCATCTCAAGGATATGAAAGGCTTAAAGCTTCTTTCTACAGTGCACATAAGGATATGGCATTGTAATTTAAACTAGAATCTATTTATCAGCTGAAGTAGAAATTTCCAATGGGAAGATGAAGCACACATACAATTAAGGACTCTGTGTCTCCCAAATCAATAAGAATTGATTGAAAAATAAGCAATTGTCCTTTATCTGTTACAGTCAACTGCAGTCCCTCTTTCACTAAATGGTAATGAGAAATTTAGATTGAACTCAATGGTTTCTCAGAAAACAGACACATTTCCAATGTGAACTGGGATGATGGAAACATAGGCAACCCACTTTGAGTGCTAACTGTCTCTGGCTAAGTTTCCACTGCAGAGAAAGTCAGTAAAGCCTTTCCAGAAGGAAGGGAGAGACAAGTTCCTAGTTCCCTACATTTACTCACCCATTCATCCGCTTTGATCCTATACAAAAGTGTGAAGTAGGTTAAGCGTCCATCCAAAAATGAGGCCCTACATCATTTAGGCGCTGTAGGAACACTTGCTGGTTTTATTTAATTTCCCATTCCAGAGCTATCGTTTCCTTTGTGTTTTGGGGGTCACCCCTTACACAGAGGCCCCAAAGTTTCCAATATTTCGATATTCTCTCCACCTTACCACCATTAAAATCTTGCTCACAGGAAATTCTCTGACCAGGCCACTTATCCCAACCTGCAACTAACTTTTCGTATGTTTGAACATTTTAATAATAAAATTGGGGGGGGATATAAAAGAGGTTTCCAATTTAAAATATTATCAAACACAGGACACTTCTGGAAGGAGTTGCCAATGGTCAAATCTGGGTCACTTTGATCTGGGTCACAAAATAAATAATAATTGTAATGAACATCTGTGAGTGCATACTGTATAAATAAATAGTTGTATAAGCAAATAAATGGAGAAGAAGGGAAAGTTTTCACTACAATAGAATTCCAACAGATTTAGACTGAATGATGAAAATTTAAAAATCACCAATTCAGCAAACACCACAGTAATAAATGCTTCAGGCAAGATTAATCAATAGGCATTAAAACCGGTGTCAGTACCATCATTGATGAATGCTAATATTAGTGGGCAAAGAATGCCACTAAGTATACTGACATAGTCTCAAAGTATCTCCCTCAAGACACTTATTAATTACAAAGAGAAAAACAGTCACTCTACAGTGGAGAAATCTGGAAGACACCATCTTAACCAGTCGCCAAAGTGATCACCAATAATGAGACGTCAACAGCATATGCCTCTGGATTATGAGGTACTGAGAAGGACACAACATCATCTGGGTGATACTCTTGGCCAAAATTCATAATCTGAATTTAATCATGAGGCAATATCAGAGAAATCCAGATTGAGTACTGGCCAGGACTCTTTAAATGTGTTATGGTGAGGAGATACCAAAAGACTAAGGAACTGTCGCAGATTAAAGGAGACCAAAGAGATGTAACAACTAGAAGGTACATGGGATCCTGGATCAGATGATGATCTACATCATTCTCTTTATGTCTACTGTATTCTCTTTTAGCCTTATGAGTTTCTGCTTTATGAAACATGAGCGTATAATGAAGACAATAAGCTAAGTTTATTTATAATTAATATAATAATTATAGTAGATGCAAGGCACAGATTTCAAGCTAAAATAAAATGTTAGATAAGAAAGTGTTAGGAGGAGCTTCAAGATGGTGGAAGAGTAAGATGCGGAGATCACCTTCCTCTCCACAAATACATCAGAAATACATCTGCATGTGGAGCAGCTCCTACAGAACACCTATTGAACGCTGGCAGAAGACCTCAGACCTCCCAAAAGGCAATAAACTCCCCACGAACCTGGGTAGAGCAAAAGAAAAAAAGAAAAAACAGAGACAAAGAACAGGGACGGGACCTGCACCAGTGGGAAGGAGCTGTGAAGAAGGAAAAGTTTCCACACACTAAGAAGCCCCTTTGCGGGCGGAGACTGCGGGTGGTGGACGGAGGAAGCTTCGTAGCCACGGAGAAGAGCGGAGCCACAGGGGTGCGGAGGGCAAAGCGGAGAGATTCCCGCACAGAGGATCGGTGCCGACCAGCACTCACCAGCCCGAGAGGCTTGTCTGCTCACCCGCTGGGGCGGGCGGGGGCTGGGAACTGAGGCTCGGGCTTCGGTCGGATCGCAGGGAGAGGACTGGCAGCGTGAACACAGCCTGAAGGAGTTACTGCACCACGGCTAGCCTGGAGGGAGTCCGGGAAAAGTCTGGAGCTGCCTAAGAGGCAAGAGACTTTTTCTTGCTCTTTGTTTCCTGGTGCGCAAGAAGAGGGGATTCAGAGCACGGCCTAAACGAGCTCCAGAGACGGGCGCGAGCCGTGGCTAAAAGCACAGACCCCAGAGACGGGCATGAGACGCTAAGGCTGCTGCTGCCGCCACCAAGAAGCCTGTGTGCAAGCACAGGTCACTCTCCACACCTCCCTTCCGGGGAGCCTGTGCAGCCTGCCACTGCCAGGGTCCTGTGATCCAGGGACCACTTCCCCGGGAGAACACATGGCGCGCCTCAGGATGGTGCAATGTCACGCCGGCCTCTGCTGCTGCAGGCTCACCCCGCATCCGTACCCCTCGCTCCCCCCAGGCCTGAGTGAGCCAGAGCCCCCGAAGCAGCGGCTCCTTTAACCCAGTCCTGTCTGAGCGAAGAAAAGACGCTCAGGTGACCTACACACAGAGGCGGGGCAAATTCCAAAGCTAAACCCCGAGAGCTGTGCGTAGAAAGAAGAGAAAGAGAACTTTTTCCCAGCAGCCTCAGTAGCAGCGGATTAAATCTCCACAATCAACTTGATGTACCCTGCATCTGTGGAATACACGAACAGACAAGGAATCATCCCAAATTGAGGAGGTGGACATTGGGAGCAAAGATATATATATATTTTTTCCCTTTTTCTCTTTTTGTGAGTGTATATGTGTATGCTTCTGTGTGTGACTTTGTCTGTATAGCTTTGCTTTTACCATTTATCCTAGGGTTCTGTCTGTCCGTTTTTTGTTTTGTTTTTTTCTTCTTAAAAATTTTTTTAATAATTATTTTTTATTTTAATAAATTTATTCTATTTTATTGTACTTTATTTTATTTTACCTTCTTTCTTTCTTTATATATTTTTTCCCTTTTATTCTGAGCCGTGTAGATGAAAGGCTCTTGGTGCTCCAGCCAGGTATCAGGGCTGTGCTTCTGATGTGGGAGAGCCAACTTCAGGACACTGGTCCACAAGAGACCTCCCAGCTCCACATAATATCAAACGGCAAAAATCTCCCAGAGATCTCCATCACAACACCAAGACCCAGCTTCACTCAACAACAAGCAAACTACAGTGCTGGACACCGTATGCCAAACAACTAGCAAGACAGGAACACAACCCATCCATTAGCAGAGAGGCTGCCTAAAATCATAATAAGGCCACAGACACCCCAAAACACACCACCAGACGTGGACCTGCCCACCAAAAAGACAAGATCCAGCCTCTTCCACCAGAACACAGGCACTAGTCCCCTCCACCAGGAAGCCTACACAACCCACAGAACCAACCTCAGCCACTGGGGACAGACACCAAAAACAACGGGAACCATGAACCTGCAGCCTGCGAAAAAGAGACCACAAACACAGTAACTTAAGCAAAATGAGAAGACAGAAAAACACAGAGCAGATGAAGGAGCAAGGCAAAAACCCACCAGACCTAATAAATGAAGAGGAAAAAGGCAGTCTACCTGAAAAAGAATTCAGAATAATGATAGTAAAGATGAAACAGAATCTTGGAAATAGAACAGAGAAAATACAAGAAACATTTAACAAAGACCTAGAAGAACTAAAGAACAAACAAACAGTGATGAACAACACAATAAATGAAGCTAAAAATTCTCTAGAAGGGGGCTTCCCTGGTGGCGCAGGGGTTGAGAGTCCGCCTGCTGATGCAGGGGACGCGGGTTCATGCCCCGGTCCCGGAAGATCCCGCATGCTGCAGAGTGGCTGGGCCCGTGAGCCATGGCCACTGAGCCTGCGCGTCTGGAGCCTGCGCGTCTGGAGCCTGTGCTCCATGACGGGAGAAGCCACAACAGTGACGGGAGAGGCCACAACAGTGAGAGGCCCGTGTACCACAAAAAAAAAAAAAAAAAAAAAAAAAAATTCTCTAGAAGGGATCAATAGCAGAATAACTGAGGCAGAAGAACGGATAAGTGACCTGGAAGATAAAATAGTGGAAATAACTACTACAGAGCAGAATAAAGAAAAAGAATGAAAAGAACTGAGGACAGTCTCAGAGACCTCTGGGACAACATTAAATGCACCAACATTCTAATTATAGGGGTCCCAGAAGAAGAAGAGAAAAAGAAAGGGACTGAGAAAATATTTGAAGAGATTATAGTTGAAAACTGCCCTAATATGGGAAAGGAAATACTTAATCAAGTCCAGGAAGCACTAGGAGTCCCATACAGGATAAATCCAAGGAGAAACACACCAAGACACATACTAATCAAACTATCAAAAAATAAATACAAAGAAAAAATATTAAAAGCAGCAAGGGAAAAACAAATAATACACAAGGGAATCCCCATGAGGTTAACAGCTAATCTTTCAGTGGAAATTCTGCAAGCCAGAAGGGAGTGGCAGGACATATTTAAAGTGATGAAGGAGAAAAACCTACAACCAAGATTACTCTACCCAGCAAGGATCTCACTCAGGTTTGATGGAGAAATTAAAACCTTTACAGAGAAGCAAAAGCTAAGAGAATTCAGCACCACCAAACCAGCTTTACAACAAATGCTAAAGGAACTTCTCTAGGCAGGAAACACAAGAGAAGGAAAAGACCTACAATGACAAACCCAAAATAATTAAGAAAATGATAATAGGAACATACATATCGATAATTACCTTAAATGTAAATGGCTTAAATGCTCCCACCAAAAGACACAGATTGGCTGAATGGATACAAAAACAAGACCCGTATATATGCTGTCTACAAGAGACCCACTTCAGACCTAGAGACACATACAGACTGAAAGTGAGGGGATGGAAAAAGATATTCCATGCAAATGGAAATCAAAAGAAAGCTGGAGTAGCAATTCTCATATCAGACAAAATGGACTTTAAAATAAAGACTATTAAAAGACACAAAGAAGGACACTACATAATGATCAAGGCATTGATCCAAGAAGAAGATATAACAATTGTAAATATTTATGCACCCAACATAGGAGCACCTCAATACATAAGGCAAATACTAACAGCCATAAAAGGGGAAATCGACAGTAAAACAATCATAGTAGGGGACTTTAACACCCCACTTTCACCAATGGACAGATCATCCAAAATGAAAATAAATAAGGAAACACAAGCTTTAAATGATACATTAAACAAGATGGACTTCATTGATATTTATAGGACGTTCCATACCAAAACAACAGAATACACATTCTTCTCAATTGCTCATGGATCATTCTTCAGGATAGATCATATCTTGGGTCACAAATCAAGCCTTGGTAAATTTAAGAAAATTGAAATCATATCAAGTATCTTTTCCGACCACAATGCTATGTGACTAGATATCAATTACAGGAAAAAATCTGTAAAAAATACAAACACATGGAGGCTAAACAATACACTACTTAATAACAAAGAGATCACTGAAGAAATCAAAGATGATATCAAAAAATATCTAGAAACAAATGACAATGAAAACACATCAACCCAAAACTTCTGGCATGCAGCAAAAGCAGTTCTAAGAGGGAAGTTTATAGCAATACAATCCTACCCTAAGAAACAAGAAACATCTCAAATGAACAATCTAACCTTACACCTAAAGCAATTAGAGAAAGAAAAACAAAAAACCCCCAAAATTAGCAGAAGGAAAAAAATCATAAAGATCAGATCAGATATAAATGAAAAAGAAATGAAGGAAATGACAGCAAAGATCAGTAAAACTAAAAGCTGGTTCTCTGAGAAGATAAACAAAATTGATAAACCATTAGCCAGACTCACCAAGAAAAAAAGGGAGAAGACTCAAACCAATAGAATAAGAAATAAAAAAGGAGATGTAACCACTGACACTGCAGAAATACAAAGGATCATAAAAGATTACTACACGCAACTGTATGCCAATAAAATGGACAACCTGGAAGAAATGTACAAATTCTTAGAAATGCACAACCTTCCAAGACTGAACCAGGAAGAAGTAGAAAATATGAAAAGATCAATCACAAGCACTGAAATTGAAACTGTGATTAAAAATCTTCCAACAAACAAACGCCCAGAACCAGATGGCTTCACAGGCGAATTCTTTCAAACATTTAGAGAAGAGCTAACACCTATCCTTCTCAAACTCTTCCAAAATATAGCAGAGGGAGGCACACTCCCAAACTCATTCTATGAGGCCACCATCATCCTGACACCAAAAACAGACAAAGATGTCATAAAGAAAGAAAACTAAGGCCAATATCACTGATGAACATAGATGCAAAAGTCCTCAACAAAATAGTAGCAAACAGAATCCAATAGCACATTAAAAGGATCACACACCATGACCAAGTGGGGTTTATCCCAGGATTGCAAGGATTCTTCAATATATGCAAATCAACCAATGTGATACACCATATTAACAAATTGAAGGAGAAAAACCATATGATCATCTCAATAGATGCAGAGAAAGCTTTCTCAAAATTCCACACCCATTTATGATAAAAAACCCTCCAGAAAGTAGGCATAGAGGGAACTTTCCTCAACATCATAAAGGCCATATATGACAAACCCAGAGCCAACACCATTCTCAATGGTGAAAACCTGATACCATTTCCACTAAGATCAGGAACAAGACAAAGTTGTCCACTCTCACCACTATTATTCAACATACTTTTGGAAGTTTTAGCCATAGGAATCAGAGAAGAAAAAGAAATAAATGGAATCCAAATTGGAAAAGAAGAAGTAAAGCTGTCACTGTTTGCAGATGACATGGTACTATACATAGAGAATCCTAAAGATGCTACCAGAAAACTACTAGAGCTAATCAATGAATTTGGTAAAGTAGCAGGATACAAAATTAATGCACAGAAATCTCTAGCATTCCTATACACTAATGATGAAAAACCTGAAAGTGAAATTAAGAAAACACTTCCATTTACCACTGCAACAAAAAGAATAAAATATATAGGAATAAACCTACCTAAGGAGACAAAAGACCTGTATGCAGAAAATTATGACACTGATGAAAGAAATTAAAGATGATACAAATAGTTGGAGAGATATACCATGTTCTTGGATTGGAAGAATCAACATTGTGAAAATGACTCTACTATCCAAAGCAATCTACAGATTCAATGCAATCCCTATCAAACTACCACTGGCATTTTTCACAGAACTAGAACAAAAAATTTCACAATTTGTATGGAAACACAAAAGACCCCAAAGAGCCAAAGCAATCTTGAGAAAGAAAAACGGAGTTGGAGGAATCAGGTTCCCTGACTTCAGACTATACTACAAAGCTACAGTAATCAGGACAGTATGGTACTGGCACAAAAACAGAAAGATAGATCAATGGAACAGGATAGAAAGCCCAGAGATAAACCCACAGACATATGGTCACCTTATCTTTGATAAAGGAGGCAAGAATATACAGTGGAGAAAAGACAGCCTCTTCAATAAGTGGTTCTGGGAAAACTGGACAGGTACATATAAAAGGATGAAATTAGAACACTCCCTAACACCATACACAAAAAGCTCAAAATAGATTAAAGACCTAAGTGTAAGGCCAGACACCATCAAACTCTTAGAGGAAAACATAGGAAGAACACTCTATGACATAAATCACAGCAAGATCCTTTTGGACCCACCTCCTAGAGAAATGGAAATAAAAACACAAATAAACAAATGCGACCTAATGAAACTTCAAAGCTTTTGCACAGCAAAGGAAACCATAAACAAGACGAACAGACAACCCTCAGAATGGGAAAAAAATATTTGCAAATGAAGCAACTGACAAAGGATTCATCTACAAAATTTACAAGCAGCTCATGCAGCTCAAGATCAAAAAAAAAAACCAAACAAACAACCCAATCCAAAAATGGGCAGAAGACCTAAATAGACATTTCTCCAAAGAAGATATACAAACTGCCAACAAACACATGAAAGAATGCTCAACATCATTAATCATTAGAGAAATGCAAATCAAAACTACAATGAGATATCATCTCACACTGGTCAGAATGGCCATCATCAGAAAATCTACAAACAATAAATGCTGGAGAGCATGTGGAGAAAAGGGAACCCTCTTGCACTCTTGGTGGGAATGTAAATTAATACAGCCACTATGGAGAACAGTATGTAGGTTCCTTAAAATACTAAAAATAGAACTACCATACGATCCAGCAATCTCACCACTGGGCATATACCCTGAGAAAACCATAATTCAAAAAGAGACATGGACCAAAATGTTCACTGCAGCTCTATTTACAATAGCCAGGACATGGAAGCAACCTAAGTGTCCATCAACAGATGAATGGATAAAGAAGATGTAGCACATATATACAATGGAATATTACTCAGCCATAAAAAGAAACAAAATTGAGTTATTTGTAGTGAGGTGAATGGACCTAGAGTCTGTCATACAGAGTGAAGTAAGTCAGAAAGAGAAAAACAAATACCGTATGCTAAGACATATATATGGAATCTAAAAAAAAAAAAAAAGAAAAAAAATGGTCAGGAAGAACCTAGAGGCAAGACGGCAATAAAGGCACAGACCTACTAGAGAATGGACTTGAGGATATGGGGAGGTGGAAGGGTAAGCTGTGACAAAGTGAGAGAGTGTCATGGACATATATACACTCTGAAATGTAAAACAGATAGCTAGTGGGAAGCAGCCGCATTGCACAGGGAGATCAGCTCGGTGCTTTGTGACCACCTAGAGGGGTGGGATAGGGAGGGTGGGAGGGAGGGAGACGCAAGAGGGAAGACATATGGGGACATATGTATATGTATAACTGATTCACTTTGTTATAAAGCAGAAACTAACACACCATTGTAAAGCAATTATAGTCCAATAAAGATGTTAAAAAATAAAAAAAATTAAAAAAAGAAAGTGTTACAACTAAATCAACTTTAGACTGGCCAAGCTTTTAATTATTAATGGTGATAAAGGAGAGATTGATATTGCAAATAATCAAAAAATTGAAGTGAAAGACAAACATGAGAAACACTGTCCAAATTTTTTTTTTTTTTTTTGCGGTACGCGGGCCTCTCACTGTTGTGGCCTCTCCCGGTGTGGGGCACAGGCTCCAGACGCACAGGCTCAGCGGCCATGGCTCACGGGCCCAGCCGCTCCGCGGCGCATGGGATCCTCCCAGACCGGGGCACGAACCCATGTCCCCTGCATCGGCAGGCAGACTCTCAACCACTGTGCCACTAGGGAAGCCCCCAACACTGTCCAAATTTATAGAGGTAGAGAAAAGAAAATCTTTGAAAGAAAATGACAGATAAGGAATGAGACAGTGGAGATCAAACCTATTAATTATATATGTTCCCCAGGGGGAAAATGTCAGTGATTTGAATAGAGGCAGAAATCACAGATGAAGAATGCATTCCATTGCTAGTTTTGAAAACTGACTGAATATACTTATCAAAAGTATCAAGGTCATGAAACACTGTCATACATTGGAGGATTCCAAGGAGGCATGACACCTAAATGCATTAAATCCTGGAAGAGAAAAAGAACAATGGTGGAAAACTGGTGAAATCTAAATAAAGTCTGTAGTTTAGTTAATATATTGCATTAATGTTAATTTATTAATTTTGATAAATATACCGTGGTTATATAAGATGTTAAAATTAAGTAAATCTGGATGAAGAGTACATGGGAACTCTCCATACTACCTTTGCAACTCTTCTGTAAATCTAAAATTATTTCAAAATAAGAAGTTTTTGAAAATAATAGGACAGTCAAATCAAAGGAGTTGATTGTGTTCCTAGAAAAACTGTTGAAAAGAACCCCACAAATGTCTATGTTCAGGCAAATGTTAAATTATTTAATTAAAAAGATAAAAATAAAACCCTATAAACATCTAGAGGAAATAAGGCAGTTAGCTCCAAAGATCTAACTAAGTAACAAAGCATCAAAACACTACAGTTAAAAACTAACAAAGGGCCTCCCTGGTGGCACAGTGGTTAAGAATCCGCCTGCCAATGCAGGGGACGCAGGTTCAAGCCCTGATCCAGGAAGATCCCACATGCCGCAGAGCAACTAAGCCCGTGCACCACAACTACTGAGCCTGCGCTCTATAGCCCATGAGCCACAACTACTGAGCTCGCGTGCCGCAACTACTGAAGCCAGCGCGCCTAGAGCCCGTGCTCTGCAACAAAGAGAAGTCACCTCAATGAGAAGCCCGCACACCACAACAAAGAGTAGCCCTCGCTCGCCACAACTAGAAAAAGCCTGCATGCAGCAACGAAGACCCAATGCAGCCAAAAATAAATACATTTTTTTTAAAAAAGAAAAGAAAAAACAGACACTCCAGGAAAACAATTATTGTGGGAAATTTTTATGTACCCCTTTTTTAAGTCTTTTGAGTCTAAAATATGTTTTTAAAAAATAAAGATATAATTTGAATAATGTGGTTTTAAAAAGCAACAGATATAGATATATAATAAATAAAATATATATGCATACCTTTGTTTGTATACAGATATAGGTACATACCACACATATATATATATAAAACCTTAGATTTTCAAAAGAAACACCTTCCAATTGTCCATGAGATTATTTATAAAATTAGAATATTAATTAAATTGCAAAATAAAAGAAACCCATGGATCATAAAAGAAATCAAGAGGACAGTTACAGACTGTTAGAAGAGTGAAAATGGGAGAACTGTATATGAATTTACATACTTAATTCTCTCGAATATTCTATCCAAGTTATGGACAAAAGTAAATTCATGATCATTAAAACTTTTATTATAGGTAAGAATATACATGAAATAGCATAGAATTTAAGATATTAAGTAACTTTAAAAATTTTACTATAAAAATCATGATAAAAAGAATCCTTTTTTTAAAAGGAAAAAAAATAATGAATTATAATACTGTAAAACAGCTAAATAAAACCCAAGCATTGTTTCTATGAGAAAAAATGGTTTAAAATGAAATATAATAAATGATGAATAAAATAAATAATAAAGGATTTGCCTAATAAACATTAAAATAGAGGTTAAGAAAATAGAAACTACTCTACGATTCTAAAAGTAAGGATACTTTTTTTTCCTTTTTTTTTGGCCAAGCCACACGGCTTGTGAGATCTTAGTTCCCCAACCAGGGATCAAACCTGGGCCCCAGCAACCAAAGAAAGTGCCAAGTCCTAACCACTGGATCGCAAGGGAATTCCCAAAATAAGAACATCTTGATACAATACTTGGGTTTAGAGGAAAATAGTATATTATCTTAAATGATTCAATTAAAAATTTTAAATATGAAAAGACTATCACAGGGAAATTATTTAAAAGTTTATCTAAAAGCTACTTTTAAAAGTAGTTTATCTAAAAATTATACAGATTTTCAAAAAACAGATCATTCTTGTGCTACAGAAAGTACTCAATTTTTTTTATAAGCTAACAAACCCTAAGGCCAAACTAGACATGGAGAGTGCACGTGCGCGCGCGCGCGCGCGCACACACACACACACACACACACAAAGACACAAATCTTACTTATTAATATAAATACTGCAAACTGAATTCATTAGTACAAAAGAATTAGCCACCATGACTAAGTCAGGTTTATCCCAAGAATTCAGGCACAGTAGTGGGAAATCTCTTAACATAATTATTCAGAAAACAGGCCTAATAAGAAAAAAAGATAAGTCATTTAATTAAATCATTCAGATGTTTCAAAGGATTCAACAGCATTCACTATCCATTCCTTATTTTTAAAAATGTTTTTAAAACCTTAGAAAATTAAAAATAAAAGAATATTTTTCAACATGATAACTTGGATAGATAATTCAATAATACAAGAAGCAGGCAAAAAGAAAAGAGATGGCTATTGGAAAGGAATATTTTTAATCATCATTAATAAAGGAAAAAAATTTATTCAGAAAGCCCAGTAAAATATACTCTATAAATCTCAGGATTAATAACTACAATAAAATATAATACCATACAATAAAAAACAAGATAAATAAACATGATTCAATTGTTTTTCAGACAAAAGATCAACAATAACATATCAACAAAACACACACAAAAATATTCTGGAAAAATCTTGATTAGAATGTTGGGGTGTCAACGTCAGGAAAATTTAATTTTCTTGAGAAATATAAGACCTATTCGTGTAACCAGACTGCACACTGCAAATATTTTCATTCATAGCTCTGTTAATTGGGTTCTTCTCATCCTATTCTAGCCATACCATAGTAATACCTAGCAGACATAACTTGGGGTAGGATCCTGACTAAGGGAGGTACCACAAGCCCACAGTCATGGGAAGGTGGCTGCTCTCTGAGATTTAAACTACACAATTGACTACCAGTACCATTTTTATCAAACTAGAGATCACAGGAACTCGCCAGAGACTGTGCAGGAAAATATGATATAGCTTTCCTGAAATATGAGTTTCATTCATTATTTCGAAGCATTATTGTTAGTGGACTGTGGAGAGCTGTCTTTGTTTTAAGAAACTACCATATTAGACCACTCTGATTTTGATGGTAGGGTCTTGAGGAAATGATATGGAGGCAGACAGGGGGAAAAGAAGAGAGTCAAACTGTTCTGAGATTCAGAATGTTCTACGGACTCAAAGATGAGTCATTAGGAAAATTCCAAGAAGAAGTAGCATGAAATAGCAGTCTGGAGTCCAGTGAGGAATTCAATTCATGATAGGATCCTGAAGCACTTTTAGGACACAGTTGTCTAATATTCCATCCTGAATGCTTTGCTATATACTTATCCTATCATCATCCTAAAATTTCAGGAAACACCAGCTACAAGAAATGTTTTAGGTAAACGGTTTTGATGGAAATTAAGAAAAGTGTCTTTGCGCTACATACAGATCAGAATGGAGCAGAGAGAACCCGTCAGAAAAGGAGAAACCCTTCAGAACAAACAAGAAATCAGAACCACTATTTGACTAGAATAGCATAAGCATCCAAGAATCATACAATTCTTGAGGAGGTCTTAGACTTCTGTGTGGCCCAAGAAAAACTAACTCAATTTTATATCAATCTTAATGGACAAGGGGACAAGAATTGATAGGTGGATAGCATTATTTAATGGAGTAGGGTATAAGTTTTTAGAATTATGAAGGATAAGAAAATAAATTTTTAAAAATGGTGAACTTCCCACATATTCTATTAGGCCTTCTCCTCATATCCACAGATGAAAGTCCACTTCCTCTACTTTTAAGTTCTGTAGACATGTCTGTGATATACTGAATTAGGTCAGTACAGCAGCACAGAATGGCCTGATGTCCAGAGCAAGCTTTGCTTTCAACTTGTCTAAATATCTTAACCTATTCTAGAAACCATCTTGCCAACTTGGTGTGTAGAAAAACATGCCAGGCAAGCACATTTTAGCAGTGTCTATCCGGCACTACTTAGAGAGCAAAGATGATCCTGGTGAAGGGGTGGGAGCACACATGCCCCTTAAGGAAGCTTCTTCTCCAACGGAGGTGAGTGCATCATGCCAGCCTATCATCAAAATTCCTAAAATTTGATGAACTTGTCTTGCTCAGGCCACACTCCCTAAGCAAACTTTTGATGTAATTTGACATTATTTTGGTTTTCATAGCAGCTTGCCTACTGCAAGAGAAAGTGTTATCTACGGACATGAGAGCAGCAGTTCTCTGATCTGTTGTTATTTTTCATGGGACTATAATAAATTTGCAGCCAGTCTTATTTAACAGTCTCCTGAGGATTCACACCATCCCTGAAAGATGAATGAAACAACAAAGTTTCTGGGCCTGGAAAACTAAGAGTCACAACTAAGTTAATCAAGATTAGATGTCTCTTGGTTTTCTTACTTGTGAATGACACATCCCACTGCCATATGCATTCTTTCAGCTATTTAAAGGAACTCCACTAGCATGTCTGTGTTTGAAGGGTTCAAAATGGAAAATGGGACAAGAAAATCTATCTCAACTCTGCAGCTTTGTTAGCATAGCACACTAATTCCTTGTTTGGATCAAATTCCATTCATAATAATGGAGCAGCAGTTCTCAAATTGTGCTCACCAGACCTTCAGCATCAGCATCACCATGCAGGTTGTTAGAAATGCAAATTCTCAGGCCTCCTGAATCCAGAACTCTGGAGATGGGGCCCAGAAATCTGTGTTTTAGCAAGCCCTCCAGATGATTCGAGCATGTGCATGCAGGAGTGTGTGAAGTTGTGATGGCCTTTGGATTTTTTCATTAACTTCACTGATCGCAGGTGGCAAAAGCACCACTCTCTAATATCAGAGTGAACTTGCCCTCCCTGAGGTAGTTTGCAAGCATAGGGTCATTAATTTAAACTCATTTGTCTCTTAATGTCACTTGTCACCATTAGCAAACCGAGTTGTGTGCCCCAATGCGAGAGAAAAAAATCAATCACTACTGCTTGGTTGGAAGCTGAGTAGGCACTGTAATAAACTACAATCTAGACACCCAACTGATCCCTGCAGCTCAACAACAGATCAAAATCTAGCTAGAAGATGAAAATGAGGAGTTGCTTATTTTGAGAGGCAGTGAGGTGGACTGAAAAATCACTGAACAAAAAATCCAGAGACCTAGACCCATTGTACCTTATCTCTTTTGGCTTCAGCGCCTTTATTTACTTAACATAATAAGTTGAACAGCATGTTAATATGCAAATAACAATTCTCTTTAAAAAATCAAGCATAGGCTCCTAGTTCCTAAATATCTTTAACTTGTGATTTCTGTCAAACGCACTTAAATGAGCGGTTCAGTGCCTTAACTATTATGTGGTTGCTGGTAAACATCAGAGATAGTAGAGAGGAATGAAGAAATACTGTGCAGGAAAGTGTAGATCCAGCTTGACTCTCCACACATGACTAAAGCGGTGTGACGAAGAGCAAGCAGCAACTCCCACGGGCCTTCCCCACTTCCTACTGATGGACAGAACTCTTTCAGTTGCAAATAAACAGAGACTTGACTCAAGCCCGGCATGTAGAAAAAAAGAAAAGTGTGTGTGTGTGTGTGTGTGTGTGTGTGAGAGAGAGAGAGAGAGAGAGAGAGAGAGAGAGAGAGAGAGAGAGAGAGAGAGAGAGAGAGAGAGAGAGATTTCTTGATTATGTATCTTCAAGCTCTGGGATGAATAGGATAGCTGGATCCAGGTGCTTAAATAATTCATTAGCATGCAGCTCTTCTCCACTCCTGGATCTGCCTCTTTCGGCTGTGGATCCATTCTCCTGCAGGCTGCCCCACATGGCTGTCCTGGCATTTCCAGGCTTCTATCCTCACTGTTCCAACTGCACCAAAGAGACAGACTGCTTTCCCAAGAGACCCAATACAAGTGCCGGGGTAGAATCTCCTTGGTTTTGACTGTGTCCAATAACTGCCTCTTGGTGTGGGGAAACCTCTTTGACCAGGCTTGGGTCAGACATCCATTCCTGGAGACAGGGATTGGGGTCAGACTCACTGTCTCTAAACTGGGCCAGGACTAGGGTCCTGAGGCAAGCAAGCATCCAGGGCACATTATTTAAGAAGGCTCTCTCTGTTATTGCCAACCCTGTTCATGCACAAACCTGAGAATGAGGGCCTCCTAACTGCACCCCAGGTGCCTCACTCGCCCCATCCTAGTCTCAGTGGTCCTGCTACTGAAAGTTAGGTGGTGGTGGGGCGGGGGGGGGTAGGTTCCCCAAAGGAAAATCAGTGTGCCACTATCTAAAGAAGAGGAAGGAATGATGTGGAGACCAAAAGGTAATAGGTGTTCACTATAATATTATTTTCATGAGCGAAGGCAGGAGATGTGACCTGCTAATCAGTAAGGTCCTTCCTTGCTCTAAGATACATAGTTCCATGATGTGTTCTTCATTACCACTATCTAAATGCAAGAAATAACCAGAGTCAAATTTATCCAAAAAGGAGAAAAGAACAGCAACCCCCTAAAGATGAGTCACTTAGTATCTAGGCTACTTATAAAACACACTCTATCTTCAACCCTTTCTATTCATATGGAAATTAGATTAAATTCACCAGTTTCCTTAACTGGCAGTCATGAAGGTAACAGAAGTAGATAGCCCAGTCGTTGGATGATTCAAGGTGGATCCTTGGTCCAATGAGGACGTAAACACATCTAACTCCAACATAAGGCAAAACTCTTATAAGTGTTGTAACTAGCGTGACCATTATAAAGTAATAAAGATGGGACCACAAGCATAAACAGAGACTTTCCAGGGCAAACCAAGACATATGTCACCCTAGTTTAACACAGATTTACATAAAGTGTTGTGAGAGCACAGAGCAAGAGGCTTTAAATAGACTATGGAACTCAGTAAAGGCAGTTCTCATCAAGGCTTTGACCAAGTGGATTGTCTACAACGATGAGGAAAAGATTTGATACCAACCATAGCACATGGATAGGAGAGAATAAAAAAATAGAATATGTTCAAGACAATATGAGTGGGTAAGGCAAGCAGCAATTTGAGAGACAGAAAAAGGTATGGACATAATAACAGGTTGGGGTCAGATCAGGGAGAATATTAAATGCCATAAGAATTTTCAGTTTATTCTAAATAAGGAGGAGAGGAAAAGTGACAGACAAGCAGTGTGGTGAGGGAAACCATAATCTTAAATCATTCCAGGACAAGCATCAGTTTCATCAGAGAAATAACAGAGTCATGATTAAAGAAATGGTTGCAAACTTACTATCCTGGCATCCGGTTGGGTCCACAAACTTATTCTAAGTGGCCTATGTGATTTTTAAAAATAATTAACTTAAAATAAATTTAAGTAATCGTAGGCATGACATTCTAGTTCAACCACAGACTCTGCCACTCCCAACTGCCTCACATTGAATAGATACACACATTTACCTGATGGGCCCTGAAGGCACTTGTGTCTGAGAGAACACCTCAAAATGGGTGTTCATATTTATCTTGGTGTGTATCTTGGTGAGGATAAAAAAATTTCCTGTTTTATCCTCAGGTTATTTTAAAATTTTTCTAGGGATAACATATCGTTTCTTTTCATCTGCCACCGATTTTAAAAATTCACAAGGTCTTCATCATGAGAGAGTTTATTAACTCTAAGATGATAGAAATCAAGAAATAGACATTTATGAAATTTATTTCTACGGATATATTTACTGTGCTCTACTTTCACAGAGGAAATCATTTCAAAGGAAGAAAGAAGAAGAAAGGGAGGAAGGAATGGAAAAAAAAGATGGAAAAGTAAAAGAAGGGAGAGAGAAATCTGAAAGTAAATTCAGTACCTGGGAAATCTAAATTTGCTAGACTGTACTTGCCAAGATAGAATCTCCACACAGATGGAGTTTGGCTAGCCCCAAATACACAATATTTGTATCACAAGATCCCTATAAAACACAAAAATGATGCAAGTATGGGCATAAATAAGTAGAGAGGGGGTGGAAAGCAATCCTGTCTTCCAGATTGAGGAATAGAGTGAAAATAAGTCATTTATCTCAGATTTTCAATCTTGGAAAAATAAAAAGATGTCAACCCCACAGTGTGGTGGATGGGTGCAGAGGGTAACTGGTCAAGGAAAGAGACATATGTCGTCAAAAGGACCCTGTGGGCTTGAGAAACACATTTCTGCACACCAAGATAAATATGAGCCTAGCTCCATACACTGACAGTGTGGATACCAAGAGTTACAGGAGATATCCCTGGTGTGCTGAGAGATCTTCAGACATTCCTCAGCAGCACCTCGACTCCTACCCTCACCAGTGGTGGTCCCAGGGGCCTAAGCTACACAGGAGTAAGGATAAATGGTTGACAGAATGCTCCTAGGCCTCTGTAGCCCAGGCATTTGGGGTCAGAAAGGGGCAGATCCTCTAGCTCAGGCACGCTCTGATGCTCCAGTTGAAATGGCCATAAAGGAAGCCTTCTCCTGCCCGGAAATAGTTATTGAGTTCTCGACTCTGCTCAACATTTTTCTTTCCCCGGCCATCTGACAATTGTTTGGTTTTGGATGCTGGCTGCCTGACATTTTCCTTGTCAAAGCACTGCTAAGAGAAAGCTCCATACTGTAAATCTTCTTGGGTGGGCCCCAGGACTGCTGCCTACACAGGCTGAGACATGTCACAGAAGAAGGCCATTCTTAAGTCCTATAAGGGCTGTCAGTGGATGTGGGGACTGGGAAAAAAAGGGGGGGGCAGGTTTAGAAAGGGAACTTACAGCTAGGTCACTGAGTGTTAAGGAGCAAAGAAACTATAGAAATCTAATCCCTCTGCAACTGGATGAAGTGATTTTCCCAATGTTGCCCAATCAATCATCAACAGGCCTGATATTAAAACTGAAGACCCTTGTCTCTAAATTTAACAGAGCAGTGTGTTCTGGGAAAGGGCATCATTCTGGACATCATGGCGGGCCACTCAAAGCTGGGTGAGTTTGACTAAGTCACTGACCCCACAGTGTTTCAGTTTCCAGGTCTTGAAGACAGAAGTCTTCAGTTATGATTTCCAAGGCTGCTTTTAATCCCCAAATTCCAGGACATCTTACCAGATATACTGCGCTCCTCATAACTTTTCTCCAGGCCCCAACACACACATACACACACCTTCACCTGGGTATTTTCAAATAGAGTCCCCTGCTTGATTTTTTTGTTGGACTGTGAGTTGTATCAGAGGCATATAACATTTGCTCAGAGGATCATGGGGAACCATGAACTTTGTAAACTTTTAAAGGGAGGTCAACAGGGACTCACTTCTCAAGGATATGGCTTCCTGTGAGCCTCATCAGTTTATTCTGCAGCTAAAGGGCTTGAATTATCTCAAGCCTCTTGTGGGCTGAGTTGTTGTAGAGTTTGCCCAATGGCATTAAACTCCTCTATTATATTTCTGAGTAGGTAAACTCAGTGCCCTCCCTTATTAGAAAGGTGGGAATGGCCCTAAATCCTAAGTGTACATTTGTTAGTTTTTGCTTCCTTCATCTCCACCTCCTCTACCTTATCCACCTGCCTCTGAAAATACTAGAAATAGTAGTAATAGTAATGGAATAATAGTGATACTACTACTAATTAATATCTAATTCATTAGGTGTTTAAAATGGTAAAACACATTCACACGTGTAAAGAGCTGAGAACAGTGCCCTGTCTTTAGTGAGCACTCAATCAATGTTATCTATTGTAGGTATCGTGCCACAAGCCTGGAGGGGCACCTATATTCCAAAAAGGAGCAAACGATAGGTGTTTTTAGAGAGAAATGGGCTACGTGATCACAGCAAGTCTGCTAGAAATTTAGGAAAGCTGGTGGGCCTGTGACCTCGAATCACAGGCTTTTACAGGAAAATGTGAATTACTTCTTCCTGTCAAGAAGGTGACAAAAGGGCACCAACCAGATCACTGAAAGAGTCAAGTTTGCAGACAGATTAAATGAGCCAGAAAGGGAGGACCAAGACAGCCCAAGGAATTTAGAAAGAAAAAACTGGGGTCATGTCCTAGATTCAGTCAGAGAGCTAACACACGAAAGCTAGAGAGGTCAAGATGACAACAGTTATCTTGGCTGAGACTCAGAAACTAACAATGAATATTAGCAGGGCTGTCCTATACAGATGTATAGGTTGAGCACCACACAACTCTGCAGGTACCACTAACCACTCACACAGTTGTCATCATGGATTTGTTTATTCACAATGCCAATTTTCTAGTAGATGGCAGTAAAGTGTCACAAAGAAAGGTCACCTTTTTCCTTTTTCTAATCCACTCAAGATGTACGTGCTGGTGGCAGCCTTTGGCATTAGACAGGTAATAGGTGAGGATTTCTATCCTCAATCACAATTAGCACCCTTGCCTCAGTCAATGGCCAATAGCTGTGGCAATAAATATCTGACCTCACAAAAAAAGAGGAGAAATGCAAATTATAATAATGAGAACTGTAATTTTTATTTGTCAACTGGCAAAGATGTAAATGACTGTTAATACTTTAATGCTGGTGAGAGTATCAGAACATAGGAACTCTCATGAAGTGTGGCAGGAATATAAATTAGCATAACCTTTTTGTAAGGCACTTCAGCAATGTATATTATAATCAGAAAAGTGTGTGCCATTTGACCTATAATTCCGATTTGAGGATTAGCAAGAAATACTTGCACTGGTATACTTACATACACACATATAAAATATATACAAGAATGTTCACCATAGCATTATTTTAATAGTAAAAAAAAAAAAGTTGGAAACTCACACAAAGCTCATTTATCAAAAACTGGTTGAATCAACTTCAGTACATCCAAATCTTAGAACACAGACCATAGCAGAACCCAAAGAAGGAAGTTACTCTGCAAATGTGCTGAAATGAAAGAAATACTAATACTGAAGAAATACTAATAAGAAACGTTTAATGTTGCCAAGAAGTGTGTATGGTTTGGTCGCCTTAACGGAGAGAGAGATGGGTGGAGGAAATGAGAAAAAGAAGGTAGGAATGTTGGGAGGGAAGGAAAAAGGAGAGGAGGATATAGGGTTTCATATGTATAGGGAAACTTCTGGAAGGAAACATAATAAACTGTTATGAGTGGATATCACTGAGGAATAAGAGTATAGGAGGCTTTTATTTTCTGTGCTTTGTATTTTCTCATTTCCATCCTTTGCAACATGAATGTCGTAATTCTCCTAGCATGTGTTACCTGTGAACTTGCTATTTCCTGTGCAGAAAAGCTCTCCCACCCCAGCTATTTGCACAGCTCCTGCTTTATGTCACTCAGGTCCCTGCTCAAATGTCATTTGTCTTAGAAGACTGCTCTGACCCCTCCCTAAATAAAATAATGCCTTTCATCAGGCTCTATCCCTCCATCCTGCCTCATTTTTCTTTACGGTACTTATCAATGCCTGACAGTACATATTATAACACGTATTTATGTTTGTTTATTGATTCTCTCTCTTTCCCACTGAATGTTCTCTCTGTGAGGGCAGGGGCTTTGCCGTATAACCTACTTTTTTCTAGGGCCCCAATGCCTCTAAATTACTTTAAGCTACTTGAGCATATAAAGTATGACATGATATAAGTGTCACTAGGGTTAGCCAAAGCCTAGGTGCTAACTGATAATGCACAGCCAAAGGGTAGCCAGTCAAGAATGTACAGATGGGGCCTCCCTGGTGGCGCAGTGGTTGAGAGTCCGCCTGCCGATGCAGGGGATACGGGTTCGTGCCCCGGTCTGGGAGGATCCCATATGCCGCAGAGCGGCTGGGCCCGTGAGCCATGGCCGCTGGGCCTGCGCGTCCGGAGCCTGTGCTCCGCAACGGGAGAGGCCACAACAGTGAGAGGCCCGCATACCGCAAAAAGACAAAAAAAAAAAAAAAAAAAAAATGTACAGATGAAAAATCAGATAGTACCTTTTTTCTACAATGAGAAAGAGCCACTCCCTAGGCTACCACAAGCCTAGCTATAACTTAGCACCATCATCAACCAAGGCTTTGCTATTCATTCAGAGTGAAGGGCAGGAATGAGTTTTAATTCTGAAGTTTGCATAGTGAATACGAGAAATAAGTTCTCGAGGTACTCAAGACATGCAGATGAGCTAAAAATACATTCTAAAGACTTCCTAACCCAGGGCATAAGCAGAATCCAAGAATCTAGTGAGTGCACTTACCTGCACCCAGGAGAACAGCACCCAAGCTTGAGCCTTGCTCAGGCCGGCACCCGGAGAACTTCTATTTGTCTGACACCAACTAGAAGATAGAGTCCTGCCTCTGGAGCACTGGGTTGGCCTAGAGAGGGTCTTTCATGCAAGGAATGCTGGGGCCATCTCAAAGAACAGAGAGCTGGGATTTCTTTGAGCTCAAGGAAGAATATATGAAAACCTTCTACGGTGCCAGGCAGAATCAGATCGGAGCCAGAGGCAAAAGGAAAAACCAATAATGCTGAACCCATATTTATTTAATATGTTTACTTTCTTCATTATGGGTATATTGCATTAATTTTGATTTTGAAAAATAATACATTCCAATATTATTTATCTTGATTACTGAGTTCTTTGGCACTCTCCTAAAGGTTGTGCCCTAGGTAAGAATGTTGCTCACCCCACACTAGTCCTGCCCTGCTTTTTGGTTCCTCCTTTGCTAGTGAATGACCGTTCAGTAACTGTCTATATATATGTAAGAGCATGTGGTCTGAGACTCGCTTCCACTGTACGGGTGGTAGTGTTGTGGGGAGTAGCTAAGCTGTGCACCACAAACTTATCTAATCGTGTCTACTCTATCTCACCAAAAGAACCATGGAATCTTATACGACCAAATTGCCTTAGTTCAGTTCCCAAGAGGCTACCTACCACATAGCTGGCAGACGGTAAGTCTGTACCAAGAGTACAAACACATTTGCTCTAAAGTGAATGAAACAGTCTTAAGAGTAACTCACTCATTTGCATGGACCACTACAAATGCTCTGGAAGAAGACCTAGCAATTTTGAGTCATAATTCTGTAATGTTTTTTAAAGTGGATACTCCCATTTATAAACTTCAGGCCCCTCAAAGCTTGGATCCATCCCCAAGCCATGGACATAACCTATTTTTAAGTAAACGAATAGATGACCATTCAGGTTTACAAACATAATAGTCTGTAGAGACTATTTACTTTACAAAACGATAGAAAATGTCATTCTTCAGCTATCTGGTTCCTATTAGTACACTTAAAACTTGATTTAACTTACATACATGGACTTTGTCCCGGTTTATCAATACCATTTATTATGTAGTAAGGCATACCCAGGAGCCTATGCTTAATTGATACAGAAATAACTGGTTGAGTATTACCAACTTCTGTTAATTTAAAGGTTCATGTGAAAAACTTTTAAGTTGTCTAGTTTGAAACTTTTCCTATCTGTTGTTGAACTTTTAAAGTCAACATTGCCTAAACTGGTTAGATGAACTGATCTAGCTTAAGTATAAATCATCTAAGAGTATAAAATTTTAATTGTGATGCCTACACAGACTACAATACTCAATACACAATTCAAGCAACAAACAAGTTATTAAGTGCCTACTAGGTGTGAGCATTCTAGGCTCAGGCAATAAAACAGTATTTAAAATCATGGTGAGATTCCACTCGTCACTCCTGACATGTCATACATTATATAAGCTATTTCTTCCTTGAAATGTAAAGGGTAATACTTGCCCCGATAACTCACAATTTCAAACTGAAGATCTGCTGAAGTCATAGTTTCTGTTCTTCTCCATTTTCCCTGCTCCCACCTTCCCTGCACTCTCTTCTATACTCTGTGCTCCAGGGCTCTGCATCCCAGTGCTTCTCTTTTGCCAGCTGCCTTCCAATTGTTTTAGGCCAACAGAAGGCACTGACAAGAAACTGGAGAGACAGAGGAGAGAGGCTGGGGGATTTCTTCCCTGCTCTTCCTGCTTTGGAGTCATTTTCTACCAGCGGTGTCATTTTATGGTGACTCTTCCCATGTGGAATGTGTCAGGATGCCAGGCGTGGCTAGGGGCTGGTAATAGTCTTTCCACCATTTGGCCCCTCAGGCATTAGGGATAAAAGCTTTGGCTTCCAGCTGCTACTTTCTGGGTGCCTCAACGTCCATCATTCAATGTGTACTCCATCCCCTTCCTTCACCTCTGTTAACTAGTCCCACCTTTCAAGCTTCCTTGTTTAAACCATCTGAGGGGATTCTGTTTCCTGCTGGGACCCTGACTGACATCATATATAACAAATTAAGGTAAGGGAATGGTTAAAATAAATAACAACACCAGTCAGTTAGGCTTACGCTAAGCAAACATCGGTCACTACTCAAACAGAGTAGTTTGTGAGCCCTTTCATTACCCGTTCCATTTTAAAGCTGACTTTCCACACTTGGGGACCTCTCCTTAGTCCCAACTGTGCTTTCATTATGATTCTGAGCTTAACCGCGAACATTCACTGTGGGCTAAAATCTGGCCATGCTAAATCTACATTTATCCTTTCATTTACTCTTCAAAAAATGCTGAAAAAATTATTTTAGGAAGTTTAATACATATGTTAAACAGAGGTCTACCAATTTGAATCCTATTATGCCAGGCTTAACTGATATATTAAACACCTTAATAATCTCCTATCATGTGTGGGAGGAGAACTATTTACAAATTATGAAACATGATTAAATAAGATTATATTTAATTATATTCAATTATAAATACTTTAGTATTTATAATTGACCCTTCGGAAAAAAATTGACTAAATACCCTTGAAAATGTTTGCCTTTTCTGATATTATTGAGCTTGCAATATTAACACAACAAGAGAGCAAAAACCACAAACAAGAAACCCTTTCCCGGGCTTCCCTGGTGGCGCAGTGGTTGAGAATCTGCCTGCCAATGCAGGGGACACGGGTTCGAGCCCTGGTCTGGGAAGATCCCACATGCCGTGGAGCAACTGGGCCTGTGAGCCACAACTACTGAGCCTGCGTGTCTGGAGCCTGTGCTCCGCAACAAGAGAGGCTGCAATAGTGAGAGGCCCACACACCGCGATGAAGAATGGCCCCCGCTTGCTGCAACTAGAGAAAGCCCTCGCACAGAAACGAAGACCCAACACAGCCAAAAATAAATTAAAAAAAAAAAAAAACACCTTTCTCCAACAAAGAATTGACTGTGAATTCTTAAAAAATATAATAATAGTTTTTAGTAGCATGCTTATGAGTCAGACTTTATTACTTGATAAGCTTGTCATTCTTTGGAATATTAACATTCCTCTGTTTTAATGAAGTCTAAAGCATTGCCACAAATTTGCCTTCAAGAACTTGTGGAGTTTTTCCTTGTTTATGAGTATGGGCTACAAATAGTCCTGTATGTGTATTATTAATATAATATAATATAATATATTATATATTATATAATATATAATTATATTATATAATATATATAATGTAATATAATATATATAATGTAATATAATATAATATATTTTACATATTATGTAAATGAAATTATATAATTATACACAGGAAAATCTTCATTTCCCACCTGTCTGGCTAGTGGGACTGAACAATCAAAACATACCATGTAAAGTGGTTGCAACAGTGGTCCGTGCCAGGCTAGTACACAATAGTGTCAGTTATTGTTTTCTGTTGGCAAAATTCATTCATTCACTGCACCAGAGGCAAATTTACCCCGAGGTCAATGAGTTTAAGTTTCAGGACATCTCTTACACTCAAACCTGAGAGTGTCAAGAGTCACTAGGAAATGTGGAATGTTCTAGGTGGCAGGGGAAGCCAGGCTGTAAGAGGAAGCATTTCTATGAAGTCATTTCTGGTCAACTGCTTAAAAGGGCCCGAGAAGTAAAGAGTCTGAATCTCTAAGGCACCAATAATTTGTTGTGATTTCTTGTCTCAGTTTAAATAAATATTCACTTTCTTACCTACTTTTATCTGGAATTTTGCATTATTTCTTTTCAAGAGAGTCTACCAAATTGTATAAGCTTCAGATCAGGGACTGCCCAGATCACATTTTCCAAATATAATCGGGTCCAGAAAATTGGGTCTTACAAATTACTTCTATGAATAGAAGGTCTTGTTGCCAAAGCAATGACTTTAAAACTTTATCAGCTTCCAAAAAAGAAAACTCATTTGACAGCAAAAGAAACATGACTCAGAAGGCTTCAGTTTTTCAGAGGGCACTGTTAGTGGTAAGAGGAACATCAACCAAAGCCACCGGGTAGTTTGAGGATCTGCCCCGGAAGAGGCGGTGAGCACCTGTTGGGGCCACCAAGAGAAAATGAGAATTTTATGGTTAAATATAAATCCCTTTTGTGTTGAAAACCACAGTTTAAAAGAAACTAACACCTCCTATGGGCAACCTGAATATGCTTTGGACAGCATAAGCCTTGTCCTGCTAGTTCCTGAAAATATTCAAATATTCCTAAGGAATATACTTCTCCATTTATGATTCACTTTTTCATCACACTCAGATTATGATACTGCTGACAGTCAATGGCATTTTACAATGTCTTATTTCACAAGTGAATCAGAGACAAGGAAAGGTAATGTGATGTTCTTGAAGACCTAACAGATAGAGTGAAAATTTTAACTCATTTTCCTCCGCTGCTTCATTATTTCCAACCCACATTAAATAAAGGCAACCATTTGTTTTTGAAAATACTGTAAACCTGACAAAACTTTCAGTTAGTCATTTATTCTGTGTGCATGTCCTACAATATTGATTTCTTTGTGTTACTTTATCCTTAGCTTTTAAAAAAATAATTGTGATGAAAATGATTTTGTTTATTTCCAAATAAATACTCAAGCATATGTATATACTTCAAAAATAATGAACATATGTGTTTAAATTAAAATGGGATGTGGGGGGAATCCCATGAAAATACATACACTAGCAGCCATTGTAAGGTCTATCTCACCATGTTTGCCAAACTTTGAAGTCTGGGCGAGCTTCCCATTTCTGTGCCCGCTGGAAATCCTGCAAGTAGCTGATTCGTGAGACAATGCCAAGCCATCCAAAAATAGAGGGATGAGATTAGGTTCTGTGTAACACAAATACCATGATCCTATCAATATGATCTAGCTGCAATCCCTTTGTTTGTATGTCTAGCATATGATTAATATTGTATTTCAAATCTGAAAGAGGAGAGAGATAAAAGTAACACACAGATAAAGAAGCTATTACAAAGAGGAGTAGGAAATCCAAGATTTGTTAATTAATCACCTGGACAAACAAGATATTGTCTCCTTACGTTTGAGTTGGTTTTCCCCTCCTTACGTTTGAGTTGGTTTTCCCATTCAGATGTGTATTTTCAAACAAGTATCTGGTGACAGACAGGGATATACACAGAGGATCCAGAAGGCATCCTCTCTGAAGATTTTAAAGACATGGCTCCTTTCTTTAGGAGAAGAATGATGAGGAAGAGACTGTTTTAACTACAATGCAATTGGAAGGAATATAAATTAAAGCATACCCAGTTGCCTTTCCCTTTTACAAAGAGAATGCAATTGAAAAACTATAAAAATACACGTGTCTATGTTTTATTTCCAGCTTACTGATCTGCAGTGGGCTACTGGTTTAGCACCACAATTTTCTGCCTCATATTTTTCACTAACAATGGTTAAAATCTAGTGCTCCAGTATTCTATTGCAGCATAACAAATCATCCCAAACTTGGTGACAAAAATCAACAACCATTTTATTGTGCTCATGGATTCTGTGTGTCAGGAATTGGGCAAGGCACAGTGGTATGATTTCTCTGCTCCACGATGTCTGAGGCTTCATCTGGCAAGACTCAAGTGGCTTCAGGTGACTCCAACAGCTGGGGCTGGAATCCTATGGAGGCTTCTTCACTTACAAGTCTGGTGCCTGAAGTGGGATGACTCAAAGGCTGGGCATAGATGGGGCTGCCAACTGGAGTGCCTACAGGTGGCCAGTCCATGAGGCTTGGGCTTCTTCACAGCATGAAGCATCAGGGTAGTTGCTTTTTACCTGGTGGCTCAGGGCCCCAAGAGTGAATGCCCCAGCAAACAAGACCTTCCATGACCTAGTCTCCCAAGTCACATAGCATCGTTTCTATTATACTCTGTTGGTTGAAGCATTACAAGCCCAGCTAGATTCAAAGGGAGTAGACATAGACACCACCTCTTGATAACGTAAGTGTCAAAGAATTTGCAACCATGTTTTAAAATTGCCACACCTATGCAGTGTGCTACACCTACTCTTAAATATAGCTAAAGTAAGGGAACAAATAGTATTCATTAAGTACCTGTTAACTACCATGCACTATTAGGAGATTTAAATACATATGTACTCTTCAAAACAGCTCGATGAAGAAATTATTATTATCTCCATTTGACAAGTAAGGCATCTAAAGCCCAGGGGTTTTATAACTTATCCAGGAAAAAGCACAGTACTGTTCAAAGCCTTGGTCTATTTAATTCCAAAGACTGGTACTTTCTCACTATTCTTACTATCACCCTATGTTTGCTTGTGTTTTTAACAAAAATTCTTTTCCTAATAAAAAAGAGTCTCCTTTTTTTCATTAATTTGTAAGGAAAATACCATGTTTTAACCATCATACTTTAGTTCATATGATAACCCAAAACTCATCAAACACCAAAAACTAAATAATTTCAATGCATTTAAGATACTTAAAAAGAAGAAAACTATTTGTTTCCTATACCGCTATAACAAATTACTACAAATGCAGTGGCTTAAAACAACACAGGTTTACTATCTTACAGTTCTGGAAGTCAGAAGTCCATAATAGGTCACACTGGGCTAAGTCAAGGTGTCAGCCGACTGAACTCCTGCTTCCTTGCCTTTTCCAGCTCCTCAAGGCTGCACACATTCCTTGGCTCATGACCCCTTCCTCTATCATCAGAGCCAACAATGGCATCACTTCAAGCTCTGCTTTTGTCACCACATCTTCCTCTCTGACTCTGGCCCTCCTGCCTCCCTCTTTCATTTATAAATATTCTTGTGATAACATTGGGCCCATATGGATAATATAAGATATTCTCCCATCTCAAGACTCTTAAATTAATCACATGCAAAGTCCTTTTTGCCATATAAGGTAACATATTCAGAGGTTCTGCAGATGAGGATATGGACATGGGCGGGGGACGGGGTGTGGATTCTGCCTACCACAAAGACTGTTACACAAATATAGCATAAGTACACACATCATCTGTATTCCCCAATTAAACAGCCACTACACTCTGTCATCCCCTCACATGAAATGTGTTGTATTTCCCAGTTATCGGGCTGCTAATTACAACATTTCCTCTCTTACATCCAAATTAAGCATCTCATCAAGCTCACTAAAGCCTTTCATTCAGCGGCCGGGAGGCTCCACACCCTCAGCACCACCGTGGGGAGCAGTGCACTGCGTCCGGCCCTGCGGAGCGCAGATCCCCGCCACCCCTCCCTCTCAGCTCCCCTGACAGATGGGCACACCTGTGGGCCCAAACAAACTTACCAACTCATGGCGTTCAACCCAGATTTGCAGGGGCGCCTCCACACCTCCTGCAGGGTAGAACACGTCTGATCCTGCCCAAGAGGCAGCGAGGGATGTCGAGGTTTCGAGTGGGGTGTCCTGTCTAAACAGGACAGGTAAGTTTGCACGCTCCTCCACACTCACCACCATCTCCTGTCCGGTATTCTTTTCACCCCCACCCCCTGCTCCAATAAGGATAAAAACGGGGTGAGAAGTCCTAGGGTTGAATCGTGAAGCCCGATTTTCAGGCCGATGTTCTCATTTGTTCAAGCTTAGCATTTCACTGCAGGCCATGACTGGAATTTATTAACTTGCTAAAACTGATGCTCTGAGGTCTTCACCCATTGTATGGTGACTGTTTGCTTAATTATCCATATCTAAAGAGTGGCTTTGGCTGATTTGCGGTTCTTTCAGCTTTCTAGGCCTGTGCAGCCCTCTGCTCAGTGACAGCACAGGTCACTGAGTACCTACTGAGAAGTGTCCTCCAGAAACCCTGGAGGGCTCACAGCACAAGCCTGGTACGTCGTACACTCGCAGAATGTGTAGCTGCCGGTGCAAAACCAAGAACCCACTCTGGGAGGGCAGTGAGGGGCTCAGAGACACCGGCAGACGCCACAGAGAGGCTGCGCAATTTTATTCCAACTATACTCTTAGTGCCACGATGCCACAGCATCAATTTGTACTTCTGCATGCAACTCATGCTGGTGTGATGACAGCTCTTAAAATATTGAGTGATTGTGGGCCCGTCAGCATAAAATTATTCTAACATGGTGCCTTTATTAGTGCTTCAATAAATGCCATTCTTCTTGTGTTCTGAGGTGGCATTTGCAAATGAGCTAATTTCTCTGCAGTAAAATAACTGTGTTGCATTTATTTTGCGGGGAAAAAAACAGTGCTATTACATAAAGGGGGCTCTTTTTCCATCAAAACCACATACACTGTAGTTAGTCAAGTTTAAAAAAGAATGCATTAACTAAATGACTAGGTAATTATTTAAATGAACTTGCTGCTTTAAAAAGCTGTAGATGGGATAAACACCTTAAAAATCCCTTGTTATTTCAAAAAGATGTGGCAAATTAGTCTGAGGAGTCTCCATGCTCCAAGTCAGGGGAAGAAGGTGTCTGCTGATCAGTGACAAGCATTTTAGGGGTTGGGTGTGGGTCTCTTGACCTCATGCCACACTGGCTTCATTCTCCAGAAAGAGTGGAATGGGGAGGAGGAGAATAGGTATCATCTGAATCTTACCCTATGTATTGTGCTGCCTGCATCCTCTGGTCCGGAACCCTAGACTCCTACGGCCTCACTAGTGCGAGGACCCTTTTGTGCATCACTGATCGACGATGCCCGCCCATGATAAGAAAGCAGTGAGCACCTCACTCACAGAGGTCTCTGGCAAATCATGCATCAACCCCCTTCCCTTAATTTAGGAGACTGTGCATCAAAATTAAGAAATAATTAACTACCTGCCCAGAGCTTTTGTGAACCAACGGTAAGACACTCTGATGCTACTCTCCTTCCAACTAGCAAAAAATTTTAAAAGGGAGGGAAGGAAAGAAAGGTGAGAGGGGGGGAGGGGAATGATTAAGAGCAAGAACAAGAGAGATAATAAGAAAAAAAGAGAAAGTAGGAGGGAAATAAATACAGAAAAATGATCCTGAGAAAATTTTCTTAGAGAAATGACTGAGAAATAGGAAGTTGTATTTTGAGATAAAAGTCAAGCAAATCCCATTGTAAGGACAAACTATGAATTTATTCAGGCTAATACTTGCTAAAGGAAATAATGAGGTTTCTCACTCCCACACTGCTGTGAAGATCTCTGAAGTTCTTTCCTCCCTTAGACTTTGTTCCTCCTTTAGCCAGGTCTGTGAGCTACACAAAACTAAAAGGGCAATTGGTTTTAAGAAGAATTTAATATGTTTATAAAGGAAATCAATAAATCACAAAAATTTTTAAATGGGAATTAACTAATATTGGATATCTGCCACGTAACCAGGCACCAGGTTAAGCTATTTGCACTTACTCATTTGTTTACTCACCACTACCGACTTACGCAGTAGTTCTCAGTAGCTCTGCTGAGACTTCTGGAGCTCTAAAGAACATTTTCCGGGACTCCCCCGGTGGCGCGGTGGTTATGAATCCACCTGCCAATGCAGGGGACACAGGTTCGAGCCCTGGTCCGGGAAGATCCCACATGCCGTGGAGCCACTAAGCCCATGCACCACAACTACTGAGCTTGCACTCTAGAGCTCATGAGCCATAACTACTGAAGCCCATGTGCCACAACTACTGAAGCCCACATGCCTAGAGCCCATGCTCTACGACGAGAAGCCACCGCAATGAGAAGACCACACACCGCAACGAAGTGTAGCCCCCCCGCGCCACAACTAGAGAAAGCCCACGCACAGCAAGGAAGACCCAACACAGCCATAAATAAATAAATGTTAAAAAAATAAAGAATATTTTACTTACAATCTGAATTTGGGACCAGGTAAGAGGTCAGACTCAGACCAAAATGTCAGCTTTTCAAGTGGATTGAAGAGCACAGCTCACACGTGAGCCTTTAGCACATTTCCTAATACTTCACCCCAAGTCATACCTGGCCACCAGCAGGAAAACCACGTGATCAAGAGCAAGAACAGGGACCTGAGACTAAACTAACTTTACACTCCAGGTATACAGCACAACTTACTAAATAGGCTCAAATTAATTCATCTTTCTTATGTTTCATTTTATTTTATTGTAAGTAGAAAAGTAAAATCTCATGAAGATGTCATAAGAATGAATGAGAGAGCCCCTTTTGAATGATGTGAAAGTTATGTGTCTTTTTTTGATCTGGTTTTTTTTTTTTTTTTTTTTACGTATCTCACTATAGACATGGGGCGATAGGCAAGTTTCCGGACTTTCCTAGACCTCATTGTTCTTACTTGTAAAATGAAGGCGTTGACTTAAAGAACTTGAAGGCCTTGTGATCCAGGAACCTGAAGCACCCCCTGGGAGTTTATAAGAAACGCAGCAACTTGGGACCCACCCCAATCTACAGAATCAGAATCTTTACCAAGATCCCAGACCAAATCACATGCAATTTCAAGTTTGAGAAGCATGGTACTAAGGACCATTCTGGCGTCATAGTTGTATGAATCCATGAGTTGGTTAAAACAAACAACCAAAAACTAGCAAAGAGGAGGCCAAACACTGGCCATTATAAAAAAGCTAAAACATATTCCACCCTCCCTTGGCCCTCACCTCTAGGGTTTCACTGATGCCTTTTATCTGATAGTTTCCTTAGGGTTAAAGATCCAATGGTGGCTGAGTCAGTGGCGATAAGAAAGTGGAGAGAAATCTGTAAGTTGCTGTTCCTTTTACTCTTCTGTGCCCAAAGCTATACAAATGTTGCAGTAAAATATGCAACATATTTTACTCTATGGGTCCATCCTGCACATACTGAGAGAGGCAGCAGAGCAGAGGAATAAGCGGGACTGGCCAGGGAGCCTGATGGTCTGCCTGAATTCCAGTTCTACCACTGACAAGCTGTGTGATTCAGAGTCCTTACAGCATTTCAGCCTGCTCATCTGAAAAATGGAAATAGTGAGGACCCCATTTCACTAAGTAATTAAATACATCAATATTTATAAAATCCTCTACCAGAGCCTGGCCCACGGTAGGTACTACGTAAACCCTTGGTTAAATAAAATCCACCAACATATAAGGAATGTTTCCATTTTCTTATTTTGCTTTTAACAATAGGGAAACCAAGTTCAGTCAACACTATCTCGCGGTACTATCCTTCATCAAGGCACAAGGCTTTTATAATTGGCATTTTGACAATAAACTGGTGATTTTGCTGCTCATTTTTCCCTTCAGGTGTAATAAAATATGTCTATTATATATAAATAATGCAAATGGTTTAAAATAATATGTGATCTATGTACACTTATTTAATAAGCACAACCTTATGAGATAGATATGATTAGCAGCCCCATGTTACAGATGAGAAAACTGAAGCTATAAGTGACTTACCTAAGGTCACACAGCTGCACAGAGAGTGGGAATTTGAAATCAGGCAGTCTGGCTTCAGAATCTGTGTTCTTTGAGACTATGCTATAGCATACTATATACTATCGATATATACAAAATGCTGTCCTGTGCTGCCTTTCATCCTTCCTGGTTTTAATATTTATGTCAGTGGTATCTGTCTTAAATTCATCTTAAATACCACATCGCTTAGGGGCAGAGACGGTTTCTCTACTTTCCTCGGTGTAAAGCCAAATGAAACAACTTGTGCAGCTAGTTAATCGCTTACTAAATTCCTAGTAATAACAATGACATAATATATTACCAAAATCTAATGACATCACAGAAAAGAAACCAACATTGAAAACACCTCTTCCCTCTGAAGTTCTCTTGAATGTGACTGCTGCATTTATGCTTCATTTTTTTTTGCAAGACGTTTACATTAGGTTTGTACAAAATATTTCAAAATCCACTTAGACAAATTATCCCAAAAGCTAGTAAATAACTCTTTTATGCTTCTGTGAAAAGATCAGAGCCAGTAGCCAATCTTTACTAACCTAGATAAAAAAGGAAAGCAACAAAATGATGCTGAAATGACACACGGGGCCTCTAAAGTTATAATAGAGATGTTTCCCATCTTGTTATTCATACTCTGTCATAGGCAAGCGGCTTAAAAACAGGCAAGGGAGCATTCAGGCTTCTTGCAAACACAGGTGGGTTGAGCCTCCATCAAGGATGGCTGCAGATGGGAAACTGGGGAGGATGAGGGCAGCGGAGGCTCAAGGCACATGCGCAGCAGGGCACACGGCGTCAGCCTGGGTGCACCTGTGCAGAGAACGTCCTGCACCTCCCTCCTGGTTACAGACCCCAACTCCCACCCCCGGACTTGGGGTGTATGGCCGCTTGAACACACATAGCATTTAGAGTCTGAACTCCCACTCAGCCTAGCCACAGACCAACGACGCTGTCCGCTATCTCCTTTTGTGGGAGGCAACAGAACTTATTTAAAATGCAGCTGAACTTCACATGTTCAGATTCCAGCCCTGCCACTTGCTACCTGTGTGACGCTGACGAGCTCCTTAACCTTTTTTAAGCCTCTGTTTCCCTATTGGTAGAAGAAGGAAAATAAGAGCTTCCGAATCCTAGGGTGACTGTGAGGACCACTGCAGCTAACGTGTGGAAAGTGCTAAGTGAAGTGCCTGGGGTGTGGTGAGCGCTGGGCAAATGTGAACAGTTTCTGCCTAATTATGTTGTACTTCCCTCCCCTTCTGCTTCTTTCTATCCTACACAGTGACAGAAAGCGAAGCAATCTGCATAAAGTAGGTGCTCAGAAAACCTTAGAAAGACACACTGGCACATTTTTTTCAGGCCTTTTTCTCAGACTCGTGATTTGCAAATAACTGTCAGAAGTCCAAGGGCCAGCTGCATTTCAATCACTTAGGAGGCTTTTTAAAAATACAGATTCTTACCTCCTCCCCCAGAAATTCTAATACTGAATGCCCGAGAGGAGGCGCAGGGAAACGTCCTAAAAGTAAAACCAACAAAAAAACAAGCAAACTCCCCATGTACCTGAACTCTGGGCCCAGCTGCTCCTCTCAGCAGTCTTATTCTTTCCGGTTTTATATAGCAAGGTACTGACTTGTAGCCTAACTTGGAGGTTGTGAGGGCTGGAAATGAAGAAGGAGGCGGGATAATAAGGAGCAGGAGAGATCAGGAAGGAGAAATCTGCATCCCACCAGTGTCAGCAAAAGCACTTCTCATATGGGAGGCCATGCCTCACCAGGACCCTGTGGTGGCACTCCTTGTTGAAATTGGTCCTGATGACCACGTTAGTGAAGAGTAGAAGTAATGAAACCATTGGATTTTAAACAGTGCAGATTTGCCAGATGATAGCAGGGGCACTGCCCTAGAAAAATGGTGACTGCATGCCAAACACAAAACAAAAACTCTGGGCGAACTTCCCAAGTATAACTAGCTCCGACTTTCTTCTCTAACTCTGGCTCTGGCTTCTACTCTATCCGCATTCCCCGCAGGCTGAAGGATCTCTGAACTGGCAAAATGAAACCAAATACTGTCCTTTACCCTTCATGTGGGCATAAAAATTTCAAACTATGCATCATGCCCATGTCTGACAGAACGCTTCTCAATTCTCAATCCCTGACAAGCTAAAGTATTCCTCTGCAAAAGGCAACAACTAACCAAAAAAAGTACAAAGCATATATTAAAAAATACACAGTTGTTCAAAAGAAAAGGATCACCATGAGAATTCAGAGCCAATGTCTTCCTATAAAATAATAAATTTATTGCAAGGAACAAGAAAGTGCTTTAGAACCTCCATATGTGTTTACAATAGGAGTCAGAAGGACCTGTTTCTATGAAACTGTATCAGACATGGAGGTAAAAAGCACAAATAACAAACAGTAAAGTTAATGCAGGCTGACAAGTTAGTTTTTTCAGAAATCAAATTTGTAAAGCAGTAATCAACTCTGGATTCTTCCCAAACTCAGGGAAAGCATTAAAAAAGATTTAAATGGTTAGAAAAATCTAAGAGACATGGAAGACAAATATAGGGGAGTCAAGCTGCAAAGGACATCTAAGAAGAATAAAATATGGAGACAGTACTGAAGCTTAAAGGAATTAAACAATTATAGGAATAATGGAAGAAAACTATTTTACCTGAAAAAACTGATTTTGAAGATGGAAATACTTTGCCAAAAAAAAAAAAAGAAAGAAAAGAAAATTTAATGAGAAGATACCATACCTAGACATATACCAATACCTGGACATACACCAACATTTTTTTCCCATTTAAAATATCCCTAATTCAGCCTGTGTGCACATGGATACATAGGAATAGCTACCATGCACAAACAGATGTACACATACAAAGGAGCAAAAATCAGATAGACATTTGCTTTCTCTGTAATACTAAATGAAAAAAGACAGCAAAGCAAAGACTACTAAATTTTGAGAGATGGTGCTTCAACTCAGGTTTTTTTCTTTTTTATCAAATCTAAAGGAGACAAAAAGAAAGGACATAAATATGCAAGAGATCAGACAATATACCACTGCGTATGATTAATGCAAGCATTACTCAAAGACGTATTCTAGCTGCCAATAGATGAATTAAAATAAGCTTATTTGACTCATAAATTTCACTAGAACAAATCTACTAATAGTTCCAGATATTTTGAGTTTTTCTGAATACTAAAGTCCCATGAACGCAGATCTCATTTCGGGACCCTCAACTATCTGTATCCTAATATTAATAAAGACAAAAATACCCTAATTAACATAAGTGCTTACTATTTGATAGACCCATTGTATTCATTATCTCAAATCTTCACCAAAACCCTGATGTAGATTCCATTGTCCACCTTGCAGATATTTAAAAAAAATCAATCCTTAGGGAGATTAAATAACTTGCTAAATGTACTCTGTTAATAAGCAAAAGGGCCAGTATTCACTTACAAGAGCTCTTGGCTCCAAAACCCAAGCATTTTCTACTGTCCTATTCTACGTGCTTGTGCACCCATAAGTCTGTCAGTTGGGAGTGGGGATGCTTGCGACTCAGCTTTGGTTAGAGAGAGAATGCCTGTGACTAGGTGCCAGCTCCTACAGTAGGAATTAGACAGGCTGTGCACCATGGGGCTGAATTAACCATATGTTCAGCTTCTGTAAACTTGATGCTTTAACATCTTTTCTAGGTCTACATGCTAGATATTCCTTGTACTGGACAACCCAAATATGCCTAAATCACCTTGCCCTAGCCCCCTGCCTCCCTCCCCATCTCCCCTCCTTAGGAGGAGTCCCCTTCTTGGGGATATGCTTTTCAAATACAAGCCAATCAATCCAAAGTCTGCACCCCCAACCACCTTCCTTATCTGACTCTTGCACTCTGGGCCACTACATACCTGCCCAAATCACTCTGCACTCTAGAGGCAAGTTCCAGACAATTAGGCACAGCCCTATGCCCCAGAGCCCGCTGAAATTATTCAAACTAGTCAATCCCAAGCATGCTTCCCCTGCCTCACGTGTTCCTTCCCAAGGAAACCACAATGAAGGCTCCTGACCACAGTCTTTTCCTCTCTTTCTGCCTTATGACCAAGCCCAGTAATTTTCCCATGTGGCCAGCAGTGATGACTAATTTTGTGTGTCAATTTGACTAAGCCACAGGGTGCTCAGATATTTGGCCAAACATTATGCTGGGTGTGTCTGTGAGGGTGTTACTGGATAAGATCAGCATTTGAATCAGTAGACTGAGTAAAACAGATGGCCCTCCCCTCATATGGGTGGATCTCATCCAATCAGTTGAAGACCTATATTGCACAAAAAGGCTGACCACACACACACACACACACACACACACAGGGAAGGGGGAACTCCTCCTGCCTGCCTGATTGAGCTGGTACATTGGTCTTTTCCTGCCTTTGGACTTGAACTGACACATTAATTCTTGGATCTCAAGTCAGCTGGCTTTTGGACTGGAACTACATCAGCTCTCCTGGGTCTCCAGCTTGCCAACTACATATCATCTTGGGATTTCTCAGCCTCCGTAATCATGTGAGCCAATTCCATATAATAAATCTCTTTATTATAGATAGATATAGGTATAGATGTAGATGTATGTGTGCGTGTGTATGTATGTATGTATATATATATGTATGTATACATATACATATATATATATATATATACATACACACACACACACACACAAGCACACACACACTATTGGTTGTTTCTCTGCTCATCTGGAGAACCCTAATACAACTCCCTGTGGTGTGGCAAGCTACCTCCTCTTGGGAATTGTGAGTAATAAACTATCTTTCCAGTGCCAGTCATTTTCTGATTGCCTTACTATACCTCAAATTTTCTATTAATGCACTATATTCTAAAGCAGAAAGTGAGGCAGCAGGAACTACCATTTGGCTACATTAATCTCTCACATTTAAATTTTTATAAACTAGAAATAGTATATGATCCCCACCTGCTAGCTGTATCATGTCCAGGGCATTTATTCTGAAGTGAGGTGTTTTCTCTTTGCAGTTTCACATTCACAGTTAGATCTATGGACTGAGTATTAATGAAACAAATACTGTATATGGCCTCACTTTCCCAATTTTACCTTGGTACATAAGTGTGTCCCTTTACTGAATCAAATCAGTAGTCTCAGAAACCAGATGAGAAAGGAAAGGTAAGGGAGCTGTGCATGTGCTGCTTTCTTTTCACACTCTGCACCTTGAGCCTCACTGGCTTCAGCCTGTTACAAAATGCCCAGGAATGGAAAGATGCTTTGCAAAACCAGGACTTGGAGCAATTGATTCCTTTAAGCCTCTGACAGCCCCAGGAAAGACCATGCACTCAACTAAGTCAAACATTGATCCATGAGCTCTAAGAGCTATTTTGTTGCCACTTTCACCACTTCCTCACTCGAAGAGTCTAGATATTTTATTGTATTTATAGTTGAGAGTCTCCTATAAATTTGAGGTATTTTTTAATAAAAAGAAAGTATTTGAATGTCAAAACTGTTGTATCAATCTAGTTCCAGTCATCAAAAGAAAGAAAAAAAAATCAGTTATTTTAACAGAAAGAATTTAACACGAGCAATTAGAGGCAGAAAAAAAAGTATAAAAGCAACACTGAAATATCGTAGAAGTAGTCATTTCTGGGGAGTGAAAACCAGCTCCATCCTTCATTAGTTTTGAGACACTGGGCATGTTACTTAGCCTCCTAAAGTGGCCTGATAATACACCCAGAATTAACCAAACTGTGAGGTTTGAGGGCAAAGTCCCTAAGACAGCCCTCCCCTCTGACACCAATGGAAAGTTTGGAGGACTTCCAAAAGTACCCTCAGCTTTCCAATTCACTAAGAGGACTCCCAGCACTCACTGAAAGTTATTACACTCACAGTTATGGTTTATTACAGGAAAAGGATACAGATCAACATCAGCCAAAGGAAGAGATGCATATGACAGAGTCTGGGAGGGTTCCCAACAGGAAGCTGCTGTTGTCCTCAGGACACTTTACCCTCCCAGTATTGATGCATGGCAATACGCATGGAGTACTGCCAATCAAGAAAGTGTGCCTGAGCACCAGTATTCAGTTTCTATTGTTACTTCATTACATAGGCATGACTAATTGATTGCCCACGTGGTTGAACTCAGTCTCTAGGTCAACGGATACCCAGTTACCCAAAGTCTCCACTCTAAATACATAGCTGGTCTTTCTGGTGTGGCCAGCCCCACCCTAAAACTCTCAGGTGTGGACATCCACATCTTAAGATCCAGTGTGGTCAGAATCTGGCCTAAGCAAAGACATGCCTATCAGGTATGACACAGATCACATTCTAGAAGTCAAGACAAAGGCCAGACCTTTCTTCAAACAAAGCCAAATTCTATACTATACATAATACCTTGTAGGTAGAGTGATGACGTATGTTGGTTTGCCCAGGACGGTCCCAGTTTACTCTTAATGTCCTGGAGTCACATCCTTAAAAATAGAATATTCCTTTTCACTCTCAAAAGTGTTTCAGGGCTTCCCTGGTGGCGCAGTGGTTGAGAGTCCACCTGCCGATGCAGGGGACTCGGGTTCGTGCCCTGGTCCGGGAAGATCCCACATGCCGCGGAGCGGCTGGGCCTGTGAGTTATGGCCGCTGAGCCTGTGCGTCCCGAGCCTGTGCTCCGCAACGGGAGAGGCCACAACAGTGAGAGGCCCGCGTAACGCAAAAAAATAAATAAATTAATTAATTAATTTAAAAAAAGTGTTTCAATTTGGACAACAAACTATGAAGCCATTCTACTCTATGGCATAGGTAATATTAAAAATATTTATCAACTGGTACAGTTCAAGCATTAACCAAACCGAACAGATACTGGCAGCAAACAAGATGCTACAATTACACACTGGTGAATATTATGGTTTGCTCATCATGTTGTTATGAGGATTAAATAAGCATGTGCCTGTAAAGTTTAAAAACAGTGACTAGCAAATTTCTTTTAGAGTGAATAATATTTAATGCCTCCCAAGCATCCATTTCCCATTTCCATTTTCTTAACAAAGCCCTAATTTTCTTCTGAACCCATGACCATTTTATACTCAGGACTTTTGACCCAGCAGATGTTGCCCCAATCTCCAGCTTAATGGATGAAGTCTAATAAGCATGGGCCCATGCTTCTCAAATCGACTTTGCATTAAAATCACCTGAGAGCACTTAAAACATCCTGATAGCCAGGCCCCACTTGGGCCTGGGAGGGGCCCAAGTATTAGTATTGATACTTTGAAAAAGCTTCCCATGTGATACTAATGAGCCCTGAGGGCTGAGAAACAACAGTGTAGCCTGATCAGAGACTTCCCATACCCCTTGCTGCTGATGGAAGGGGAATGGACATGTGATACAATGGCAGGCCAATGAGACAGCTGTGACAGAGTTCCTCCTCTGGCTTCTAGAAGAGTTTCCTGCAGTGTCTCTTTGTCTAGCTGTAGATAAGAATTGGCAGTGTTTGACCTAAGTGCTTCTGATAAACATCCTAAGACCACAAAGGAAAACACCCTTAGGATGAAGCTGATGGTTTGGACACTAGAGCAGAAAGAAAGAAGCTGGGCCCTGGATGACATGGCTGAGCCACTGTATCAGCTAATTCAGAAGCTCCTCCTTCCTTTGACTCAGGGTTACATGAGCCAAAAAATTTCCTTACTGAGTCTGGTTTTTCTGATGCAGCTCCCGACTTCTTGTTGTCTTGTGTTTTAATTTGAGTGTGTGCAATTATTCTCTAATTAATCCTATAACAACAAAGGCAGGTTAATGTGATGTCTACAGAACATATTTTATTCTATTTGATAATATCCCATGCTTTCAATTTTGTCCAAATTTTATCCCGCAATATAAGGTATACTATTTAGAATCCCTAATGTATGTCCAAGGCATAGTAAGAATTGAGGCCAGAAATAATGAGACCATAAATACCAAGCAATATGGGAAATAACTAACACTTTTGTGTTCATTTGACAAATGAGGAGATTGAGGCTTAGAGCAGGAAGTGCCCAAGGCCATATAGCTACTGATTCACAAAGCTTGGACTAACTATACCTGAAACCTAATGATGTGACCTCTTGGTATGTTTCCACCCTCTCTATATAATTCTCTTTTCACAGTGTGTGTATAACTTGCTTCAGACGTTTGATAAGAATGTAATGGTTAAGAATGTGGATTCCAGAGGCTTAACTATCTACAGAGAAATACTGGTTTCACCACTTACTAGCTGTGCACCTGGAGATGATCATTTATCTATTTTAATGCCCTCATTTGTAAAATGATAATAATATGTATTTCACTGGAGTGCTCTCAAGGTTAAATGAACTTATATGAGTCAAGGACCTAGAACAGTGCTAGTCACATGCGTATTAGCTATATGTTGTCATTGTTGTTCATCTTAATCCAAGGGCTCTGTTTAATAGAAATTATATAATTGCAAATATTATAAGGAAGCTGTGTTATCTATCTCCCTCAGCCTTTACTTTTCACCTCAGGAGAAAAACAAAGCTTTAAGTCCTCCCCCTCCCAGAAAACCCAGGCATGTTGCAGGATTCCTAAGAGCACACTCTCCCTTGTGCACATATCTTTAATAAAGAAAAAAAAAAAAGATCAAAATATAAAACAAAAAGGGTGGGAATTATGTACAAGGAAGCGATCTCCAGGGTGCCTGGCTCATAGTGGATGCTCAATAAATTAGTCCCTTGCTCCCAACCTGGCTCCATTTATATGCTCCTGCATGGTGCTTGCTGTGCTTTTCAGAGAACTTTTTCTCTGATCATTTGGTTCTTACTGAGCCTGAAGCTACTGAAGCTAGAAGTAAACCTTCCTCATGTAGGAACTGGGAATGCACAGGTTCTGTCAATGACAGCCAGGGCTGTCCTCCACCAAAGTATCATTCATTTGGGTTAAGACACTGGGTCACGAGGAAACTTGGGAATTAGCAAAACCCCTGACTGGTGAGCAAATAAAGTAGTTGTCAGTAATTAACACTGTGTATGAATTAGTGTATTTTCCCTACACTAACACTTTTCCCCTAATGCTTCTACCCTAGTCTCCTGGGAATGGGACAATGTATGTTGTGAGAATACACAGTATCATAATTCTATTGGAATAAGGAATAACAAAACATAACTCTAGAGTGTACACAAGTGGCGTCTGAGGAAGGCAGGCTGGAGGAGGGAAAGACAGAGGGGAGGGGGCAGTGCATACCACAACTAAAAGAGGAAAAGGAAACAGCACACATTTCAACGGTATCTCAATAAAACTGAGGGGAAAGAAGAAAAAAAGAAACATCACACATTTAAGCAATTTGTCCAGGACCTCAGGGATAGTCCGGAGTCACGGAGGCAACCAATATCTATGAGTGAACGAACATGCTCCACAGGCTGGCTCCTGCAAGTTGGGAGGATGCCCACAAATCCTTGTGGGAGGGCTGCCCCGCTCCACTCCGCAGAGCCTCATTTAAGGCCCGTGTGATCATTTTCCTAATGCTCCCCGAGCTCTCTGCAGCCCACTCTGCTGCCTTTCACTGTAATGCCTGGCACTAGTGCTCATCCTCGCTCCAGAGCCTTCATGATTCACTAATTCTCTCCTCATTGCTCTCTGAGCCTTGCCCCCAGGGTCCTCCGCCCCAGAACGGACAGGGCTTTCTTGCTCACCATCTTGAAACATCATTATGTATCAGCAGGCAGGCTTCCCTTTCGCTGGGCTGGGCTGGGCTGATGATCTAGTGACAAAATTAAAATGTGCTCCCTGCACTCCACTCCTTCCTTCACGGGAGAGTGGTGACATCTGCCAAGTATGCTTCTTGCGTTTAAAATGGTTTTCTAACAAGTCCTTCTACTCAGCTTTGCCCATAGAGAAAGGGCACTAGGTTTGGAGACAGACGTGAGCTCCCTTATGAAACTCAACACTAGCCCTCTCACCTCGGGAAAGCCGCAGACCCTCAGGCTCCCTGCCTATACAATGGGGATAATTACACCGCAGGGTCACTGTGAGGATTAAATGAGATAATATTTATGGCACAATTTGGGGAACCTGTTGGCATTTAACGTATATAATCGTTATACACGTACGTAAAATTAAACCATTTTAGCCAACATGGAAGTTCAGTTTTGCTGCCACAGAGAATCTTCTGAGACTGGCAACTCCCGCTGAGTAAACAGCAGCATCCCCACCAACTGGTTGTAGTAGGGATGTGCTCTTGGCTCCAGTTGGGCAAATCATACCCTCTCTCCCAGGAACTGGGAAACAGAACCAATTCATTTAGCTATAGGAAGCTGATATGGGCACTGAGGTCACCATCATGGACAAATAGATGAATGACCAGAAAAGGCAGCAGACAGAAAGAGAGGTAATCAAAACACAGAAGCAGAAGTGAACAATATATGTAAAGAGAGGAAAGAGAAATCACGAAGCCCACCTCTATGACCTGAATCGGTATAATAAATATATTTTAAGCTTCTTTAAGAGTGTTTCTATTGCAATCATACTAAGTCCAAGACAGACATTTCCATGCCAGGCCGGCTGGTATCACTTTGCCACGACAGATAGACATAACAGTGTTGCCCTAGGGGCTGTGAGAGAAGAAACCAAATTGGGTGATGAAGGAAAGTAGGCTATTTTGGGATTGCACCCAAAAAGCAAAAATAGGAACCGCAGTAAAGACCCACAGGCGTTGCAATCAAAATGCATCACACATATTCCCCTCCTCACGGTCATCACCCTCCAAAGAGCAAGCCTTGGGCTCAAAGCCTCAGCTTCTCACACAGAGGCAGACTAGTCTCAAGGTCTTTGTGGGGAAATACATCAATCGAGCCATCCCTTGGTAAATGTGAGGAACATTAAGATGTTGGTGAAGCCTGTGGCCTGTTACTATCATCAGTAGTAATGTATGCTTCCACAGAAGTCCTCAGATTAGGGGAATTTTATAAAAAACAGCAGCATATTATTATATATTATGATGAGGAAGGAAGTAGGGGGGGAGGCAATTTTTAGAAAGTAGGATGACAGAGATTAAATATTTTCCTTACGGGATGCCGAAAGGAACAAAATTGATCAGAAGTTGATGAAAGAGGGACGGCAGTGAAGTGAGGGTTCCAGGCTCTGCCATTTACTAGCTCGGTGACCAAAAGCAAGTTACCTTACTACTCTGCCTTGTTTTCCTCCTGCATAAAATGGGGATAATAATGATAAAAAAAACTTACCTCAGAGGGTTGTTTTAGCAGTTAGACGAGAATTGTATAGTAGCTGGCACCTAGCTCGCCCTTACTACCCTCAGTACATTTAGCTGTGATTGCTGTCTTTAGTTGAGGTTTCCCCAAAAGTGACGAGACTAGGATTTTCACGCAAGTGGTTTATTTGGGAGTTGATCTCAAGAAGCCCTAGTTGAGAACTGCAAAAGTGGGATAGAAAAAGTAAGGAAGCTAATACAAGGCACATTAATGCGCAGTTATCACTGTGGGCAACTGTGGTTCAATCGTAACAGGTCAACTGCCCCGCCATCGTGCCATTTCAAACAATGGGAAAGAGAAAATATTTAGGGGACACTGGAGCCATCTTATTATCCCAGAAATGTCACTACAGGGTGTAGTCCAACCTGCCTTTCATTAACTCTGGCCAGCATTTGTGTTAGGAGAACTTAAATATAATAAACTATAGCTTTTGGGTTTGAAAGTATGACTCATAAAAATTCCAAGCAGCCCAGCTGTTTGAACAAAACATGTCCATCCAATGGGAAAGAAATCACTGAATGAATTCCCAAAGGGAAATTAATATCCCTTAACTTTCTAAACACATTCAAGCAAGGCCTCATCAGTGTAACTTGAAGTTCCCCGTGGCTTTTACCTAGGCTTTGAGGACAATGGGACCACCCTAATATTTAATGACCTATATTTCCCTAGACTTTCATCTCTCTTTTCAAAGTTTTCTTCTGTTTTTCATCCTATTATTTCTGGGTGGGAGTTGTCACTTTTTTTTTCTGAATCTGTCAGTTGACAACTCAAACCTGCTGCAGAGCATCTCTCTTCTGGTCCCCTGGGCCTCTTCCACTGTAAAAATGTTGATGTCTCTCCCAAAGTTACTGTCTCTGGATGTCCCCAAACGTCCTTTTCTCCAGGCTCCAGTGCAGCTCTGCGTTCCCTATACACTCTATGTCACAGAACCTTGTTGTGCTGTGGCAACTCCATGGTGGATGCCCCTCTCCCTGCTCTATATCTCCCCCCACTGTCTGACTCAAACAGAAAAGCTTGGGTCTCCAGGTCCCACAAAATTCTGCTTTCTAAGCAGCTCCTTCAGTTTCCACCCACAAACAATTTAACCACAGGACGTGTGCACAAGCCAGACAGACGCCTAGTGGGCTGCTGTAGCCTATAGGACCACTTCTCCTCCTGCTCTTCCTCTCGCTCACCGGCCCCCTTGACAGTTTTCTTGTTCCTTGATTTGTTTGCTCTCTGTCCCCATGGCTGCCCCACCGCTACAACACAAGAGCACAAATGAGAACTTCGGCTGTTTTTTTTCACTGCTATTATCTCCACTGCATGGCTTATAATAAAGTTCTACCTTTGAGTAGAAGTTCTAATAGCTTCATAACTGTAAAACTGGTTAGATGTATAAGAAGAGGAAGGAGATCATTACCTGAAAAATCTCACTAAATACATTCACAAATAGCGTAGAAACCAGTATGATTTTTACTTCCTTTGCAAAGGAAGTACACGTTCGTTTATTGAGCATCTACTATAGACATGCCAGGAACTGTGCTGGGCACTTTTACAGAAATTATCTCTTTAAGACGTGTGCCTAATTTAATGGAGGATTCGATTCAATTCAGCAAACTCGAACCAGATGTCTTTATTTTGAATTTCAAGATCCTACTTGGCCTTGGTGTTGTTCTCTGTAGCCAGAACACAACAGCAGGTTTCTAGAAGGAGAAATGGACTATTTAAGAACCTCCTAATGGAAGCGGAGGATCACAGTCTGATATATTCTCGGAGAAAAGCTCAAGAGTCGTATACGTGAGGTTAGAATTTGTGTCTATGCTGATGCCTCATCTTAAACCCAGGAATTTTTGGTTGGCCCCCCACCCAAAGAAGAACGAAATAATACTAAAACACGACTCTGATGAAGTAACTGAGATAAGTTATAAAGCTTCACCTAATTTGTAAATGGCTTCCTTTCGACGAGCCCCTTTGCATATTTCAGTTACTGATTCCCAGTGAACTATCGTTAAGACTGCATTGTTTACCCACCTGTGGTTCTCTGCTTCTTCCTAGGCACCTGGGACTACACTTTCCAGGCCTCTTGCAGGTCAATGGAATCACATGACTGGCTGGTGAGTGAGAATGACTTATGCCACTTCTGGTCAAGACTCTTGAAGAGCAGGTGTGGTGCTCTATGCTTTCTCTTTCCCTCTCTCAGGGAGATCCTGGAAATCATATTTTTGAGATGGCAGCCACACAAGATGGTGCGGCTCCTTCAGCCTAGATCTGAGTGAGAGTTTGGAGCAAAGCCCTTCCACTGTAGATGCATGTAGGCTATCCATGTAGGATATACTGAATGAATGACAATTAAATCCATTTTTAAATTTAAATATTTAAATAACTTAATATTATTTAATTAATAAGCCACTAAGATGTAAGGACTAATTCATTACTATAGCATAACCTAACTTGTCATGACTAATATCTACTCCGAGATGCTCTTTCCTCATAACAATCTCTACTAACAGGTGAATAACGCTTAGTGAGATTCCAGGTAATGATTTGGAAGGACGCTGCATTTTTCTCTCAGGTATACAAAAGCACTGCACATGGATTATCTCCTTTATGCATATAACATTTCTGTGATAAAAACCAGAATGATCATTTCCACATGAAAACTAAAGTAAAAAGAAGTAAACTGCTTAGCCATGGATAACTACAATTCATTGGAAAGAGCTAAAAAGAAAAATCCATATGGACCTATTCCCAGCATCAGGACTTTTTCATTCACAAAACAATCTCTTGGATTTTTTCTGGGCTAGCATCCATTTATTGCCTCTTATAAAGCCCCTTACCAGAATACCACAGTGCTAAAAGAACAGGGGGAACAGTATAATAGCTTTTTGGATATAAAACCTTAAGTAATTGTATTGTACGGCATGTCTGTGGCCTTAATGTAAATTATTTTTTTCTTTTGATTCCTTCCCATTCTGCTAATAGCATGCCCTCCAGAGTAATCAAGTTATCCAGCCAACTAAGCTCTTGCATTACTAAAAAGTATTACTCGAGAACAGTAGGCAACCACTAAAGCTTTTTCCCCCATCCTGTGAAAAATGTAACACTGGCTAAAAAGGAAAGCCATTCTTGGAACCAGTTTGGAGTTTGTTGAGTTTTTTTCCTTTCCCTCAGCTCATACTAACAATTTAAAGGCTGAGTAAGAGTCAAGGATTATATTCAGTTTCATTGTCAACACTAACTATTCAACTTCTTTTGACTTTTCAGAATATATATATATATGAAAAATGAATATATATATTCAGATACAAATTCAGATATATATATCTTTAAATTTTCCAATAGAAGCCTTTTTAAAAAATCAAATTTTTTAAAGTTTGAATAAAAGTAAATAATAAGTTGTTAAGTGGAGCCATTTAACTGAGTTCTAGCCAATGAAACATGGGTCAATCAGGGATCTAGTGGCCGGATGCAGAGACCTGATGAACTCCAAGACCTTGGAGGATGGTGAAGCCTTTATACTGTAAGCAACCTGGGTTCCTGAGCTGCCATGTGGAAGAAAGCTACCTGGGAGACCCACCCAACCACGGACACCTGTGTTGGACTGTTTCAGTTATTAAAATGCAAATGCTGGGTTAAATGTAACCAGAACTCACAGAACCTTCTGGAGTCCACAGAGCAAACTCAGAATTAAATGGAACCAGAATGCACAGAACTTTCTGGAATCCGTGGAACAAACTCTGAATTAAACAGAACCAAAATGCACAGAACCTTCCAGAGTCCCTGGAACAAACTCCCAATTAAATGGAGCCAGAATGCACAAAACCTTCCAGAGTTCACTGATCAAACTCTGCATTAAACAGAACCAGAACTCACAGAACCTTCCGGAGCCTCCGGAACAAACTGAATTAAACAGAACCAGAACGCACAGAACCTTCCGGAGTCCACCGAGCAAACTCTGAATTTAACAGAACCAGAACGCACAGAACCTTCCGGAGTCCACCGAGCAAACTCTGAATTTAACAGAACCAGAACGCACAGAACCTTCCGGAGTCCACCGAGCAAACTCTGAATTTAACAGAACCAGAACGCACAGAACCTTCCGGAGTCCACCGAGCAAACTCTGAATTTAACAGAACCAGAACGCACAGAACCTTCTGGAGTCCACTGAGCAAACTCTGAATTAAATGGAACCAGAACTCATCAGGAGGCTCCAGGCTCACAGCACCTTTGGGAGTCCACCACCCATCCTTCCCCGTCAGGCTTGGAACTCACGGTTAGTCACCGCCAGTGTGCGGGCCTGTGCTCATCCGTCCTCGCCGCCTGGCTGCTCTGACCCCTTCTTCACCCGGGAGGCTGCTGACGCTGCACTGTTTTGCTTTACTGGCTCTCAACGTAGCGGGGGGTGGAGCCGAATCGTCCTCCTCATTAAGGACCACGTGCCCGCCCACTGGCATCACCTGGATCTTATTAAAGTGCCCCGAAGGCTTTTGGGAGCGGATTGTTAGAAAATCTGCATTTGACAAGGTTTCTCAATCACCTATAGCTACATAACAAATCACTCCAAAACTCAGATGCTAAAAACAGTAAACATTTATGATCTCACACCATTTCTGAGGGTCAGGGAGCAGCTTCGATGAACGGCTCCAGCTCAGTCCTTCCTAAGGCTGTAGTAAGATGTGGCCAAGGCTTGCCAAAGGGATGGGAGGGCCCACTCACTGCCTGGTAGGTTAATGCTGGCGTGGCCGGAGGTTACAGCTCCTCATCACAGGGCCTCTCCAACCCATGGGACAATTCGAGTGTCCTTACAACACGGCAGCTGGGGCACCACAGCAAGTCGTCCAAGAGAGCCAGGAGGAAGTCTCTGTGCCTCCAAGGTCACCTATGTCATCACACAGGTTGGCCCCACTCAGACTGCGAGGGATGGCCGGGGCCATGACTGCCAAGGGGCAGAATCACTGCAGCAGACGTGAGGCTGCCGACCACACCCATTACAGTTGGAAAAGCACTAGCTTCTCCCCAGGCTCACCCCCCTGAGGCATGGGGGCTGGGGAGGTTTTTGAGATTCGTTGATATTGGTGGCATGCGGCCTCCTTTAGGGCTCTGGGCTGCTCTCACCACCCAGTCCCAGAAAGGCCTCGCTCATCCCCTGCCGCAGACGCCTTTTGGATGAATGCACCACAACTCACAGACCAGCTGATGTGAGGGGCCACCTGAACAACGCGGTGGCCGGTGAGCGCCACTGTCGCCCCAAGGTGCTGAGGTGACTTGCTCTCCCGCTGGCCATCTCCATTCCTCCACACCCCATCAGCACTGGGTTTTGTCCAATTTCTATTTTTTACCCATTTGGTGGGTGTGAAATTGATCTCGTAGTTCTCATGTGAATTTCCAAGATTACTAATAAGGCTTATTAGCTATTTAGATTTCCTTTGTGTGAAATGCCCATTTTTCTACTACACTGTTTATTTCTTGACCACTGGCATCCTTTATATATTTCAGATATTAATGCTTTGCAGTCACGTGTTACAAATTTTTTTAAAAATGCTAATGCTGGGTAAAACTACCAGATACTGGGGGAGATGCAAATGGCTGATTAACTCTCCTCCCCCCATGAGCACTCAAGCCCTGAATAATGATTACCTGGTCTCACTCAATAGCCACAGTCTTGAAGCAGACTTTTCTTTATAAAAAATTAGTATTGGAATACTAAGTGGCACTAAGGTGCCACTTCTACTGTGTAGCCAAGAACAGTCCCTTGGAGGATACTGCTTCATTGTAGAGAAGGATTTAAAAGACCCTCTAAATTATGAAAATTTAAGGCAAACAGGCAGTCCTTGCCAGTGAAAGTTTGTGTGTAGGTGTAGGTATGTAAAATGGGTGTTTGTTGCTTAGCAACATTTGCCTTTCCCCTTTATGTGCAATGGGGAGATCCCTTGTTGGGATGGGCCGAGGTGGCCCCATGCAGGGGGAGCAAACCAGGCTCCATGGGGAAGACTTATTCCAGCACCTCAGGAGGCTGGGGCTGGGTTTTTCTCCAGCGTGGCCCACCTGGCACTGTGCTAAGCATTAGGGGAAATGGCTGAGCATGTAAGTGTGATCTAAAAGAAAAGTGTCCTCAGAGTTCAGGGGCATGCTGCTGGGGTGATGGGAAGAAAAGAGCTGAATCAATAGGAGTATTGTAGCAACCATGAACAAATTTCCAGCCATCAGAATGTGCAGGACCACCTGTAACCTCACATGGCAGAGATCCAAGCCATGGCATTAGTGGACTGGTCACACTTCCTGATTTTTGCTCACTTCCTGGCCTTTTGCAGCAGGACCGATCTTCTATGAACCAAGTCCCTAGTGTTCCTGCCCAAGGAGGGTGGTTGGGGGAGGCCTTGGGGAATAAGGGGACTTCCTGTCACTGAGGGCAAGTGGGTGCTCAAGCAATACACTGAATAAATAAAAGTGAGGTAATTGCGTTTGTACTCCAAGCTAGTAACAGGGATCATTCCAGATACACTACTGACATGGATTTCTACCAAGTGAGTCATTTCCGTTATGGTCTTTTGCTAATTTCTTAAATGTATTTCCACAGCACCTACAATTAAGCCCGATGTTTCTGGGAATATAAGAAGCAAAGCACACAGCCTATCAGTGAGAAAAACGGACCCAGAGGGTAATAATGAGAGCTCTGAGAACAGGAAGTCTGCATGTGCTAGTCTGGTTCTCTATGCTTCTTCTTCCTTACATCCTAGCATGCTGACTGTCTGAAGCCATCTCACAGGACATTTGCAGGATCCACTAGGTTGGCTGTTCCACAAAAGGAAGAGTTCTGCATTGCATATTGACCTGTAAGAGGGCCGGGTAGAAGCTCAGTAAATATTTATTGAACAAACAAATGAATCTAGTGAGCTAACAGACACGAAAATATCTAAATACTACTATGTTGGACTGAAGACTGATGAGGGTTAATTTCTGTCCCCTGAAAACACTACTAGGGAGGTAGAAGTCTCCTCAGAGAGGACTGGTAGAGGAAGGAACACATTAATACAAATACCTGAGGAGAAAGCTGGTGTGATGGAGGGGTTCAGTCTAGGTCCCTCTGCGCTAAACTGAGCTGAAGAGCATTTGCTTACTGATGAGTATCCATACCAGGAGAGAGAGCTTCAAAGAAGGGGATGTAAATCTCGATTTTCTAGGCCTGATGCCAGATATTCCAGCACGTTAAAGATGACAGACAAAGGAGACAACACCACCTTAAGACCTATTCCAGATTGTATATTTCCCTACCTTTGTTAGTTAGCCGGTGTTGAGTAATGTGTGTCCAGGAAGTAATAGAGAATGTGGGGAAAGATGTTTTCTGCTGTTCTCTCTGTACTTTTAGGAGCCACACTGTTAGGGAGTCTTGAGGTCTAAGTCATAATGTGTTGTCTAGACTATGTGAGAAGAAACGGGACGATGGTAAGATGTAACTTATCCAAGGGTGCTTGCGGCTGAACGTGTGTCAATGGTTTGATTTTCCCCCAGAGTGACTGAAAACGTCAGGGTAGCCTCTACTTACTGGGAAAGAAGAATATTTTATCTTTGAATTTTAAAAAAATTTGTTACCCTGTTAGGAAACTCTACTGTTGCAGGTTTTCTGGGACTTTGTATCATATTTTTTTCCTTATGCTAATATTGAGAATGATCTAGTAAATATCTGTGTCTTGCTACTTGTAGCAGGGGAAGAGTTTCGAAAAATTTAGAATTTTGAAAAGGCACAGGGTTTCTCTGGTCTGAAAAGTTTGTACCTAATTCAGACAAAATGGGAAGGCTTTCTGCGAAAGTGAGAATTTCAAAGCATGGGACTTTGAAAGACTGAAAGAACTCCAGGCTCCAGAAATCTTGAGTGGAAATAAAAACACATTTAGAAAATTTACTCATGCAGGGCTGGATTCTCACTACTGTAAAAGTAGAGGTAAAGCTCAACAGGCAGCAACGTTTTACAATTTTTATGCATTTCCTCGTAAGTGAAAGGACCGTTTAAATGTGTAAAAAGCAATTTTGCCAAAAGAATAAACTGGTAGTGAGATTGTTTTGCACAATTAGCATTATTGATATTAAGGAAACTTAAAGTCAACTAAATTATTTTTTTAAATAAGTAACTGGAGGGTTAAACAAAATAACTTACTTTTAACTTATTTTTTAATAATTATCCTATTCCATCCATGAGCTTTTCTGGCTCATATAGACTAGATTCATCCAAACAATAATAAAGCGGACTGGCATTTTAAGAAATCATTAACTATTATTTCCTCTTAGTATTTGTCCACTCTAACCAATCCAACTCAAGAAGCAGAGCAGGCAGGAGGGAAGCCCCCATGAAACCTGAGGTGGAATTCCTATAGCTGATCAGTCTCTACCTGAATACAGCTGGACCTCAATAAAATGGGCCATTTGATGCCATGACTGTCTTTTATATCTTCCCATCTCCTGACTTGTGCTTCATCTCCTATTTCTGAACTCATGCTTGTTTCTGAACTCCATGATTGTGTCTGGCATATTTTGTTTCTTTTGCTTTCAGTTTTTCTTGTTTGCTCTCAGCTCGGATCCATCTGTCTACCATACCCTGCTCTGCTCCATTTCGAAGTTTCCTGTTTTCGAGGTCCAGCCAGGTATTCTCAATCTCTCTGTCTTTCTATCTCTCTCTGTCTCTGTCTCTCTCTCCCCTACTTTGGACAGTCTTGAGAAGGGGTTGCATCTCTTTGGTGAATTCTAAATACTGCTAAGAAGCTCCAGTTCCTACAGTCCCCATAGTATTTCCTACAACTATTATTGTCTTACCTTCCCTATTTAGACCTATCCAATAATAGGCCTTTTTTTCCCCCTGCAGGGTAAGACCTACAGTGATGTAGGTCTTCTTCTAAATAAGATTCTTTTTCTAAATATGTATATCTCATGGACTCAGTACCATTTATTGAAAGGACCATTGTTTCCCCCACAGTACTGCAGTATAATCTTTTTCATAAATCAAGTGATCTTATATAGATGGGTCACTTTTTGGACTCTGTACTGTTTCATTAATCAGTCTATCTTTATATTAATATCACACTATCTTAGTTATAAGAGCTTTATGATAAATCTTGGTATCTGCTTGTTTAGTCCTGCAACTTTGTTCCTCTTCTTCAAGATCAAATGCTCTTCTTACCCCTTTGCATTTTCATATACATTACAGAATCAGCATGCCATTTTCTGTGACAGACAGATGGGTGGAGGAGATAGATAACAGATAAACAAATCTGAAATTGCATTGAATCTATAAATCCATATGGGAAGAACTAATGTCTTTTTAATATTGAGATTTCTCATATAAGAACATGGTTTATCCTTTTATTGTTTTGGTCTTCTTCAGTGTCTTTCAATAAAGTTAGTTTTCAGTGTAGAGGATTCTCACGTATCCCAGTAGATTTATTCTAGTTATCTGATGTTACTTGATGCAACTATAAATAATGTGTTTTTTACTTTATTTCCTAATTGCTTTGTTAGTATAGAGAAAAACAACTGATATCTGGGTATTGGTATTTTACCCAGTTTCTTGCTAAATTCACTCTTTAACTTTTTGTTAATTCTTTCGAATTTTCCATGTTCACATTCATGTCATCAGTGAACAATGAAAATTTTGTTTCATCATTTTCAAATATATTTTATTTCTTTTCCTTGATTACTTTCAGGAGCTAGGATCCAGTGTTGTTCCTGATATAAGAGAGAAAGCTTTCAACATCTCACCACTAAGTATGATGTTGACTCTAAGTATTTTATAGAATACCTGCTTAGTTCATTCAGGCTGCTATTACAGCATACCCCAGACTGGGTAACTTATAAACAATAGAAATTTACTTCTCTGGAGGTTCTGGAGGCTGAGAGTCCAAGTTCAGGGTGCCAGCACAGTCAGATTCTGGTGGAGGCCCTCTTATGGGTCATACAGACTGCCAACTTCTTGCTGTGTCTTCATATGGTGGAAGGGGCAAGGGAACTCTCCTGAGCCTCTTTTACAAAGGTATTAATCACTTCTCAAAGGCCTCATTTCCTAATACCATCACATTGGGCATTAAGATTTCAACACATGAATCTGGGGGGCACACAAACGTTCAATCTATAGTAATACTCTTCATCAGGCTGAGAATGTTCTTTATCATTGGTTTGCTAGTTGCTATCAAAGTTTTCTATCATGAACCATTTTTTAATGTTATCAAATAATTTTTCTGTCACTATTGAGGTAAGTATGATTTTTTTCTTTATTTGGTTAATTAATTTAATTTCAAGTATTTCCAAATGTTAAGTTAATCTTATATTTTTTTGAATAAACAACTTAGTTGTGATGTATTAGCCTTTCCATACGTCATTAACCTACTATTTAAATATTTTTGCTTAGGATTTTTGCATCTATGTTCAAGACATTGATTTATAATTTTATATGTTTTGTTTTCTTTGGCCAATTAGGTATCGACAGTGTATGCTGGCCAGATGAAAAATATAGGGCCCAGTGTTTCCTCTTTTTCAGTTTTTGGAAAAGTTTGTCTAAAATTGATGTTAACTTTAACCCCAGCTCAGTTGTATATCTTTTATAAAAAAGGATTTTTTTTAAAGCATTATACCTAGCATTTTTAGCATTCTCTACTGTGGAATAGACTAATACACACCAACTATTAATACTGCTTATGGGAAAGGGAAGAAAAGGAGAGTGGAGAGAAAAATTACTTAGTATTTATATTGCTCTGTATTTTTTATATACATTTTATAAATTTGGGACAGAAAGTTAATGAGATTTTTGCAAAATAACTGTAATACAGAGAAACCATTTTAAGAAATCGTTATGCAGTCTATTAACTTCGCTAGGTACTTATACCTTGAAGTGAGCTGAACTACCAGAAAGTTACATATTTGGCATGCATTAGGGTTATTCCTAAGAGAGTAATGTTTACCTTCAGTTTTTATCAAATGTCATCATATAGCCCTGAAATTTAGTGTTTTATAAGTTACAAAAATGTGACTAAGGTCATTGTCTATTACATCACTCACTGCCCTCAAGGAATTTCATGATGGCTCAGAGCCAAATTCACAAGCCAGCTATGGCAACAAGGTTTGAGCCTTATGATGTGTATAATTATGCTCTCTTTTTATTTGATCCTGATATTTTATTTCTTTTTTGTCAAGTTCACTTTGGTTTGCTGTGTTATAAGCTGCCTCAAATCCTCAAAGGAAAATAAAAGCAAATAGATTATTTTTAAAATGTGCACTGGACACAGGAAAATTCTGGATTTTAAAGTGAAATTTTTCTAAAATGTTATCAAGCTGAGAAATAATGATTGACCCACTTGTCTTATGGGTCTTTGAGGGTCATAGACAGTGACAAGAAAATCCAAGAAACGGTGTACCATGACCTACATGGGCAGGTCATGTAACTTGATCGTGCCTGGATTTCTTCATTTGCAAAATAGAAGTTATTGACGTCTGCTTCTTCTTCCTCACAGGATTATACTAAAGAAACACACACACACAGACAAAGAAGATTGTTCTGATTCAAATGTAAGGGAAAGGAAATGAGATTTACTGTTAATTCTGCTAGATGTTTCATCTACATCATCTTATTTAACCCATACTGCAACCCTATTAGGTAAATACTATTACCCCCAATTTGCAGATGAGCAAACAGAGGCTCAAAAGTTTTAGGCAGTTTGTCCAAACTTGCATAGTTATTAATCAGCAGTGTAGGATTTCAGACTACATCTATCCCAAATGACTAATACATTAATTGTAGCTGGTGAAGTTCTTCATAGAGGAAAGGTGCTCAATATGTGTTTGGGGCTTTATTTATTACTTAATAGGGAAACCACTGCCTTACGTTGATCAATTATACCTGAGTTTCTACTCTATAACTTATAAATCTTCTTGAAACTTAAACCTTTAGTGGCAGTTCATGAGTCTAAGATTTTAGTGAGAAAGGACTTTAGATAGCGTAATAGTTTTCAGTTGTTGCCGTTAACTACAATTTAAGGGAAATGGAAACAAGCTTGTCGCTACCAAGGGCAGAGGTTGAGTTATGTCTCTAACTATCCCTAATATAAACCGATTACTAAGACTGCAATTTAGGAAGTCAAGTAAAGGTTTTTAACGTTGGAACACCACCCTAGTTTCATGTTCAGAAGCTGGCTTGTGAGAACCAACAGAAAACCTCATGTCAAAATAACCATTTCCCAAGTCTGAGAAGACACCCTCATCCACATACCTCCATTGCTTTTTCCAAAGGGCAGGCATGACAATAAAAACTCTGAGTGGAAAAACATAAAAGGGAGTTTCATCACTGACAAGTGGTAGAAGTTCTGACCATGAGCTGGGGAGACGACAGCCTTGGAACCCCTTCGGAAGCAAACCCAGGTGAGAAAAGCAATTGGTACCAGGTGGAGAGCCTGCCGAGTCCCCTTCTCGTCAGGCCTCTGCGGGAGCTCTTTGCTAAATCTTTTAATAGCATCAAGCCTGAATTTTTATTCTTTTTATACAAGAGCTTGAAATCAACTTATTGTCAGGCAACAGTGGTAGTATTTATCCCTTATTTCCCTGGGAAAATGGCTAACACCTGAAGATGTTGATAGCTTCTATTTTTAATGGGAGGGTTTGATAAAGCACAGTTGTATGTATGTGGAGGAAGGAGGACAATGAATTTTGAGGCAGGCCAGCCCTGTCAGGAGCAGCATCACTTCTAATCCTGCCCAAGCAGACAACGTGATTGTATATCCTCATTAATGCTATAACTGGTATCTGGAATCTGTTAAAAAATGCCGATTTACTTTGTAACAGAGGATTATGGCTGAATTTGGAGTTTTTTATGGTCTGCAGATGCTTGTGAAATTCAAATATAAAAACTGTCAGTTAAACATCTCATGAAAAGCTGTACCTTATACTAATCCAAAGGAACACGAACAAGTGCTCGAGGGGAGGAAAATCCACAATATGTTTCGGCAGCGAACCACTTACGGAAACATTAACATTCCTGGACAGGGTTGCTCATGGAGTTTCTAAAGTAACTTAGGAGCTATCAGGATTCAGTTCTTAACAGACTTCAACACAGTAGGGGGAAAATTGTCAGTCAGCAGCCTCCAGTATTTATGAATTATTAATGTTGGCTTTCTGGGTATTTTTTTTCAAGTTTTGCTTTTGTGTGCATGTTCAGCTGAGTAATTCAATAGACTGATGGAGACATGAATAGATATGCTAACTAGCACCAGGGTTAACCTTTAAAGTTCGTTAAAGCTGTCAGCTTTCAATGAAATATTTTCACGTTCCTTTTTTTTTCCTGTGAACTGGAATATAAACATTATTTGTACACTGGGATCAGAGGTGCTTGGAAGAAAAGAAGACTCCACCCTGGCATCCCATTTTTTCAATCAAGACAACACTAATGGATTCATCAAGAAAGGCATCTTTTAAAAAATTTCTCACTTACGAACCACACCACCAAAATATATTCAATGGCCTACCTTTATTACAGTATTTTCTCAACCAAAAAAAAAAAGTGATGACATGTACCTATTGCTACAAAAGTACTCAGGAAAAAAGGCTATGATGTGGAGAGGAAAAGGATAGGATTTTGGAGAGGGAAATGGAGATTAGGGTAGAGTGCCACATCGGTGTGTGGGTTGCAAAAGGAATGAAAACCACATCTTACTTTGAAAACCACATCTTACTTTCATGGTAAAGATGGAATTTAAGGCTGGTAACAACCTCTTGTCAAAACAGGGATTCTTTTCGGGAAGAAAACAGGGAAATGAGGGAGCCTGTAACCAACTATAGTTTGTTACAAGCAAGCACACATTGACACAAAATCTTCCAAGATTTTGTGTCAATGTGTGCTTGCTAAAGAAGCCTAAATCATAAAGCCCCGTAATGAAATCATCCTGCTCTGAAATCTTTCCTGTTACTCTTTAAAGTGCTCTACTTTCTCTTTTTGAGGTTTGGCCACCATATGGAATCGTCTGTCACCTGATATCACATGCCAGGACTCTCCTACTGCCCTAATGACTGTGCGTTTCTAAGTCCTTCTCAATCCCGATCAAAACAAGAAGTGAGGAAATGTGAAATGAGATAGGAAAACATACTTCTTTTCAAAGTCTATAACTGGACTCCAGCTTGTAAGGATTCTATTATGAAGGATACAGAATAAGAAAGTTGTCCATTCTTGATATGTAACAATAAAGGATGTAATCCATTTAGTATCTCAACATTCTAAATGGATCTCTATTTTTCTTCAATTTTTTTCCCCACCACATTCCTTTGAGGTCAGCAAGAAAGACATGAGAATGGCTTTATCAAAGATTGTAAAAACGAAGAAAAAAACTTGAAGCAAAGAAAATGTGGATTACTTGGAATACTAATACTCTTAGAAATACTTGAACTCAACTCTTGAATCCCTTACCAAAGACAACCAGCTCATAGCATAATCCACATCTAATTGTCAAAGTAATTCATATGTACCAATAGATGCCCCAAATTAGGGGCACCCAAAATATGGCCCAGATACCAACTATTTTTTCTCAGTATCTATGCCTTTAGGACCCAAAAAATCAGTTTTGAGCACCTGGAGTTTACTGTTTACTTTTTCTTCTCTCCTTTAAGGCCCTGTTTTCCTTAGTTTCTGATATCTATCTTTTATTATAATTTATAATATAGCAGTATATATTGGAGACAGTTTTTAAATTATTAATGTGCTTTATTTGTTTTGCATTTCCAAGTACATGTCCTAGAGCATCCATCTACTTGGGGAAATGTGGTGAGGACAGAAAAACAAAAATAAAGACTGATGTACTATTCAGCATCTCACATACAGAATAGGATTTAGCAGAAAGTCAATAAGCTTAGAGCCACGCATTTTTTAAAAAGAAAGGATTTCTCAAATGCTCTTATTTCCTCCTTTAGTGTATCAACCAATCCGGGAACACCCAGGCCTACTGAGTTCTTAGTGCTGAGAAAATTCCATTTCCACCTGTGAATGCAATGGCAGGAAATCTCTTGTTCAGTTGTAGAAAGAGATCAAAATGTAGGTAAAGAAAAACAAAAACCTCCCCATTTCCGGCTTGGGGAAGTATAGGGAACAGAAGGGAAAGAAAAATGAGATTCAAGTGTTCAGTCTTATGTCTCCTGATATGCCCCTCTCGGATTTTTGCCTAGAGAGGGTTATTTGTGTCATATAAGGGAAGAAACCTCAACGAGAAGGGACCTTTGCTCCATTTTCTTCCTTTGGGATTCAAGGAGGAGATGACCAACATAGAGCCACTCAGCCTAACAAGAAAAGCAGACCATGTTGTTAGAGAATTATCTGGATTAGTACTTCTGATCCTCCTTTAAGACCCATGATGTGTGGGTGTCTGAGTTGAGAGCCAGCCAGACTGATGTGGGGACTACTATGCTGGGTAGGGCAAGGTGACACCACAGTAGAAGGTGGAACTGGGTGGCCTGGTCAGAGGGCTAGATGGGAGGCAAAGTGGAGAACAAGGGTCCAAAACCAGTGATAACTCAAGAACAGGGGCCCCTCCACCCACTACCATGGAGACACCTAAGCCTCTTCATGTACCCAGGTACCATCCTAGGAAGGAAAATAAAGGGAGATGGGACCTAAGCAATTTTACCTAATAGGAATTGAAAAGTACACAAAGGAACAGCTGAAAGTTTTTTGATCAGATCAAGCTTACTCTAAATTGGATATTTTGTTACATTTCCCTACTCACTCTCAAGAAGAATTTCAGAATTAGTTCCTTGGGGGATTCTTTTGCACATTAAGTTTAAGAACTATTACCCAACCTTCTAGTCATGCTTGCAAAAATTAAAACTAAGTTAAATTTTCTGGATTAATTGATCATGAGAAGAACAGATATCCTTGGTACTTAAATTAGAAATTTCTCCCTAGGGTCCTCCTAGCAAAAATCTCATGCATGTTTTCAGTAGCAAACTTTCAGTAGACACACAAATGTACTTCTTGAGACTCTTCTAGAATATTCTTTAGTCTATGCTGATGACACCCCAGCAAAAAGCACAATCTAATGCTAAACCAACATTATACAGCAGAGGATCCAGCTTACCAAAGGATGGAGCTTGTTCAGAGGTAAGCTTTAGAATATCTATGAAATTGATAAACGTGAAGGCCTTTAAGCAAACTTCCCTTCATAAATTCTGTTCAGCTAAATTTCTGCTAAATGGTGGGTGGGCCTCAAGTTCAAGTGGGTAATCATTGTGGGGCTAGCTTATGTCACTTGTTAAAGACAGACATGTATCTAAGCAGACAGTATAGATTAGTTTGGTATCATTTTATAAAAATTGAGTCATTTAATAAGAACAATGCTGTATAGGTTTCCTAGGGTTGTCATAACAAAGTGCCACAGACTAGGCATCTTAAACAACAGAAATTTATTTTCTCATAATTCTGGAGGCTAGAAGTCCAAGATCAAGGTGTCAGCAAGGTTGGTTTCTTTTGAGGCCTCTTCTCTTGGTTTGCAGATGACTGTCTTCTCCCTGTGTCTTCATACGGTCCTCCCACTGTGCATGTCTGCATCTTAACCTCTTCTTATAAGGACACCAGTCAGACTGAGTTAGAGCCCACCCATATGACTTCATTTTACCTTAATTACCTCCTTAATGGCCTTATATCTCAAAATACAGTCACATTCTGAGGTACTAGGGGATTAGGACTTCAACATATGAATTTGTAGGGAGGGGAGACAATTCAGCCCATGACACATGCCTAAATAGGAGATCATACTGCTGGCTACAGGGATGGGTGCAGGAGTAAGCATGTTCCTCAAAGTCAGGCCAATAAGATTCTATTTCTCTGTGGAAAATAAGAGTTTCTTTCCATTGGGATTATCAGTTGTGGGAATGTAGCCAGGAGTTGGTTCACTATCCACCCCATATCTGGGGTAGGCTGCAGTCCACCCACCTGAACGTCATGGAGAAAGAGTGTGGGGAAAGTATGCATACAGTTGTACATGATCAGGGCACAAAGGCACAAGCTGAGTGGTGAACTGAGAGGATGATGGTAGGATGTATTCCAGTCTCCAAATCAGGTACCCTAGATTGGATCATCTGGCTGAAAGGAGCATCTTTCGTACATTCACAGAGAGTCGCCACATGCTCTACAGCCCTGGGAGACTGCAGACGTTTACTAGGCAGGCAAAACTACCCAATGTCCACTACTCGTTTCCATAACCTTTCTGTCCTTCCTAAAGTTTCTTATATGCATATTCAATGTATTCTGTGGGCCCTACGTTCATAAACTTTGGTCCACTAATTTCAAAAATACAGAGCTCTCTCCCTGTTATACTACTCAAAGCCTTTGTATCTGGAATTGTGCTCCATGTTCCCAGGTCCCTAGGGTCATTCCCCATCAGGCCCTAGGGATAGTCCCATCATTTTTTTCATACATCTCACACATCTTGCACATCGGCCTCCATAATAAAGTTTCCTTCAGTCTCCACTGGCAATCCATTCTTCAGTGGCTGAGGCCTTGCTACCATGTGCACCTTCCTGAAGCTTTTTTTCAGGTTCAGTGTGTGTGTGTGTGTGTGTGTGTGTGTACATTTTTTTTCTTATTATAGCCATCAGCATTCGACTAAAGAGAAACAGAACTGCTAAGAATGGTCTCCAATAGAAATTTATTATAGACGTTAGACTGTACATAATCATGGAAGCTGAAGGAGTCTGTGCAATTACACGAGATCAGCCAGAAAGGAAGCTGGATGAGGATGAGAAGATGGATAAATGGAAACTGACATCTGCTTTTCACCACCTCCAAGTCTGGTGCCTTGGATGAGCTACAGGAGAAACCGTGCTCTAACCACAGAGCTGCATATATTTGTAGCCCAGGATTCAAAGAGCAGATCTGGTGGGAGCTGGGAGCAGGATGAGTGTGGGTGCTGTCCCCCAGCAGCAAGGTGAGCTGGCAGACCACAGACAATGTATGTGAGCTGCCACAATGTCTGGTATGCTGCACCAGCCTTCCAAAAATAACAAAAAGGCTTTGACTTCACTTTGGCCTTTCAAATCATGTGTGAATTTTCCTAGCGGTCAACTTGAATGGGAAACTAAACAGAAAAGGGTATTCTGGGAAATGTAGTTCTGCTTAGTTACACTGGCAGAGTACAAGACATCAGACATAGTAAATCTAAATCTACTCACTTGAGCCAAAATTCAAGATGGCAGAGGAGTAAGACATGGAGATCACCTTCCTCCCCACAAATACATCAGAAATACATCTACATGTGGAACAACTCCTACAGAACACCTACTGAACGCTGGCAGAAGACCTCAGACTTCCCAAAAGGCAAGAAACTCCCCACGTACCTGGGTAGGGCAAAAGAAAAAAGAAAAAACAGAGACAAAAGAATACGGATGGAACCTGCACCTCAGGGAGGGAGCTGCAAAGGAGGGGAAGTTTCCACACACTAGGAAGCCCCTTCCCTGGCAGAGATGGGCGGGGGAAGCTTCAGAGCCACGGAGGAGAGTGCAACAAGAGGGGTGCAGAGGGCAAAGCAGAGAGATTCCAGCACAGAGGACCAGCACTCACCTGCCCGAGAAACCTGTCTGCTCACCTGCTGGGGCAGGTGGGGGCTGGGAGCTGAGGCTTGGGCTTCGGAGGTCAGATCCCAGGGAGAGGACTGGCGTTGGCTGCGTAAACACAGCCTGAAGGGGCCAGTGCGCCAAAGCTAGCTGGGAGGGAGTCCGGGAAAACGTCTGGAACTGCCTAAGAGGCAAGAGACCATTGCTTCGGGATGCACAAGGAGAGGGGATTCAGAGCACCGCCTAAACAAGCTCCAGAGATGGGCACAAGCCGCGGCTATCAGCGCAGACCCCAGAGACGGGCATGAGATGCTAAGGCTGCTGCTGCAGCCACCAAGAAGCCTGTGTCCAAGCACAGGTCACTATCCACACCTCCCCTCCCGGAAGCCTGCACAGCCCGCCACTGCCAGGGTCCCGTGATCCAGGGACAACTTCCCCGGGAGAACACACGGCCCGCCTCAGGCAGTTGAGACGTCATGATGGCCTCTGCTGCCGCAGGCTCGCGCTGTCCCCCTCCCTCCCTCCTGCCTGAGTGAGCCAGAGCCCCCTAATCAGCTGCTACTTTAACCCGGTCCTGTCTGAGCTAAGAACAGACGCCCTCAGGAGACCTACACACAGAGGCAAGGCCAAATCCAAAGCTGAGCCCCAGGAGCTGCGCGAACAAAGAAGAGAAAGGGAAATCTCTCCCAGCAGCTTCAGGAGCAGTGGATTAAATCTCCACAATCAACGTGATGTACCCTGCATCTCTGGAATACCTAAATAGACGAGTTATCTCAAAATTGAGGGGGTGGACTTTGGGAGCAACTGTAGACTTGGAGTTTGCTTTCTGCATCTAATTTCTTTCTCGTTTTATGTTTATCTTAGTTTAGTATTTAGGGTTTATTATCATTGGTAGATTTGTTTATTGATTTGGTCGCTCTCTTCATTTTTTCTTTTTATATATAGATTTATTTTTCCTTTTTCTCTTTTTGTGAGTGTGTATATGTATGCTTCTTTGTGTGATTTTGTCTGTATAGCTTTGCTTTTACCATTTGTCCTAGGGTTCTGTCTGTCCTTTTTTTTTTTTTTTTTTTAGTACAGTTTTTAGCACTTGTTATCACTGGTAGAAGAATTATTTGATTTGGTTGCTCTCTTCTTTCCTTCTTTTTTTAAATTACTTTTTATTTTTTTTTACTTTTAGTAATTTGTTTTATTTTTTATGGTAATAACTTTATTTTATTGTATTTTATTATTATTCTTTCTTTATTTATTTCCTCCCTTTTCTTCTGAACCGTGTGGCTGACAGTGTGTTCATGCTCCGGCCATGTGTCAGGCCTGTGCCTCTGAGGTGGGAGAGCAGAGTTCAGGATATTGGTCCACCAGAGACTTCCCAGCTCCACGTAATGTCAAATAGCAAAAGCTCTCCCAGAGATGTCCATCCCAACGCTAAGACTCAGCTCTACTCAACAACCAGGAAGCTACAGTACTGGACACCCTATGCCAAACAACTAGCAAGACAGAAACACAACCTCACCCATTAGCAGAGAGGCTGCCTAAAATCATAATAAGGTCACAGACATCCCAAAACATACCACTGGACAAGGTCCTGCCCATCAGAAAGACAAGATCCAGCCCCATCCACCAGAACACAGCCACCAGTCCCCTCCACCAGAAAGCCTACACAACCCACTGAACCAACCTTAGCCACTGGGGACAGACACCAAAAACAAGGGGAACTATGAACCTGCAGCCTGAGAAAAGGAGACCCCAAACAGTAAGTTAAGCAAAATGAGAAGACAGAGAAACACACAGCAGATGAAGGAGCAAGGTAAAAACCCACCAGACCAAACAAATGAAGAGGAAATAGGCAGTCTACCTGAAAAAGAATTCAGAGTAATGACAGTAAATATGATCCAAAATCTTGGAAATACAATGGAGAAAATACAAGAAACGTTTAACAAAGACCTAGAAGAACTAAAGAGCAAACAAACAATGATGAACAACATAATAAATGAAACTAAAAATACTCTAGAAGGAATCAATAGCAGAATAACTGAGGCAGAAGAACAGATAAGTGACCTGGAAGATAAAATAGTGGAAATAACTACTGCAGAGAAGAAAAAAGAAAAAAGAATGAAAAGAATTGAAGGCAGTCTCAGAGACCTCTGGGACATTAAATGCACCAACATTCAAGTTATAAGAGTCCCAGAAGAAGGAGAGAAAAAGAAAGGGACTGAGAAAATATTTGAAGAGATTATGGTTGAAAACTTCCTTAATATGGGAAAGGAAACAGTCAATCAACTCCAGGAAGCACAGAGAGTCCCATACAGGATAAATCCAAGAAGAAATATGCCAAGACACAAATTAATCAAACTTTGTATTTAAAAAACTAAATACAAAGAAAAATTATTAAAAGCAGCAAGGGAAAAACAACAAATAACATACAAGGGAATCCGCATAAGGTTAACAGCTGATCTTTCAGCAGACACTCTGCAAGCCAGAAGGGAGTGGCAGGACATATTTAAAGTGATGAAAGGGAAAAACCTACACCAACATTACTCTACCCAGCGAGGATCTCATTCAGATTCAAAAGAGAAATTAAAACCTTTACAGAAAAGAAAAAGCTAAGAGAACTCAGCACCACCAAACCAGCTTTACAACAAATGCTAAAGGAACTTCTCTCGGCAGGAAACACAAAAGAAGGAAAAGACCTACATAACAAACCCAAAACAATTAAGAAAATGGTAATAGGAAGATACATATTAATAACTACCTTAAAGGTAAATGGATTAAATGCTCCAAACAAAAGACACAGACTGGCTGAATGGATACAAAAAGAAGACCCATATATATGCTGTCTACAAGAGACCCACTTCAAACCTAGGGACACATACAGACTGAAAGTGAGGGGATAGAAAAAGATATTCCATGCAAATGGAAAACAAAAGAAAGCTGGAGTAGAAATTCTCATATCAGACAAAACAGACTTTAAAATAAAGACTATTACAAGAGACAAAGAAGGGCACTACATAATGATCAAGGGATCAATCCAAGAAGAAGATATAACAATTGTAAATATTTATGCACCCAACATAGGAGCACCTCAATACATAGGCAAATGCTAACAGCCATAAAAGGGGAAATCGACAGCAACACAATCATAGTAGGAGACTTTTACACCCTACTTTCACCAATGGACAGATCATCCAAAATGAAAATAAATAAGGAAACACAAGCTTTAAATGATACATTAAACAAGATGGACTTAATTGATATTTATAGGACATTCCATCCAAAAACAACAGAATACACCTTCTTCTCAAGTGTTCATGGAACATTCTCTAGGATAGATCATATCTTGGGTCACAAATCAAGCCTTGGTAAATTTAAGAAAATTGAAATCGTATCAAGTATCTTTTCCGACCACACACTATGAGACTAGATATCAACTACAGGAAAAAATCTGTAAATAATGCAAACACATGAAGGCTAAACAATACACTACTAAATAACCAAGAGATCAATGAAGAAATCAAAGAGGAAATTAAAAAATACCTAGAAACAAAGGACGATGAAAACACAATGACCCAAAACCTATGGGATGCAGCAAAAGCAGTTCTAAGAGGGAAGTTTATAGTAATACAAGCTTACCTCAAGAAACATCTCAAATTAACAACCTAACCTTACACTTAAAGCAATTAGAGGAAAAAAAAAGAAAAACACTCCAAAGTTAGCAGAAGGAAAGAAATTATAAAGATCAGAGCAGAAATAGATGAAAAAGAAGTGAAGAAACAATAGCAAAGATCAATAAAACTAAAAGCTGGTTTTTTGAGAAGATAAACAAAATTGATAAACCATTAGCCAGACTCATCAAGAAAAAAAAAGGAGAAGACTCAAATCAATAGAATTAGAAATGAAAAAGGAGAAGTAACAACTGACACTGCAGAAATAAAAAGGATCATGAGAGATTACTACAAGCAACTATAGGCCAATAAAATGGACAACCTGGAAGAAATGGACAAATTCTTAGAGAAGCACAACCTTCCGAGACTGAACCAGGAAGAAATAGAAAGTATAAACAGACCAATCACAAGCACTGAAATTGAGACTGTGATTAAAAATCTTCCAGCAAACAAAAGCCCAGGACCAGATGGCTTCACGGGCAAATTCTATCAAACATTTAGAGAAGAGCTAACACCTATCTTTCTCAAACTCTTCTAAAATATACCAGAGGGAGGAACACTCCCAACCTCATTCTATGAGGCCACCATCACCCTGACACCAAAAACAGACAAAGATTTCACAAAGAAAGAAAACTACAGGCCAGTATCACTGATGAACATAGATGCAAAAGTCCTCAACAAAATACTAGCTAACAGAATCCAAAAGCACATTAAAAGGACCATACACCATGATCAAGTGGGGTTTATTCCAGGAATGCAAGGATTCTTCAGTATACGCATATCAGTCAATGTGATAAACCATGTTAACAAATTGAAGGAGAAAAACCATATGATCATCTCAATAGATGCAGAAAAACCTTTCAATAAAACTCAACACCCATTAATGATAAAAATCCTGCAGAAAGGAGGCATAGAAGGAACTTTCCTCAACATAATAAAGGCCATATATGACAAACCCCCAGCCAACATCATCCTCAATGGTGAAAAACTGAAAGCATATCTTCTAAGATCAGGAACAAGACAAGGATGCCCACTCTCACCACTCTTATTCAACATAATTTTGGAAGATTTTGCCACAGCAATCAGAGTAGAAAAAGAATTAAAAGGAATCCAAATTGGAAAAGAAGAAGTAAAGCTGTCACTGTTTGCAGATGACATGATACTATACATAGAGAATCCTAAAGATGCTACCAGAAAACTACTAGAGCTAATCAATGAATTTGGTAAAGTAGCAGGATACAAAATTAAGGCACAGAAATCTCTTGCATTCCTATACACTAATGATGAAAAATCTGAAAGAGAAATTGAGGAAACACTCCCATTTACCGTTGCAACAAAAAGAAAAAAATACCTAGGAATAAACCTAGCTAAGGAGACAAAAGAGCTGTATGCAGAAAACTATAAGACACTGATGCAAGAAATTAAAGATGATACAAATAGATGGAAAGACAGACCATGTTCTTGGATTGGAAGAAACAACATTGTGAAAATGACTATACTACCTAAGGCAATCTACAGATTCAATGCAATCCCTATCAAACTACCACTGGCATTTTTTACAGAACTAGAACAAAAAATTTCACAATTTGTATGGAAACACAACAGACCCCAAATAGCCAAAGCAATCTTGAGAAAAAAAGAGAGAGCTGGGGGAATCAGCCTCCCGGACTTCAGACTATACTGCAAAGCTACAGTAACCAAGAAAGTATGGTACTGGCACAAAAAAAGAAATATAGATCAATTGAACAGGATAGAAAGTCTAGAGATAAACCCATGCACATATGGTCACCTTATTTTTGATAAAGGAGGCAAGAATATGCCATGGAGAAAAGACAGCCTCTTCAATAAGTGGTGCTGGGAAAACTGGATAGGTACATGTAAAAGTATGAAATTAGAACACTCCCTAACACCATACACAAAAATAAACTCAAAATGGGTTAAGACCTAAAGGTAAGGCTAGACACTATAAAACTCTCAGAGGAAAACACAGGCAGAACACTCTATGACATAAATCACAGCAAGATCCTTTTTGACCCAGGTCCTAGCGAAATGGAACTAAAATCAAAAATAAACAAATGGGATCTAATGAAACTTAAAAGCTTTTGCATAGCAAAGGAAACCATAAACAAGACGAAAAGACAACCCTCAGGATGGGAAAAAATATTTGCAACTGAAGCAACTGACAAAGGATTCATCTACAAAATTTACAAGCAGCTCATGCAGCTCAATATCCAAAAAACAAACAACCCAATCCAAAAATGGGCAGAAGACCTAAATAGACATTTCTCTAAAGAAGATATACAGATTGCCAACAGACACATGAAAGAATGCTTAGCATCACTAATCAATAGAGAAATGCACATCAAAACTACAATGAGGTATCACCTCACTCCAGTCAGAATGGCCATCACCAAAAAATCTACAAACAATAAATACTGGAGAGGGTGTGGAGGAAAGGTAACCCTCTTGCACTGCTGGTGGGAATGTAAATTGCTACTGCCACTATGGAGAACAGTATGGAGGTTCCTTAAAAACTAAAAATAGAACTACCATACAACACAGCAATCCCACTACTGGGCATATACCCTGAGAAAACCATAATTCAAAAGAGTCATGTACCACAATGTTCACTGCAGCTCTATTTACAATCGCCAGGATGTGCAAGCAACCTAAGTGTCCATTGACAGATGAATGGATAAAGAAGATGTGGCATATATATACAGTGGAATATTACTCAGCCATAAAAAGAAATGAAATTGAGTTATTTGTAGTGACATGGATGGACCTAGAGTCTGCCATACAGAGTGAAGTCAGTCAGAAAGAGAAAAACAAATACCGTATGCTAACACATATATATGGAATCTAAAAAAAAAAAAATTGTTCTGAAGAATCTAGGGGCAGGGCAGGAATAAAGACACAGACATAGAGAATGGACTTGAGGACACGGGGAAGGGGAAGCTGGAACGAAGTGAGAGTGGCATGGACATATATACACTACCATATGTAAAATAGATAGCTAGTGGGAAGCAGCCACATAGCACAGGAAGGTCAGCTCAGTGCTTTGTGACCACCTAGAGGGGTGGGATAGGGGCGATGGGAGGGAGACTCAAGAAGGAGGAGATGTGGGGATATATGTACATGTATAGCTGATTCACTTTGTTATAAAGCAGAAACTAACACACCATTGTAAAGCAGTTATACTCCAATAAAGATGTTAAAAATAAATAAATAAATGCATTCATTTGATTATAATGCAGTTGTCCACTTTTTAAAGTGCAGTGTACATATAAGTCCATATTAAGGCTCTTCTAAGAAAGATATACTCAAAATAAAACTTTATAAACCTTAGCCAATAATTAAATGCTAATATCTTTAGCTGGAAAGAATAAGTTTATGTTGAAAGATAGTAATTTCTTAGCCTAAATGTGTCATACTTTGTACATTTGATACAGTTTACACAATGGCTTCACATGGATTATTACCTAAACATCCAGTCATCCCCCAAGATCTGTAGGGTCCAAGGCCTCTGAACTTAAATTAATTAAATGTATTAAATGTGGTATTTTAAAATTAATTAATTTATTTATTATTTATATTTGGCTATGTTAGGTCTTCGTTGCTGTGCGCAGGCTTTCTCTAGCTGCAGCGAGTGAGGGCTTCTCCCTTGCAGTGTGTGGGCTTCTCATTGCAGTGGCTTCTCTTGCTGCGGAGCACGGGCTCTAGGCATGCAGGCCTCAGTAGTTGTGACACACAGGCTCAGTAGTTGTGGCTCATGGGCTCTAGAGCACAGGTTCAGTAGTTGTGGTGCACGGGCTTAGTTGCTCTGCAGCATATGGGATCTTCCTGGACCAGGGATCGAACCCGTGTCCCCTGCATTGGCAGGCAGATTCTTAACCACTGCACCACCAGGGAAGTCCCCCACTGTGTATTACCTCACAAGACTCTGGCCCTTGGGTCTTCCACAGGTTTCATTCTTATAAACAGCTTTAGGAAACTTAAAAGGTTAAATCTGTTTCCATGTTGATATGTTGGTGGTGGCTTCCCATATAAGGTAAATATCCAATTATAGGGGATTAGTTAAACACATTTTGATTCATCTATATAATGGAGAACTATTCTGCTTTTACAACTGATATTGTAGAGCAGCATATTTAATTACTCAGTACTATGTTCATTAAAATAAAGCAAGTTACATAAGAAGATAGTCTCATTTTTGTAATCCGTGGCACATATGTGTGATAGAACTGTCCACATGCAGATACACTGAGTCGAGGTGCTTGGCTGGAGTATTTGTTGCTGGCAGCCAGGAGTCATAGGAAGCAGACACACTAAGTGTATGATATGAACTAACTTAGGAACTTGGTTTGTCTTTTATCCTTTCACTCTCTTTGGCTTTAGAAACTTCAAAAGCTGCAAGACACGTAAAGTTTATCTGGATTATCTTGTCATTTGGAGCACTCGGGTGTCTGCTTCAATATGCCTTAGAATCACAATTGCCAAATGAGAGCGATACTTTGTGCTTCTCACATAGCTTCTTACCAAGGATCCCAAAGCACCAGAGAAGTGTTATTTTTGCCTTCCTTCACTTCTCTGAAGAAACTCAGGATAAAGTCCTGGATAATTTGACTCATAAAATGTATCAATTAATCCAAAACCAAACTGTCCAGGGCATGCTTCTACAAATAAATGTATTTTCATTCCTGGTTCATGGTCTCAAAAGATATGAATCCCACAGAACCATAAGAGGAATATGGAAATTAATAAAAATGTAGGTTATCTTCAGTCTAAAGATTACATATCTACATAGAAGATAAGTACTTGTATCTGAAAGCAATACCAAACTTCTTGGCCTCTTATGCAGCACACTGTACATTTTTTTTTCCTTTCTGCATCTTTGTGCTGGCCTTTCAACTTTTAAAAGCAAATGACAGTCCCTTGCTATTTAAATTCATAACAGGAATGCAACCAGAGATAAATTATTTTCTCAAATATAAGGTTATAGCTGTGTGATCTGATTTAAATCAGCTTTAGTGATTACTGGGTAGAAGCCATTCATTTTAGCCTCCATCTTCACTTATCAGCATGAGGCATCTGCCTGGTACACATCTTGCCCAAGCTTAGTCTGCAATCAGTGGCAATGACTAAAAGAAAGACGTTGGTCTCCTCACCCTCACCCCATGCTGCTACATACCAAACTATTTTTCCCTTCATTATTTTAATTCCCAAGTTATGATTTGGTCACACAAGTTTCATAAATAAAAATTCATTTTATGTTGAAGTCCAGGATATTTTGAAAGAGTGAATCATTTTCATTTATAGTCAATACTTTAAGGCATTTATTTAGTTAATTGCTGCAATGTATCTTTCTTTGGTTAATTTTTGCTTCTATGAAAAATCTGCATTAGATATTTGTTTATTCACACACATAATTTTTAGAGCCTGGGAGATTTAAAAAGCCAAGGATTACTAACTATTATCTGGACATGTTTAAGAGACCTACTCACTAATTTAGAGAAATAAATTACAATAGGATTCATACATATATGAATATAGGTTATATTTTAAAAACTGGGATTTTTCTCCCTGGCATGTGGAACTTTCTGGTTTTGTTTTTATTCTACACATTTAACTCTGAAATAAATAGGTTGCTACATACCATAGTAATTGTGGATGGACAAGGGTCAGCAGGAAACAATAAACTGTCAACACAAACTAACGACGACTGAGCACGGGTAGCAAATAGGACATGAGTGTTTTATGAGGAAAGGTCAGGAGGTTCCAGTCACAGGGAAGAAAGATGGGTTTTGCCATCCAAACTGAACACACTTTACAAGTTAATTAGGCTTCTAGAACTTGTTCCAGATGGTGGAGAAATCGTGTGGGAGACAGATATATGCCAGTGACAGAGGAGTCAGGGATGAAACCCAGAGCAAAGTCTGGTGTTGAGGAGATCAGGGAACAAGTAGATTAGAGAGAGGAGAAAACAGAGAGGTGGGACATGGAGCGATAAGAGGAGATGAGGGCAACATAAAGCCAGAGGTGAGGTTGAGGGCTTCCACGAAGGACAGGGAAATGGGAAAAGCACAGTGGTCTCGTCTCCAGGCAAGGCCACCCCACCAGGCACACAGTTAGTGTCTTCTTCACCTGCTCTCTGCGGCCACCCAGTGCAGATGGAGACAGCCACTAAACCTCAGAGCCAGATGTGGTGCAGTGCAGAGGATTCCCCAGCCAAACGGAGAGGTGTTGAGTCAAAAAACGATGCACAGACACATACTCTCTCTCTGCGTCTCATATCTACTGACTCACAATTATACTGAGTTTACACTTTTTAAGTATTCCATGAGGTCAAATTAATTATATATATGCCAAAAATTATATATGTAAAAATATATATTATGCAAAATATTTATCAAAAGAGTTCATATCCTATATAAACTAAATTATAAAAATGATACATTGCAAACATTCCTTAATAAAGTGCTGTGACTTATCACTACATTGTGAGACAAGGCTGGGACCAGGGTGAGAAAAGTTAGGCACTTGCTTTGGGCACAAAATTTAAGGAGCCTTCCAAAATCTTAGCAATCAAGAAAAGTAACATTTTAATGCAGTATTTTTTGAAATATAAAATTTTAATTGTCCAGATTTCAGACAATACTACAAAGCTACAGTAATCAAAACAATGTGGTATTGGCACAAAAACAGACATATGGATCAATGGAATAGAATAGAGAGCCCAGAAATAAACCCACACACCTATGCACAATTAATCTTCAACAAACGAGGCAAGAATATACAATGGGGAAAAGATAGTCTCTCCAGCAAGTGCTGTTGGAAAAGTTGGACAGCCACATGTAAATCAATGAAGTTAGAACACACCCTCACACCATACACACAAAAAAAACTCAAAATGGCTTAAAGACTTAAATATAAGGGCCTCCCTGGTGGCGCAGTGGTTGAGAGTCCGCCTGCCGATGCAGGGGATACGGGTTCGTGCCCCGGTCTGGGGGGATCCCATATGCCGCGGAGCGGCTGGGCCCGTGAGCCGTGGCCGCTGGGCCTGCGCATCCGGAGCCTGTGCTCCGCAACGGGAGAGGCCACAACAGTGAGAGGCCCGCATACCGCAAAAAGAAGAAAAAAAAAAAAAAAAAAAGACTTAAATATAAGACATGATACCACAAAACTCCTAGAAGAGAACATAGGCAAAGCATTCTCTGACATAAATCGTACCAATGTTTTCTTAGGTCAGTCTCCCAAGGCAATAGAAATAAAAGCAAAGATAAACAAATGGGACCTAATCAAACTTATACGCTTTTGCATAGCAAACGAAAGAAACCATAAACAAAAAAAGACAACCTACAGAATGGAAGAAAAATATTTGCAAATGATGCAACCAACAAGGGTTTAATTTCCAAAGTATACAAACAGCTCATACAACTCAATAAAACCCCAAACAACCCAATCAAAAAATGGGCAGAACACCTAAATAGACATTTCTCCAAAGAAGACATACAGATGGCCAATAGGCACAGGAAAGGATGCTCATCATCACTAATTATTAGAGAAATGCAAATCAAAATTACAATGAGGTACCACCTCATACCAGTCAAAATGGCCATCATTAAAAAGTCTACAAATAATAAATGTTGGAGAGGGTGTGGAGAAAATGGAACCCTCTTACACTGTTGGTGGGAATGTAAATTGGTCCAGCCACTATGGAAAACAGAATAGAGGTTCCTATAAAAACTAAAAATAGAGTTATCATAGGATCCAGCAATCCCACTCCTGGAAATATACCCAGACAAACTATAATTCAAAAAGATACATGCACCCCTATGCTCACAGCAGCACTATTTGCAATAGCCAAGACACAGAAACAACCTAAATGTCCACTGACAGATGAAAGGATAAAGATGTGCTACATACATATATACAATGGAGTATTAGCCATAAAAAAGAATGAAATAATGCCATTTGGAGCAACATGGATGGAACTAGAGGTGATCATACTAAGCGAAGTTAAGTCAGAAAGAGAAAGACAAATACCAAATGATATCACTGATACGTGGAAGCTAAAATACGACACAAATGAACATATCTACGAAACAGAAACAGACTCACAGACATAGAGAAAAGACTTGTGGTTGCCAAGGGGGAGGGGTGTGGGGGAGAGAAGGATTGGGAGTTTGGGATTAGCAGATGCAAACTAGTATATATAGGATGGATCAACAACAAGGTGTTACTGTATAGCACAGGGTACTATATTCAATATCCTATAATAAACCACAATGGAAAAGAATATATATATACATAAAACTAAATCACTTTGCTGTACCAGAAACTTACACAACACTGTAAGTCAACTAACTTCAATAAAATTTTTAAAATATATTGCTAAAAAAATTAATTTATCCATGATGAACAAAGTATCCAAATGGCCATGATGAAGAAAATATCAAAATGTTAAATAAAGATCCCACGCACGGCTCACCTCCCTCCCTCACCCTAACCCTGGTTCTGTTGAATCCTGATTACCCAGGGATTTTTTGGCACCTCTGTAAATTTTCCGCCCGAGACCAAGTATCTCACTCACTTCACCCTAGTTCTGGCCCTAGCGTGAGGTCTTTGGTAAAAGAATAGGCCACTCTTAACCATCCTCAATCCTCCTGTCTCCCTCCCTGTGATGCCCACTGCATTTATGCAAAGCTACAACAGCTGAAGGGGCAAACTTTATACATCCTCAGATTCCACAGTCCCCTCGAAACTCCAGTCCCTGGCTGCTCTGGGCCTCACAGAGATAGTGCCCTCACTCCAGAGACAGAACCGACAAGATTAGATTCTGCTGAATCAATATTACCTGAGGCCTGTGTTCTCCCAGGAGCCCATCAATTCCAGGGGGATTTGGCCCCCCTGTCTTTACTCTCATTATATCCCCAGCCTCTACCACAGTTTCTGGTACACGGCATGCACCCCTCCCAAAACACTTGTTAAATTAACAAGGAACTCCTTTAGATTACACGCAGAGGTGAATAAAAGCAACCCCCAAAATAAAAGAAATTAAAGGTAGTTGAAGAAATGAATTAGTGTTGCATAAATTACAATTTAAAGAATCTGGGTTCAGAAAATCCAAATAGCTTAAAAAACAAATCAGCAGGCTCCCACAGTATGGCCAGCAACATTAGCGAGCGCTCGCTCTACTCTCTCTAATGGAGAAACAGCAGACTACAGAGACTGAGCTGCATCAGCCTCTATTTCCAACAGACTCATGTTCAACTTTTGGTCACACAAAAAAAAAAAAAAGCCAGGATAATTTTACTAATCCTTTTTCTTTTAAAAAAAGTTAATATAAAAAAGTTAATATAAAAATTATAGCAAAAAAGGAACCTGAACTTTAGTAACACAGCTGGAACAATCCGCAGCGGTGGTGGCAGCGTTGGGAGAAGAGATTTAATTTACTTGACTTTCTGTGGTTTTTGGTTGTTCGCTAGTCTCACGACGATGGAAGCTGCACATTTTTTCGAAGGGACCGAGAAGCTGCTGGAGGTTTGGTTCTCCTGGCAGCAACCTGACGCAAACCAAGGATCTGGGCATCTTCACACCATCCCAAGACACAAGTGGGACATACTTCTGAAGGATGTGCAATGTTCAGTCATAAGTGTGACAAAAACTGACAAGCAGGAAGCTTATGTACTCAGTGAGAGTATCATGTTTGCCTCCAAGAGACGTTTCATTTTGAAGACACGTGGTACCACCCTCTTGCTGAAAGCACTGGTTCCCCTGTTGAAACTTGCTAGGGATTACAATGGGTTTGACTCAATTCAAAGCTTCTTTTATTTTCATAAGAATTTCATGAAGCCTTCTCACCAAGGGTACCCACACGGGAGTTTCCAGGAAGAAATAGAGTTTCTTAATGCAATTTTGCCAAATAGAGCTGCATATTTTATGGGATGCATGAATTCTGATTGTCCGTACTTGTATACTTTGGATTTCCCAGAGTCGAGTAATCAATCAGCCAGATCAAACCCTGGAAATTCTGATGAGTGAGCTTGACCCAGCAGTTATGGACCAGTGCTACATGAAATATGGTATTACTGCAAAGGATGTCACTCATGAGAGTAGAATTTGTGATCTGATACCAGGTTCTGTCATTGATGCCACACTGTTCGATTCTTGTGGGTATTCAATGAATGGAATGAAATCAGATGGAACTTACTGGACTATCCACATCACTCCAGAACCAGAATTTTCTTGTGTTAGCTTTGAAACAAATTTAAGTCAGACCTCCTATGATGACCTGATCAGGAAAGTTGTGGAAGTCTTCAAGCCAGGAAAATTTGTGACCACCTTGTTTGCAGATCAGAGCTCTAAATGTCACACAGTGCTTTCTTTGCCCCAGAAGACTGAAAGTTTTAAAGGTCTTGATTGCCAGAGCGCTCTATTCAGTGATTACAATTTTGTTTTTACCAGTTTTGCTAAGAAGCATCAACAACAGCAGAGTTAAGAAAAATGACAAAAAAACGCAAAAAGAGAACACACATAGAAGAAGGTGGTGGCTGCTTTTTAGATATTGATACCAAGGGCCATGCTTTCCATAACCACCCCCTTGTAGTTGCAGAAAGCCCTAGATGTAATGACAGTGTAATTTTTTTTTTTTTTTTTTTTGCCGTACGTGGGCCTCTCATTGTTGCGGCCTCTCCCGTTGCGGAGCGCAGGCTCCGAACACTCAGGTTCCGGACACACAGGCTCAGCAGCCATGGCGCACACGCCCAGCCGCTCTGCAGCATGTGGGATCCTCCCGGACCGGGGCACGAACCCGTGTCCCCCGCATCGGCAGGCGGACTCTCAACCACTGCGCCACCAGGGAAGCCTAATCATTTTGAATTGTATACATTATTATATCAAGGAGTTAGATATCTTGCATGAATGCTCTCTTCTGCGTTTAGGTATCCTATGCCACTCTTGCTGTGAAATTGAAGTGCATGTAGAAAAAACCTTTCACTATATGAAACTTTACAACACTTGTGAAAACAATTCAATCTGGTTTATGCACAGTGTAATAATTCTCCAGGTATCATCCAAAATTCCCCACAGACAAGTCTTTTGTCCTCATTAGGTGTTGGCCTCAGCCTAGCCATCTGGGACTGTTCTATTCAACTGCTACCAGGATTTTGCATCCAGTTACCTCCACTTACTAGAACATATTCTCTACTAATGTTATTGAAAACAATTTCTACTTCATACAGATGTTTTTGCAGCACCAATCAAAGTTCTTCCACGAGTCGAGTCCTCTACGAAAATGACTGCAGTTATCCATTTCGTGTATTACTATCTCACTGCTTCCTATACTTGTATGACTTTAATTGATTCATTCCTCACCATGGTGTCTCCCTCCCAACCACACCCCCTCCATAAAGCAATACACTGTTACACTGTGGGTTTACACTAACCTTATACCCCAGAGGGGGGATGGGGGATGGACCCTGGGCTTAATTTTCTTTTAAGGTCAAGGGAGTTTGGCATTTTTCATTACCATGAGCTCTTCTGGAATAAGCTGGTGTTGATTAGCAAAGAAGGTGTAGGTTGATCCTAGGGGATACTGGCAGAACTGTATGGAAACTGTATGCCATTCTGTGCCCCCCATTAAATGAGATTAGCTTCTCATGAGTACCATGCCTTTATTAACTTGCTAAGTAGTAGTATAAAAGAATTATCACTAAATTTGTTAGCAAGGAGATTTAAGATAAAGGTTGTATTGGATTCAACAAGTCAAGTTAGCTCAGATGATTCACCTTAACTTTTACTTTTGTAGCCATTTCCACTAATTTCTATTAATAATATGCCATAAACTTTGGTTCAAAGCAGAACTGATGTCTTTGCCATCTTGTGACTTAAAAAGTTCTGTGACTTTGTGATGCATGTGATAGTGCTCTGACAGTTCCTCTTACTGGTGTTTCTTTCTCCATATGGAGTAACATCAAGTGATGAATGAGAACTGTTCAGGTTATTCAGACATACTACACAGTGAAGCAGAGTGCTATCCATAAAACATAACACACAAAATTCCAAAATGGTCAATGGGAAATGACTAGAAATACAGGCTTAAAAGAGTTTTTAGCCTTTTAGCTGTATTTGCTAATATGGACATTTCAGCAGCTGATAAATGAGCAAAGTTCACACAATATTGTATTTCTTCTTGTCCTCAAACAATTTTTGATTCTTTCTGGATTGATGCAGTGATGTTTTTGTTCCTTCTGTATTTATAAATGAAACACTTTTTTTTTTAGTGTTTCTAAACATAAATTCTACTTGGTTTGAAATCAAGTGGTTGGAACACTTTTGACTTTTAAACATGTTGTTGATTCAAAGCTTCACTGAAGAAGCTTTCAATCAATGGATCAGTCTGATTCTGTAATTAGCACACAGTACCTTATGTTTTGGTGCTATTATGAGGACAAATGCTCAAAGTGAATTTTGTTCTTGAACAGTGTCCCAGTAGATTTGATGAACATTTATTGGCTTGAGGTCTGATTTCCACCCCCCACAATAGATTTAAGATTTCTATTTAATGTTGAAAAACTGCACAAATTTGTATGGAACAAAGCCTAGAAAAATGAAAACTACAGATTGAATAGTAATCTAAATTAATCCTAGTGTGTATGATAGAGGAGGGAAAATTTTGGTGCCATAATTTCTCTCTTCATGGTGTTGGACTTAAATCAATTGAAATGTATTCCTGTACCACAATTTAAGCTTCAATAAAGGTTTGCTTAATTCATTGTCTAGTGACATTCAGAAAGTTTTCTGTTGATGTATTTTTTTAAATAGTATACATGACCAAATACTAGACCTCTGAAGTTTTTATAATTAATTGAGTAAATCAATATTTAATGATCATCTTTTAAAGATTTATAGGAGTTGTCATAAAGATACGATCTTTAAGCTCCTGGGAGAACAGATTTAAACTTTTTTTTTGGTCAGTGGCTTCATACCTGAAGCTCAAAGGAAATCATCTGGGCTATATACGAGGATATCAAAGAGTAGAAAGGGTGTAAGTAGTAAGAATAAGAATGCTAGAGTTTGGGGCTTCCCTGGTGGCGCAGTGGTTGAGAGTCTGCCTGCCGATGCAGGGGACACGGGTTCGTGCCCCGGTCTGGGAAGACCCCACATGCCATGGAGCGGCTGGGCCCGTGAGCCATGGCCGCTGAGCCTGCGTGTCTGGAGCCTGTGCTCCGCAACGGGAGAGGCCACAACAGTGAGAGGCCCGCATACTGAAAAAAAAAAAAAAAAAAAAAAAAAAAAAAAAAAAAAAAAAGAATGCTGGAGTTTGGAGCTAGAAGAATGAAAAGTCTGAAGGTGGAATAGTCCAACATTTATTATGAAAGAGCCTCTTGATGGTGGGGTGGGGGCAGAGTTTAACTCATGGTTATTTCTATTAACTAGAACAGAGTTATAAGCTTTTCATCATTGTGCCATGCAGGTACATATATCATCATCTGGCAAAATTTCAGTTCTTCATCTACAATAAGCTAAGAACTGGAATCTTATAAAAATGTGTATTTGGATCTTTCTCAGAATAAGCTTATCATAATATTGTCCAAAATCTGAGTTGAAAAGGGTTGATCGTAGAAGAGCAGGTTGTTACATATGTGTGCAATACCTACAGCACCAGATTCTCTTACATAAACTGGTAACTGAATTTGGCAGGCGCTTGGTGTTAATCAGATTCAGGGACATAATCTGAAAAATATGGTAAATGTGGTATCACACTATGAAAGATAAAAGGCTTTTATTGTCCTAGCCAGATAACTCACCATTTCCTGGCTACCCACCTTCAAATTTTACATTCCTATCTACCCTTCTCTTTTTGTCATAATGGAAGAAGTATTGGTCCTTTGGATTCCATCCACCCATTCCTACCTTCAGAGACTTTGTAACTGAGTTCACTGCAAGCATGTCCACTGTTGATCACCATCAGTTTGTTTTACTTTTCTAGTTTTTTTCCCACTTGCGTTTGCTCCTTAGGGTCCACTTTGTTAGTCCTTTACAAGATCCTTTACAAGAATTAACAAATGTCAATTCTTACCCCCAAACTGAACCCTCTTCAGACTACTTCTTGCAATCCAGAATTTTCCTGAGTTGCTCAGACCAGAAACCTAGGATGAAATTGAGGCAGGGTCATAGAGGTCTGTTATGTGACTAAGATTGGAAGAAAACCACTGGCAGTGTCAAGAGATGTCCAATATGCTGTTGGATATGTGAGCTAGGTGCCCATAAAAATAGGTCAAGATTTGTAATTAAACATCTTAATTGGATGTATATTAAAAAAAATAGTACCGTGAACCTTCACACCCTAGCTTCAACAGTCCTCAATTCTGCTTTGGCACATTCATCTGTCCGCTGTACACACCTCTTATTAGGTAAGATTTATAAAATTGAAATACACAAATCTTAACTACAATTTTGAAAATGGATACTTTTAGCCCACGGCCATATCAGAACAAAGAAAGGTTCCCTTATACTCCTACCTAAGCAACGAAGCACTACCGCTACTTTAGTTGGCAGTTTAACTACTATCCATATTTTTTCACCACAGACTAGCATTTCCTTCCTCCCCAGCTCTGAAACTAAATTGAATCACTTAATGCTTTCATTAGTATAAAGTTTTGAGAGGTTGAACCATGTATTTCTTTTTATTGCTGAGTAGTATTCCATTGTATCAATGTACCACAATTTGTCTGGCTATTCTCCTGTTAATGAACATTTTGTTTCCAATTTTGGGAAAATATGAATAAAGCTGCTATGAACATTTGGGAAAAAAATCAACAAACATGGGTTTAACACATCTGTCTAGAGCAGGAGCCCTTTTCTTGGGGTCCAGTAGGGAAATGGGCTGTGAAAGTAGAACCCTCAAAACTGATCACACATTCTATATGCATTTTTCAAAGTCTTCTTCAGATTTGGTTAATAAGCACTGTTCTAAAGACTTATAAATGGCAAAGCTCATCCCAGGCTTGGCTCAATAAAGCATTTTCTAGGGCCTCCCTGGTGGCGCAGTGGTTGAGAGTCCGCCTGCCGATGCAGGGGATACGGGTTCGTGCCCCGGTCTGGGAGGATCCCATATGCCGCGGAGTGGCTGGGCCCGTGAGCCATGGCCGCTGGGCCTGCGCATCCGGAGCCTGTGCTCCGCAACGGGAGAGGCCACAACAGTGAGAGGCCCGCATACCGCAAAAAAAATAAAATAAAATAAAATAAAAATAAAAATAAAGCATTTTCTATAAAATAAAATATCACTAATTATGATGCATTCCACTTCAACCTAGTGGGCTTTTCACCGATCTGGAGGATTTCTGGTGGCACCAATGATATTGCTTTTTAAATTCTCTTACTATTCTCAGGCCAAGTACACCTCTGCCCATAAGCATTCTAAAGTCAATTATTCAGCTTGTGTGTGACAGCCTGGAGCCTTGCCAGAGATGGATAGCAAAATCAACTACCGCTTTACAAGCAGCCGTTGCCTCCGGCCATTTAGTGACTTCACAGCCCTTGGAGGACAAATGTCTGCCTGTGACCTCTGACGATGCTTTCTTTACCTGTTAGTGCATTTTCCCCTCACCCTGCTCTCCACTTTGCCCCCAGAGTTCCTGCACACTCAGACCTACAAGTATTCCCAAGTATATAAGATTTAATGATTTTAAGTACTGGCAGGAGTCTGGATCATCTAACCCAAAGGTTTCCACACAGAAGAAAGGGATCAGCGGAATATCAAATGGGTCGGATTTTCCTTCCCACCCTTGCTGCTGCCTCCTTTCACATACATGCCAGCCAAGTCTCGGTGTTCTATGTAATAGTTAATGTGGGGAAAAAATCATTTCCATTAGAAGAGCACACTCATTCTGCAGAGGAAGACAAAACATTAAGCCACTGTATTACGCATGACTCTTGGTAGCAATAATAGAAATGCAAGGCAGGCTGCCTTAAGGTTGAAGAAACAGTGGAGAGACTTACTGGCTTATTAATAAAAGGACAGGGTCCCAGGGATCATTAGCTTCAGGCAAGCCCAGATGAGGGCTCACGAAGGATCCTTAGTACTAGTTCTCTATCTTGTGGTTTGGCTCCCTTCATGTGAGCATCCTTCTTAGCCTGGCCTTTCACTATGGCTGCCAGAGCTATAGCAAGCCCTGGGCACTCACCTCCCATAGCTCAGAAGCTTCAACAAACAGAGAGCTTAATTGCTCAATATTTCCAAATTAAGTCCTGAAATCGAATCTCATTGTCCAGGTCTCTGTCCTATGTCCCATACTTGAGCCCATCATTGCAAGCAGAGGGCATGGAACATAATGATTGGCCAGACTCGAGTAACATGTCCACATCTAGAGCAAGGGCATTAGACCAGCCTCACACAAACTGTGGGGACCGAGAACAAAGGGCAAGTATTCTCTTGGAGAAAACCCGGGGTGCTGTTAGTAGAAAAAAAGGATCTGATGCTGGGCAGTCTGATATAAACAAACATACAAAATCTAGACCTCATTACAAATGGGAAGATTAAGTGATATACCCAAGGTCAAATGTAACTCAGGAGTGACAGAGACAGGACAAAAACCTGTATTTCCTTTTTTTTCAGATTGGAATATATTTGACCTACATTTCTTTACATCCAATCTAGGTAGATACATTCATTTGCTAGGGCTGCCATAACAAAATACCACCAACTGGGTGGCTTAAACAACAATTGTGAGAAATTTATTTTCTCACAATTCTAGGGGCTAGAAGTCTGAGATCAAGGTGTCAGCATGGTTGGTTTCTTATGAGGCCTCTCTCCTTGATTTGCAGATAGCCGTCTTCTCCCTCTGTCTTCACGTGGTCTCCCCTCTGTGGGTGTCTGTGTCCTAATCTCCCCCTCTTATAAGGACACAAGTCATACTGGATTAGGGACCACCCTAATGATCTCATTTTAATTTAATTACTTATTGAAAGACCCCATCTCCAAATATAGTCACATTCTGAGGTTCTGGGGGGGTTAGGATTTCAACATATAAATTTGGAGGCAGGGAACACGACTCAGTCCATAGCAATGGGCTTCATTACACCAAGCAAGTTGTATGTACTTTACATAAATAAGTGAAGGTAAACACACAAATGGTGACCCCATACAAATATGGGTATGAACGTAGCTCTGTCCTGGCAATATAGACACAGGGGCACACATTTGCCATTTGAGTATCTTAGTGAGTGTATATTCACCAAGACGACCTAAACAAGTCAACAGCCTTTGTCCATCACAAATTTCATCAATAAAAGATTACATAAAGTGTACTTGCAGCAATTCTAACATTTTTTCCAAGTAAACTACTTTAAAAAATAGCAAGTTAGGGCCTCCCTGGTGGCGCAGTGGTTGAGAGTCCGCCTGCCGATGCAGGGGATGCGGGTTCGTGCCCCGGTCTGGGGGGATCCCATGTGCCGCGGAGCGGCTGGGCCCGTGAGCCGTGGCCGCTGGGCCTGCGCGTCCGGAGCCTGTGCTCCGCAGCGGGAGAGGCCGCAGCAGTGAGAGGCCCGCATACAGCAAAAAAAAAAGAAAAAAAAAAAAAAATAGCAAGTTCTCCTGAAATTTTTATCAAGTAAGACAAATCTTTTACACCATTTATACAAATGTCAGTTTCAACATTATCTTTTTCACACTCCTTATGCATAAGGCAATAAGGAATGGAAAGTACAGAGATTAATTTAGGTTAACAATTACCATAATTCACAATTGCATTAGCACCTATTAAGGTTCATTGTTCTGTGGAAATTTTAATGATACATTCCTGAGTGAATAAAAGCAGATGATGATTGGAAGTAAAATTGTTTCCATGTATGCTGACAGGACTGCTGAGTGTAATTATACATTTCAGAGGCGACCTGTTTGGAGTTTACTCCATAATTTTATGTAAATGTTAAATAACTTCATGCGTTCTTCCTCCTGGGTTAAATGCTAATTTGTGTTATTCCAACAAGGGGAGTGCTGCAGGGTTATTAACGGACTTGCTCTGCCAATGAAGCTGGCTTCTGAAAAATAGCTCCATGTACTTCAAAACGATAGAGGTGTCTTTGGTTTTTCTTCATTTTACATCTTGTTGGTGGGCTGCCAAACTTTTAGTTCTGAAAACAGCTATTCATTGTTAAAATTTGTAGCAAAGACCCAAGAAGTGAGAAATTATTCTCCTAAATATAATCAAGTTCATTCACAGTGCTGGTTTGCATCAACTTCTTAGTCCCAAAAGGATACAGGGAAATAGGTATAATAGTTTTAATATGTAGATACACATGGCTCTCTATGTGCAGATTTCTCCCAATTCCTAGAAACTAAAGCAGAACCAGTACATAGTAGGTGCCCTTAAGTATGCGCTGTCGGAAAAGTCCCAATCTTCACAAACCCTCATGAAACAAACAAGAATAAAGTCTGCTAAAAGCACAGTGGGCCTGTGGTGCTTCTGCAGAAATGCTCGCCCATACTGCCCACGTATATATGGCCCCAAACCAACAGAAAACCAGAAAAACAGATGGAAAAGGGAGAGGATATAAAAAACAGCACATCCATTTAAGAGAGTTGAAAAACAATAATATGTTCTCCTCCAGCTTCATTAGCAGATCCCAATATAAGACAATCAAAATACTCTGCTTTAATATTACAAGATACTTTGGAGAGGAGGTTGGAAAACGGTCAAATCATTTGTTTGGTCTCTGAGTGTCACAGAGAGGAATTTCAGGATGTGAGCTTTTGAAGGGGCCCATGAAGTCATCTGGTGAGGAAACACACCTAGTATGTTTCACAAAGACAGACCAGGTAGGCTGAGTACCAGGTAGAACGAGTACCTGCACTGCCTAACTCCCAGGCTCGTGTCCTCACTTCCATACACAGCCCAACCCTAGGCTGACCAGGCTTGAAAGTTCTCCTAACCCTTTCTCCAGGGGTCGGTGTTTTGGAATAAAAAGGACAGTGGCTGTAGGTTCAGACCAGTCAGGGTGAGTCTCAGCTCACTTGTCCAAACTATACCAGCCCTTTATCAAGGACATATGAACGATCAATAGGCTTTCTTATTATGAAATAGCCAGTAAGGATCTAGGTGGCCTGGAATGGACTGAAAAAGCAGGGACAGAAAGACACACACACACAAAAAAAAAAATCCTATCTTTATCTGCTGAGGCTCCCCTGGGACTGGTTCATCTTTTGGTCACAGAGGGAAGAGGGAATGGGAATTGGTAGGATAATTAAAAGGCTTAATATTTATTTGAATTCTTAAAAACAATCATTAACAAAGCATTTTAGGAACTGCTCTGATGCTCTGATAGCTATCCAACTTTAGGTGTACACATATATAGCTCAACAGAGGATAATCTGTACTATGATTTTCTTTATTTAATTCCACAAAACTCTGGAGACTCGTATACTATGCTTCACAATTACTTAGTCATATCAATGATTTCTCTTCTTCATACATCAATATCTAAGTGTCAGAGCGTCCATCTCCTTATCAGTGTATAAGTTTGCTGAATCAAGTCCCATTTGAGAAACATTCCTCAAATAGAATGTCATCATGAGTACTATCATCAAAATCACCCTCAATAAACATTAACTGATTTTCCTCCACTAAGCAAAAGCTTTATTTCTAAAGGAGATTTTAATCTATTTGCTGGAGACCAAAAACTACAATTAAAAGTCTGTAGTTGTCTAAACTCCAAAGGTTGTTGCCGGCATGGTATTTAAGTTCCCAAATTGCATTTGACTTTCCTTTGTGAGATCCTATTTCTCCAATATCTCTCCATCTCTCTTCTTCCCTCTATTCCTAACGTGCTTATGCCTGCTGTTCTACCAACGCAAAAACATGTTTCATAGAGAGTTTCCTCCATCTCAAGTTTTGCCAACTTTATCCCAGTTTCACAAACACATATACAGAGATGTCACATGTAGTGATAACATGGCCTAGAGTAAGATAAAACATAAGCCAATAGTGGATAAATTTTAAAACAAGGCACTATTTTGGTGATTCAGATAGCAGATGTCAACTCAGAATACATAGTGACACATATCAGGAGGCAACTGCTGTTGAGAATTTAGGAACTACAAATAACTATTGAATCATTTCCCAAACAACTCACCATGCTAAGGAAGAAGTCAAAAATAGAAGTACGTTAAGTACTTCAGTTTGTCTCCAAAGTAAGGGGCACTGATTATACTTATTTTTATTCTTAAACACTCTTTTACTAATACGAGCTAATGTCTGTGTTTATTGCCACCAGACCTAAAAGCGTTCCTTCCTGTCAGTATCTGTCTCTTTACCAGTTTTATTTTCCAACAAAGTACTTAAATTCTTGAAAATTTAATAAAAATTTATTTTTAATCTATCTGTCTTTCCCATTAGAACCAAGCTGAAAGAGAGAGAGCAGGGACTATCTCTGTCTTGGTTATGGCTGTATCTCCACGACTAGAGGAGTCTCTGACATGCAGTAGATGCTTGAAAAATATTTTTGAAAGAACTTAAGTGTGCATACTACGTAGTGGCAAAATAATTACTTAGTGGCTAAGTGGCTCTAAGAGTTTGCTTGATTAATTAACTGAAACCTGGTAGGCCACACTAAACCAAGATGAAATGCCAGGGCTCAGTTTGTATGTTGTAGAAGACAGCCTCCAAGACCCAGGGAAATTGGAATGCTAGAGAAGATTTGTCATCTAAGAACTGCTCACCCAACCCCTTCCTATACCCAAATAAGTTCTACCAAGACCCTTCACCAGAGCAGTGAGAAACACAACTGTCAAGGGAAGACCCTCGAGGGTGCTTGCTTCAGCATACTTGCCTTTGAAGCCTGGAGATCCTCTACCTATTCAGTCCAGGAACATCACTACTAATGTGCTGCTTGGGCCTCACCTATAGAGGCTCTGATTCCCAAGCTCCTGGAGCACCTAATGTAGTGTTTTGACACCCAAAAGTCTTCACCATCTGTCTCATTATCTCCAGCATTTACTTCTCTTTCAGTTTCTAGTCATGTAGGACATCCTACTGTAAAATGATTAAAGTCCCTATTGAAATAGCCCAGTCTGTTCCATCCAGAGCCCTCTGGAAAACAGACCAACCTTCAATAGAATTGATGTGGGCCTCCAGTGCCACAATTCTTTAATTTCTACTGACAAAGCTCTCTTTTTAGCAAAGCGCTTAGGCAGTCTAGGAAGAAAGAATACAAAGTACATTCAGGATCACAGCCTGACTCTGTACCCAAAATCACTGCTCCTGTTTGAAGGTCTCATTTCTGAGTCAGCCCCTGTACATCCAATTCCTTCTGCACATTCAGAGAATTTCTGCCACTGCTATTCTCTGAAACTGACTTCCATCGTGACCTTTCCAATTCACTAGTTTGTCTAAATCCCAGTAATGGTTGTGCCCAAGTTCTTTTCCTTGAGCATCCTGAACCCCAATAAAACTGGTGAGTGTGGCTTTTTAACTGTCAATTAATGGTACTATTTGTCCAGTCACAAGGAGGAACTTTAGTGGGGTGATGGCTCTCCATAGATAGGTAAATCTAAGCCTCTGGTCCAGCCCAGCTAAAACTCCCTCATGTGCAGAATTTTACCCAGGGTCAAAAACTCCTTCCTGGGGCCTCCCTGGTGGCACAGTGGTTAAGAATCCGTCTGCCAGTGCAGGGGACATGGGTTCAAGCCCTGGTCCGGGAAGATCCCACATGCCATGGAGCAACTAAGCTCGTGTGCCACAACTACTGAGCCTGAGCTCTAGAGTCCGTGAGCCACAACTACTGAGCCCACGTGCCACAACTACTGAAGCCTGCGTGCCTAGAGCCCATGCTCCGTAACATGAGAAGCCACCGCAATGAGAAGCCCGTGCACCGCAACAAAGAGTAGCCCCCACTCGCCGCAACTAGAGAAAGCCCATGTGCAGCAACGAAGACCCAAAACAGCCAAAAATAAAAATTAATTAATTAAAAAAAATTCTTTCCTTGTAGTAATTAAATTCATAGGGGCACTAGTGCATTTTTCAGAATGCTGGGATGCTAGCAATTTTGTGAATTATGTATTTTAAAATACTTCATTATGCTTATTCCTAAGAGTGGCGTTGAAACTGGGAAATGCAAGTACCATATTATTTGAATATTTTTAAGCTACATTGATTATTGGGGGATATAGCAACATATGTGTAATGATGAGATGGTACAGGTGTAGATTCACTATCCAATGGCATATTTACTTATCCCTCTTAAGATATTTTCAAATATCACAGTAAAATAAACTTTATGTGAAAAATGAAATACTTCAGAATCAGAGTAATTGTGTAAATTAAATTTCTAAAATGTACAGTTAACCCTGAAAGTTCACTTAGCAAATGTTTCTGTATACTTTTATAGTGAACACAAATCTAACATAGTAATGCCCCCCTTTTCTCTTTATTAGTAAAAGTGGATACACAAAAATTCAATTTATCATATTTTTTTAAATTCATAAGCATTATTTAAATCTTTACAAGTTTCTTGCATTTTGCAAAACCAGCATTTCTGTTAAAAAGGCATTATGTATAACTTGAGACTTTTACTGTAGCTTCTTACTGGTTAAAAGCTTTTTGGAAGGGAATAGGACCTACAAATCTGGTAACTTTATAAGTAAGAATTAAAAAGGTTTCATTGTGATTATATTTCAATCTAAACATCTCCACTGTCAGCTGTGAAAACACAAAATACAACTCAAATCCTATAAAACCTATGATAAATTTTTCCCCTATACATTAAATTGACTTAGTAATATTCTCTTAGGTAGATGTTTTCTTACTTCTCCTTGGTGCACTAAAACTCGACGTTAAATCAAAAAAAAAAAAAATCCAAATGAATTTTTAAACGTTCTTATGCCCCCATAAGTTAATAGGTACATGGAGCACAGGACAATTGTAGAAGCCAGTTTTTAAGAAAAGTCTTAAATTCATGTAATTTTAATCTTTTTAATAAAAAAATTCATCAAATGTGATTTAAGTTTTATATCTTTCTAAGACTTCTTATATAAATAAATTCACAAAGCAGAAAATGATCCTTTGACAGACCATGTTCACTGGCTTACAAATAAATTATGACTCTCTTCTAAACAGGGCCAATTAGGGTCACTTGCTATCACTCAGCAAATAGTTAGCCATCCATGTTTCCCAGAAAATGCTTCTGCTGTATTCATATAAAGCTCGGCTTTTTAATAAAAATTCAAGGACCTTTCCAAATTGAGCTTGGAAATCTTAGTTTAAACTGTCCTTTTGGTCCTGCATCTAATCACATGGAGTTCTGGTACCCGAGCCCACATAAGCACCAATATGGATTTCTACTGCCACAACCATTTGCATTGTATCAGCTTTAAATCTTGTTTAACTGAAGCTCAGACACCAAATGCCATTCCCTTGTTTCTCCATTCCAATAAGAACCTTAACTGTTGATACGCTGCACATGGTTTTACATTTATGTTTACTTTACAGTCACTCGTTTGATAATATATTAAGCTTGAGAGTAAACAGTCAAGAATTAGGCAAAGCACAAAACAAACTTTCAAAAATACTGCTACTTCCTATATGAAAACACATATGCACGTGCTTGCACACATAAACACACACTCAAATAATGAATTGTTTATTTTGATCACTCTCTATAACATCAAATAATGACTTGTTTATTTTGATTACCTTTTCTTAAACTAACTCTATCAGATGCAGGCATGCTCACGTAGGCCGGTAGTGAAAACTCGAAAGGACCATTCCTTGTTCCCTGCAGAAACTGTCAGTGGGACAGCTCACAACTCCAAGTCAATGTCCCCCAAAGTATGTTCCATGCAATTAATAAGCTGTTAATAAGTGTGTTAAGTGGCCAAATGATCTGCAAAACACTAGTTTACCCAAGTTAATTTTTTTATTACTGCAGGAGTTCTCAGCCTGTAATAGGGTAGTTGTGTTTTGATTCTGCAGAAGTGCTTTGAAGATGCAATGTGTCCCAGTTTTGTTTTACTTTAACCTAGAGCATCTTGAGAGTCTGAGGAAAACCCACTTTGGGAAAGAATGAGTTGAACAGACTTTCTAGGGTTACTGAAATAACTAGATAAGATAATGCATGTAAGTGCCCGTCACTGTGCCTGGCACATAAATGGCTTTATGATTAAAATTTTAGATACTATTATGAAAAGGTGCACCATTTCACATTCACACAAGCAATGTGTAAGGGTTCCAATTGTCCCACATCCTCTTTGACAAGTGTAATTTTCCTTTTATTTTATTATTATAGCAATCCCAGTGGGTGTGCAGTGGTAGATCACTGTAGCCTTAATTTACATTTCCCTAATGTTTAATGCTGTTAAGCATCTTTTTTATGTGCTTATTGACCACCCATATATCTTTTTTACAGAAGTGTCTTCAAATACTTTGCCCATTTTAAAATTAGGTTTTGTCTTTTTCCCGTTGAGTTGTAAGGGTTCTTTAATGTTTTGACTACTAGTCCTTTATCATATGTGATTTGCAAGTATTTTTTCCCAATCTATGGGTTGTCTTTCTCACTTTCTTGAGTGTCCTTTGATGCACAAAAGACTTTAATTTTGTTAAAGTCTAATTGATCTATTTTTTTCCTCTAGTTGCTTGTGCTTCTTAGAATCCTCTGATTTTATAGTTCTTCCTCTCACACTATCCAGTTGCTTCTAAATGAGATCAGTTATGCAAAGTCCCTGCCACAGCATCTGACATATCATAGAATTTCAATAAATTTTAGTTCCTTCTTTCCATACTCAGGAAGCCAAGAAGAGAAAGAACTTGGATGGGACAAATGGCTAGACTCAGATAAACTGAGAGAAACGTCCAAAACCTAAAGTGAGGATAGAGGGAATATGATAGTAGAATCAACTGAATGGTACAGCTGATTAGACATAGCGTAAAGACATTCACAGTTGCCAAGCTTTCTTGACCAGACGAATGGAACGTTTTGTTTGTTTGGTTGGTTTTGGTTTTTTAACTGAAGTGTAGTTGATTTACAATGTTGTGTTCATTTCTGGTGAACAGCAAAGTGACTCAGTTATATATATATATATATATATATATATATATTCTTTTTCATATTCTTTTCCCTTATGGTTTATTACAGGATATTAAATCTAGTTCCCTGTGCTATACAGTAGGACCTTGTTGTTTATCTATTTTATGTATAGTAGTTTATATCTGCTAATCCCAAACTCCTAATTTATCCCTCCCCCACCCTCCTTCCCCTTTGGTAACCATAAGTTTGTTTTCTAAGTCTGTGAGTCTGTTTCAATAATAAGTTCATTTGTATCATATTTTAGATTCTACATATAAGTGATATCATATGATATTTGTCTTTCTCTTTCTGACTTCACTTAACATAATAATCTCTAGGGCCATCCATGTTGCTGCAAATGGCATTATTTCATTCTTTTTTATGGCTGAGTAGTATTCTATTGTATATATGTATCACATCTTCTTTATCCATTCATCTGTTGATGGACATTTAGGTTGCTTCCTTGTCTTGGCTATTGTAAATAGTGCTGCTATGAACACAGGGTGCATGTATCTTTTCAAATTAGAGTTTTTGTCTTTTCCGAATATATGCCCAGTAGTGGGATTGCTGAATCACATGGTAACTCTATTTTAAGTTCTTATAGGAACATCCATACTGTTTTCCATAGTGGCTGTACCAATTTACATTCTCAGCAATAGTGTAGGAGAGGTCCCTTTTCTCAGAATGGAGTGGTTTTCAAGAGGAGTCAACTTGAGATACAGATTGAGATACCAGGAGAAGCTATGGAGAAGTCAATTAGAAATAGAAAGCCTGTGCTAAGGAATAAAGAGATTTATTTATGAATTTGAATTTGAACATAAATTTCAAAGGTCACAAGTGGAAAGTGATGTGATATCTTAAAATCATGAAAAAAATCTCATCATTTCCTTGCTTCAAAATCATCAGGTTCTCACTGCACTTAAAACACAACCAGGGGACTTCCCTGGTGGCGCAGTGGTTAAGAATCTGCCTGCCAATGAAGGGGACACGGGTTTGATCCCCGGTCCGGGAAGATCTCACATGCCACAGAGCAACTAAGCCTGTGTGCCACAACTACTAAGCCTGCACTCTAGAGCCCGTGAGCCACAACTACTGAGCCCGCGAGCCACAACTACTGAGCCTGTGAGCCACAACTACTGAGCCCGCGAGCCACAACCACTGAAGCGCGTGTGCCCTAGAGCCTGCACACAGCAACGAAGAGTAGCCCCTGCTCGCTGCAATTAGAGAAAGCCCGCACACAGCAACAAAGACTCAACGCAGCCAAAAACAAACAAACAAACAAAGAAAACACAACCAGGTACATAACCTCAGTTCTGCCAATCAGATATGCCTATGGAAATTTTGGAAGTCAGCAAGCATCACATGGGAAGATCATCCAGCATCCATGCAAGCAAAGTGTGGCAGGTTTTTCTGGGGTAGCTGTGGAGGGCTTCTAGCATCCAGGCTCCAGTACACTGGGTCTTAAATGGACGCAGTGGCAGTGGTGGTGCTTTACCTGAGTGACATGGAGGGGTACACTTGGCTGTTTTTTTCCGGCTGTGATGTTTCTGGATGTGTTGCTCCCGGCAGTCTCCCATAGATTCCATAAGTTACCTAATATCCCTTTCTGGGAATATTCATTATCCCTTGCTGCTTAAATAGCAAGAATGGATTCTGTCATTTGGAATGAATTATCTTGACCAATTTTAAACCTCTTATAACATATATTATGAGGTAATTATATTCTGTTTATGTATCTGTCCCTGCCATTAGACCTGAGAGCAGTGGTTCCCATCTGGGGGTGATTCTGCTCCATCCTAGCATCGACAGACACATGAAATCTTGATCTAAAGTACTCAAGGGCAGAAATCACAAGGGTGACTTGTTCATCATTGTATCTCCAGGATAGTGTCTGGCACCAGAAGGCATTTGATACATCTTTGGTGAAAGAATAGAAGAGGACCAAAGGCAATACTTTATTGAAAATCACTGTTTAGGGAGTGGTTGGAAGAGCATACGCTTCCTCATCTGCTTTTTACATCATTCACAAGATTCTCTTCCTGTTTGGTCTATTAAATGTTAAGTGTCCCTGAGGATTCTCTCCTTGTCCCTCTTCTCTTCTCTCTTATTTCCTCTTTTCCTATTCTCTTTGGGGTTTTCTCTTGCTCACAGACTTCCTAAATAATCTTTTTCTATTTGCATAACTCTCCAGTAAATATCCAACAAAAGATCACAAAATTTTATTTTTAGCTCAGGCATCTCTCCAAGACTCCAGAATTGCCTATCAACATATGGATGTTCACAGACACCTTCTGATACCAAACCTATGACACACACTACATGTCAGCAGAGGCACCAAATTGTATCTCCTTCCCAATTCACTCTTTCAGCAAATGAATGGCCAAAAACCCTGTTGCCCAAAGCAGCTGGACTTCTCTCTCAACTCCATTTCAATCCTGACCAGGTGTTGTAAATTCTACTTCTTAAATATTTTAAATTATGGTGAATTTATGCCCTGCTCTCAAACTTTACCCCAAAACACATTTCCAACCAGGATTCTGTCCACTATCTCTTAGCCAGCCTTCTTGTCTCCAGTTTTGCTCGTCCAGGCCCTTTATGTGGTCACCTGTCTGATCTTTCTACAACATATCTTTCTATGACGTATCTTGTCATATCCTTTGCTACCTTAGAATCTCAAGACTCCTCTATCTGGATAAAATCCAAACTGTCTCATTCTAAAACAGAATGGTACTTATGATTTTGCCTCTGCCTACTTTTTCATCTGCCTTTGTAACCTTCTTTTCACTCTAAGTTTCTTCCAATTCCTCTTTGCATATGGTGCTCCCACTCTCTGAAACGCCTTTCCCTGAACATCTGCCCAGCCGCTGGAAAAAGGCAGACAATTCTCCTTAATTTTTATGTGCCAAATTGGCTCAACTCTAGTACCTATTCAAACACTAATCTAAGTGTTGCTGCAAAGATATTTTGTAGATGTGACTAATAACTATAATCGGTTAACTTTAAGTAAAGGAGATTATCCTTTGGACAGGATAATCTGGATGCGACTGATCCAAGCAGTTGGAAGGCCTGAAGAGCAGAACTGAGGTTTCCCTGAGTAAGGAAAAAATTCCCCCGTGGACTGCAACATCAGCTCCTGCCCCAGAGTTTCCAGCCTTCCCTTCCTGATGGACCGCCCTAGAGATTTCAAACTTGCCTCACCAGTCCCCACAATTACATGAGCCCATACATTGCAATAAATATCATTTTATACACACACACACACACACACACACACACACACACACACTCTACTGGTTCTTTTTGCTGAACCTGATACACTACTCACGCCTCTCTATCTGGCATTCTGCACAAATACCACGAGTATTATGGTAAATATTTGGTGCTCTCCTGTCCCCTCTCTTTCTCTAAGTTTCTCTGCCCCATGGGAAAATTAGTGGCTAATCCATATAGTCAGAGCCAGATATTCAATGGTTCATATTTTACTAATTCACAGTTACTGTATCTTTTTATTGAAAAAAGACCAGCATCTTCTTTCAAATCCCAAGCCCAGGCATGCCCACCCAGTGGCACCCACAACCTGCCTTTTGCAGCAAGCTTCTAGTCCTTGCCTATGGAACTGTTTGGGTCAGTGGACCAAACATTCATTTGACCACATATAGTAACTGCCAGGATTATCATGTTCTCTGAATGTCTGTGTCCCCCCAGAATTCATATGTTGAAATCCTAACCCCCAAAGTGATGGTATTAGGAGGTGGGGCCTTTGGAAGATGATTAGGTCATGAGGTCGGAGCCCTCCTGATCGGGATTAGTGCTCTTATAAAAGGGCCCCAGGGAGCTAGCTCATCCCTTCACCGTGTGAGGTTGCAGTGAGAAGACAGTCATTAATGAAAGCGGGCCTTCACCGGACACCAAATCTGCCAGCACCTAAATCTTGGACTTCCAGCCTCCAGAACCATGAGAAATAAATATTTGTTGTTTACAAGGCACTCAGTCTATGGTAATTCATTATAGCAGCCCAAATGGACTAAGACACCATGTCTCCAATGCAGAAACTAAGCCATCAGCTTCCTTTTTCACTTTTCATGTGTTCAGAAGCAGCACCTGCTTCTTTCTTGTTCCATTAGTTATGGTGACTGAGATGCAGGCCACACCCTTCTCCCTCTATTCCAGTTCCTCTGCCTCTTACAAGTGGATGGCTAAAGCAGGTCTGGGATGTCAGGGCCAAGGAGTCTAGACTTAGTAATCACAGGCCCCAGAAATTGACAATTATCTGCATCCATGCCCAGAATCCTCAGGTGGGCAGCCACAGGAGGAATTATCACTAAAAGCAACCCACTGTTGATTTGGAGCCTCAAAATGAATGAGCAGGTACCTGGTGGAGAGCAGAGACAGAGATTTCTCATCTGGCATCAGTAAAGACTTCTCTGGGTCACCTCACTTAAGACACGTAGGAGTTCAGGGTCTCACAGAGCTTTTGACATACCCATGGCCCTGGAAAGAGTAGGGTCCTTAATAGATGTTAAGGAGCTTCACCTCAAAAAGGTCTGGGGATATGTGTGGAGACATGAATGCATAAGATTTTTGGAGGGCTGGGCATATAAGACACAAAAGATATTTGCTTGGTTCTTCCCATTTGTCCACAGCTGTGGTCTTAATGTACCAGGAAATGGGTGTTTAACAAGGGATTTTTGTGTTGCCTCTTGAGCAGTTAAATTTATTCACAGCCTGGAGAATTAAGAAAAAAACTGAGAGAAGGAAAAACTTTGGGGGTCCACTGAGGCACAGGTATGGGGGATTTCGACAGCCACAGAGAGGAATCCACACTTGTGAAGGAATCCACAGCTACTGCAAGTTTGGTAGGGCAAGCATGCAGCAAACAGAGGTCTTTACTTCTTCTCAGAATTCTGAGGAAGAAAGTTCCAACGGCAGTGGCTGAGGCGAGAAGCTCTGGCCTTATGTAAGGCTCAGGGAGAAGCATATGGCAGTATGTTGAAGCTCATGATGGAAAATTTTCCCAATTGAGTTTAAGTGAACATGTTGTATACTCCAGACAGCTGGCATAGAGTAACTGGCATCCTGGCAAATCTAAAGACAAAATGATTTTTTTCCTTCATACTTTCTTTTCTCTGTGTTACTTCCTCCACCAACTCTCAGCTTTGATCCATTGCTGGCTCAAAAAAAAAAGGGGAACATTGATTCTATTTGTGATATGCTGTCTCTGGGGATCATCCATGAATGCTATTTGTATGGATCTGTGGCTATCATCAACCATCTTAGGAATCAGGTTGACCTTTTGACTCTTTGGGGACATGGGACACCTTAGAGTCCTGGGGCTGGATGGATCCACTCTTAGGAGTATACAGCCCCTGGTGCAGCTTCCCAGGAAGACGGCACAGGCTGCAGCAGCTGCGTGAGGCTCTCTGACTCAGCAGAATGGGAAATGGAGGAGGGAGGCATTTTAGAATTAAGTGTCTTGGTTTACAGGGAAAAGGTGATTTCTATTTGGATTTCACTTTTGAACTCTAATTTCTTCTAGGACTTTAAGAAGTGATCCATTGTTCATATGTGGGGAATCAATACTGTATTATTTGGATCAATTCCATAATCTCTGGTGAGCTATTTTGGCTAATGTGTTTGGGTATAGTTTGAGATAAGAATCAGCCTAAAACTCAACTTGGCCTTTGAAATAACTTAATGTTCTTTTATGACCCCTCTATATCATAAAAGCTGAACTACACAGCTCACTTGTGCCAGGAAATGATCCTCAGTCTTGCTGGGTGCTGGGAATGGCACAAGAGGACCTGGGCTGCCCTGATATGCTGCTGGCCCCTTTCCTCAGGGGACAGCCTTGCCCTTGGTTGACCATAGCCTTGACCATTGGTCTTAAGGTTTGAGTTGAAGTTGATTTCACTTGTGAACTCTAATTTCGACAGACAACAGAACAGAACAGAAAGCTAAGGAGAATTCAGGAATACCTCGCCACCTCTCCCTATGTCTGTGCCTCAGGTGCAAAGGAGGGATCTGCTCTGTCTCGTCCTGTGGAAAACATGCTGGCAGAAAGGATTCTGTTGCTTTCTCCACTCACACCTTTCACCACTCACCCTTCAGGGAGAGAGGGGAAGTCGCTAGTCTTAGAGGGAAGAGCGTGAGAGACTCAGCTTCACTGCACCGGTGGGCTCACACTCCCTCCCCCAGCCTCTGGGCCCAGGCAGGTGGATGGTGGGAGATAGTAGGAGATTTCCAAGCTTGCCAGGAGGAATGTGGTATCACGGACATTGTCTAGAATTATCAGCACATGACGTTAATTAAGAGCAGAAGACTTTTGGTCGATGTTATTAATGCCTTTAAATTCTCTGTGGACAATGCATCCCTTATTGGATGGATCACTCCCATCACCTCTTGGTACACCACTGGGGAGGGGTCTCCTAGGCTTCCCTCACTTACACCAAATCACATCCCAAATCTGTTCACCTCTCTCAATCTCCATCTCTACACTCTAGCTGACACCATCACCTGTTCTTTCTTCTGGACTTCTGTGAAGGCTTCCTCATGTCCTCTCTACCTCTTGTTTGCCCATTCCATTCCATTCTCATCAAAGCAATCAGAGCAAGATTTTTAAATGTTACCCCCACATACCTTCCTATCACACTTAGAATGGAACCCAGCCTCTTAACCTTGGCCCTCAAAGCCCTGTCATCCTGGCTCTGGCCGCTGCCTACATCACAGACTCCATGTCTTCCCTTTTGCTCCCTTGTCACTAAGCTTCAGCCACGCTGGTTGTCTTAGTGTGCTCGAGCTGCAATAACAAAATACCAGACTGGTGGCTTAACCAACAGGTATTTATTTTCTCATAGTTCTGGAGGCTAGAAGCCCAAACCAAATAGGCTTGGTTTCCCTTGAGACCTCTCTCCTTGGCTTGCAGCAGGCTGCCTTCTCCCTGTGTGCTCACATGGCCTTCCTTCTGGGCATGCACATGCCTGGTGTCTTTTCCTGTTCTTACAAGGATACGAGTCATATTGGATTAGAGCCCTGCCCTTATGACCTCATTAACCTGAAGTACCTCTTTAAAGGCCCTTTCTTCAAATACAGTCACATTGCGGGTTAGGGCTTCAACATATGAATTTTGGAAGGACACAATTCACCCGGTAACACTGGTCCTCATGCCTGCCCCAGGACCTTTGCCCATGCTGTGCTCTCTGCTTAGAGGGCCCTTTCTAGGTCTTTGCATAGCCACCTCTTTCCTGTCATTCATCATTCAGCTTAAATATCACCTCTTCGGAGAGACTCTCTGGCATACTATCTAAATAGCCCTCTAGGCACTTGCCACCACTGTTTTGTTTTGTTACCTGTTTTGTTTCCACCACAGTACTTGTCATCTCCTGCTATACATTATATATCTGACTGTACATTTGCTTGTTGCCAACTTCCTCCATTAACATACAAAATCTGTGAGATCACAAGCCTTGTCTGTCACTCCACTGCTAGTCATCACTATGTCCCCCACTGTGTTCCCACTGGCACATAATAGATGCCTAATAAACATTAATTAAAGGAATGAAAAGAATGCCTTCAGACTTAAACTAGTTAATCGATCCATAATGAGGTAAGTCAGGCAGCTTTCAAAACTGAAAAATAAACTATAATTAGTTTAGCCTAAAGATCTTTCTCTAATCATGTGAGCGGAGTGTAGGTCCAGGCCCAGTGGCAGGGCATTCGGGAGTAAAAATATTGGCAAAGCGATTGCTGAAGCACCTTCCAAAACAAGCGATGATCACTTACACCACCACCAATAGCACGTGCCTGTCCTGGGTTCCCCACCCTCACCAGTGAAATGTGGGATCAGATTTACAAGTATTTATGAACTTCATAGGTAAAATGGTATCTTGTTTTAATTTTCATTTCTTTAATTATGAGTATAACTTTGTGTTTCTTTTCACTTGCTTATTAACCAATTGTATTTCTTTTCCTGTCATATACCTTTACCATTACTTAGTTTTACATATTTTTTCATCTTCTACATATCGATTCGTAAGAACACTTTAAACCTAAAATAAAATACTTTAACAAGCTAAAAAAGTATGCATGTATTCTTTGACTCAGGAATTACACTTCTAGAAATTTAGCCCACAGATAGACTTGCCTCAGTGCACAAAAATACATGCACAAGGATATTAACTGCAGCACCTGTTGTAATAGTCCAAATGAAAGCCATTTAAGGGTTAATAAGGATAGGTTATATAAATTATGCCATAAGTATACACAGAGCACTAAACAACTGAACAAAAGATTACAGTAAAACTTCAGGTCCAAAACACATTAAATTGAAAACAAAATTGCAAAATAACAGATATAGATTGATTCCATTTGTGTTTTTCAAAATGATATTTTCTAAATATAGAAAATATCTGTAAAGAAACTAACATTGGTTGGTGGTAATAGTAATAAAAAGGGAAGTGAGTGAGAAAATGATTGACCTTCCTCTTCATTTTTTTTTCACATCTTTATTGGAGTATAAATGCTTTACAATGTTGTGTTAGTTTCTGCTGTACAACAAAGTGAATCAGCTATATGTATACATATATCCCCATATCCCCTCCCTCTTGAGCCTCCCTCCCACCCTCCCTATCCCATCCCTCTAGGTCGTCACAAAGCAGCTTCCCACTAGCCATTCATTTTACATTTGGTAGTGTATATATGTCAATGCTACTCTCTCACTTCATCCCAGCCTCCCCTCCCCCAGCCCGCCCCATGCCCTCAAGTCCATTCTCTACGTCTGCATCTTTATTCCTGCCCTGCCATTAGGTTCATCAGTACCGCTTTTTTTAATTCCATATATATGTGTTAGCATACGGTATTTGTTTTTCTCTTTCTGACTTACTTCACTCTGTATGACAGACTCTAGGTCCATCCACCTCACTACAAATAACTCAATTTCATCCCTTTTTATGGCCTAGTAATATTCCATTGTATATATGTGTCATCTCTTCTTTATCCAATCATCTGTTGATGGACATTTAGGTTGCTTCCATGTCCTGGCTATTGTAAATAGTGCTGCAGTGAACACTGTGGTACATGACTCTTTTTGAATTATGGTTTTCTCAGGGTATATGCCCAGTAGTGGGATTGCTGGGTCGTATGGTAGTTCTATTTTTACCTCCTCCTTCTTTAAGGAACCTCCATACTGTTCTCTATCGTGGCTGTATCAATTTACATTCCCACCAACAGTGCAAGATGGTTCCCTTTTCGCCACACCCTCTCCAGCATTTATTGTTTGTAGGTTTTTTGATGATGGCCATTCTGACCAGTATGAGGTGATACCTCATTGTGGTTCTGATTTGCATTTCTCTAATGATTAGTGATGTTGAGCATTTTTTCATGCAATTGTTGGCCATCTGTATGTCTTCTTTGTGATCTTCCACTTTAAAGGTAAGCCTTCCTTTCAGGTTTAAAGGGGTTTTATTGGTTGTCATTTCGTGTTTGTTTTTCTCTTCTTCTGTTTCTTAGGAGAGGCCTTGGAGAAGCAAATCTCTTTCTCTCATCCCTCCAACTCCCTGCAGATACTCAAAGTTGCCAGAAGCTGTCCAGAGCTTCCTCCATTACCCATTTCCTTGAAAATATATAATTCTTCTTTAAATTTTTCTAGAATCAATCTTGACTCATCAAGAGGTACTATTTTTGCATCGTCCCTTCCCTTGCTGTACATTAAGCCTAGCTGGGGAGTGGGGAAGGGGTGCATTTTCTAACTGGACCTGTCAGTCTGCATTCAATATTCTGCCACTAAAGACACATGATAAGAATTCTAATTGCATTCGAGCATTTCCACACAGAGCAATGGCTTACAGTGTGAAAACAGTGTGTACAGTCTAGAGACCTTGGATTCTTGCCATATTTGAAGAGGCTTCCACTGGAGTTAGCTGTTCTGAAAGTATTTGGCATCTAAAACAACTGCTTTTTTGGTAGTCCCCATCTCTGCATTCCAGGTGTGCATCCCCAGAGAAGTATGAATTATTGCATCCTAGGTACACTCCTCACACCCAGGACCTGTGCTCAAGCCATCAAACCATGCTGGGTCCTAAGAGCATCTCTTCACCAGTTAACAAACCAAATACCTCCACATACAGGAACATGCCAGGGGAAATGAATGGGGCCCCAACATGGAATAAAGTGGGCTCTTTTGCTGGAAATTATACCAATGAATACACCAGAGGTACAATCACTGGATCTCACAAAACTGAAGGGATAAATGGACACAAATTCAGATACTTTAATCTCCTTTTTTTCTTTTTTCTTTGCAATGCTTAAAAAAGACAAGAGTAGGTAAGTGGAACTTGTATGACCACCCCATAATTCTCGAGTAGAGCATGGTTTAGGGGGTTGAAATTATAGTAGCCTTGACTCATGTGCTCTTCAACTCATTTCCAACACCATTTTCAAATAGATGCTTTCAAATCTACTCTGATTGGAGAGCCAGCCTCACAGGAGAGAAAATCACCCTTCCCTGGCCTCCACCCCTCTCGTGGATTTCCAGATATGTACTGAGAATAAGGCCACCCATCCCTGGTCTCACACCACCACCGGCAGGAGTGAAAGAGAGGGCCTCAGGATGCTGCTGGCAAGACCACCATGGCCCACTGCCCTACAGCGCTCCCAGCCTTGTGCTCGGTACCTACGTTGAGAAAATCTAGGCAAACCTCATTTTGCCACATGTTCTGATGGGTGTCAGGCCCCACAAGAAGCCAAGACTTTCGATCACCTCTCACCTTCCTGGATGCTTTCCTCAACCGTCTCTACAGTTCCCCTTTTCTTATCCACTCTACACTCATCCCCAATTCCTAGAACCATTCCACACTGCCTTCTGGAATTCACGCTCAGTTCTTCTCAGAACTTTCCTTTCGCTTCTTTCTCTAAATGAACGGAGTCTCCTCTCAGGAAACTACTTGCTCTTCACCCAGCCCTCTGAAGTGATAGCTGTCCTGCCTTGCAAGACTTGCAACACCAGGCCTGCAGGCGGGGTAGGTGTCCTTCTGGTTTCATACCGCCTCCCTCCCATCACAAGAATGACAACAACAAAATCCCCATCCTTGAAATCCCCATCCTTGAATGTCACGTCATTAGTCTTTATCAATCACCGATCCAACTTGTTGCAGTCACCTATAGGCCCCCAGGTTACTCCCCTAATTCCTTGAAGATCTTAGCTCCTGGCTCCCTGCCACTTCTCCAATATATTGGTGACTTCAGTACCCATATATATATGATCTTTACAACATCCTAGACTCTCGGTTTCTTTACGCTCAATCCTCTAACTCTCACATCCTCTACTCCGCCTAAACCACTCACTCTAAAGGTCATACCCTAGATTTGTCTTTACCAGCAAAGTAACTCCTCCAGAATTGCAATTCCAAGCATTCTCTCTTTCCAGCTCATTCTTTTTTTTTTTTTTTTTTTTTGCGGTACGCGGGCCTCTCACTGTTGTGGCCTCTTCCGTTGCGGAGCACAGGCTCCGGCCGCGCAGGCTCAGCGGCCATGGCCCACGTGCCCAGCCGCCCCGCGGCACGTGGGATCCTCCCAGACCGGGGCATGAACCTGTGTCCCCTGCATCGGCAGGCGGACTCCCAACCACTGCGCCACCAGGGAAGCCCCCAGCTCATTCTTGATAATACTCCAACTCTAAGAAACTTTGGCTCCACCAGCAGCTATCAGGCATTAATCATATATTTTCACGGTCCCTGGGCTTCCCATCTCACCTAGCTTGTGACAATGGGCCCATCACTATATTATACCTAGGCATATATTCTTAACAATCTTGTCTCATTGTTCTCATCTGAAAAAGACCCAGGCCAGATCAAATCTACCTGGCTTGCTCTGTCCACCCACAGAGATGGCCATGCCTGGAGAAAGCCACACAAGCTTGCTGACTGATCTCATTTCAAATTCCTGACCACTGTCCTCAGGAGGTCCTTCTTTCTACCCATGAATCATACAACATTTCCATAATCCATCACTCTCCTGTTACCCTGAACAAGTGGTCACGGAACTTGAGACTACCACAGAATCACCTGGAGGGCACGTGAAAACTCAAACTGCTGGGTCCCCTCCCAAAGTTTCTGAATCAGTTAGTTTGGGGGTGGGGCCTGAGAAACTGTATCACTAACAAATGCCCAGGTGATGCTGATGCTGCTTGTGTGGACCACACTATAAGAAACAATGCCCTAGATGACTATCTCAAGTTTTTTTCTTTCTCCTCACACTTCTAATACATATTCCCCATCTTTACACTCAATGACTTTATTTACACACACACACACACACACACACATAATCAGAAGAGATTTTGAAGCTCCCAACACTAATCTCCTTTGTTATCTGGAGTGGTGCCCTTGTGCTTTCCTCCTGCTACAGTGGGTTAACTCTTTAGGCTCCTCTCTACAGCCAACCCTTCCCATGTGTACTAGACTCCACCTCCCGTCTCTTAGCCCATACTAACTCCTGAAACTTCCTCTCCAAGTCTTCTCTCTACATCATGAATTTCTTTCTTTCTATTGGGTCATCCCCGTTGGTGTCAAGCATCTTGAAGAAAACCCTCTCATGACCCCACATTTTCTTCTATCGCACCATTTACAGCAACATTCCATGAAAATCTGGTCTCCTCAGTTTTCTTTAAACTCGCCAGGCACCCTCTTACCTCACAGCCTTTAACTTGCTATTATCCCTACCCGGAAGATTCTATGAGGCTGACTTGAACTTCTCATTCATGGTCTTGATCAAATGTCATCTTCTCAATGATACTTTCCCTGGCCCCAGCCCCTCTGTCCCTCACTGACCAGCAGTCCCCACCCCCTTCTCTTGTTTATTGCTTGGGATTTGAAATTCAGCCTCAGTTGGATTCAGGTAATAATTGACATTCGTCAAAACCAACAACCTCTTTCAGAAATGGCCACTGAGAACTCTCTTTGACCACATCTGAATTGTTAAGGCCTTCCTAAATAAAATGTATTTTTGCTATGCCTTCATCCTTTTTGTTTCCACATTTTGTGATGAGTTTTAAGACCAACTGGCCATTTTGCAGCTTTGCCTTGAATGATATTTAAATGCCACAGGATCTTGGGTACCGGTAGATTTCCCCTGAAGCCACTTCAAATGTAGTTTAATTTTTAATGTTCCATGTGAATAATCTAAAACCCAGATCTCTGAGACCCACACCTCATCCTCTTTTCTGTTCACTCACTCATCTGTATATTAACTCCTACCTAGATAAGCCAGGCAGAAAGAAAAAAAAAAAAAGACTGTAGCACGTCTTATCCTAAAGGAATCACAATGTCAATGGTGTTAAAGGAATTCCTATGTCATTCAAGAGGTGCTCCATTGCTCTTAGGCAATCCAGCACTGGCTACAAGCAAACTCCCTGGCAAGTCACATTACTAGCAACACAGGAAACCAGACGGGAATGAATCTAGCTGAATCCAGCAGAAAGTGTTATGCCGTGTAGTACATGGGAAAGAAAATAATCAGTCAAAGTGACATGACGGATGAATTAACCTTAAGACTGAAGGACATGCAATTTCTCCTCTGCGCAGTGCTCAGGTAAAGAAGAGGTCATACAAAAACTCCAGTAATTAAATAATGGAAGAATCACAATTGAAATATTTGTGGAATTTCCCTGTAATTAGAACTTTACTACTTTGGCTTCTGAAGATAGTTGCTCTGTAATAAGAAAAATGAATTCTCTGTTTAAAGGATGAAAAAGGAAGTGGATTTTAAATACCATGATTTCTCAAGAGAAATCTAAAAAATAATGAGTAAATAAATAAATAAGGACTCAGTGAGGCTTTAAGTGCTGTGTGTGCCCCCAGGCGGAAAGATCAGGCTTGGTTAAATCATCACATAGTCCATCATCCATGTGTCATGTCGTTGAAGGCATCATGGAGAGAAAAAGAAATATGTGTCTTCCTTGTTGGCCGAGGTGACAGAAATCAGTATTCAGAACTGAAATCATGAAGCCTTCACATTAGAAGAATGTACATCTTGAACAGTTTTCCCTTTCAGTTCTCTCATGTTAAAACAAAATAAATAAGACAAAACCCATAAATTTTAAAAAGAAGAAGAAAATGTGGAGACAATTTGATCAGGAATACTAGATCTGCCCTCTGGCACTGTCTGGGAATGTTCTGCAACAGAAGTGCTGCACTTGTCAGAGGAGTCTGTTTTCCCAATTCTTTTCTCTCAGGGAGCATGTGTTTCCCCAGCAGATATGAGAATGACCTGGTTCTCCTAAGGTAGCAAACACTCAACCGAGGCTCTGTTGCAGTCGCCTGTAGGAAATTTCCTTTCCATTACTGCACCAAATGAGCATTGGGGTAATCAGAACCTCTTGGGAAAGAATCAAAAATAAAAAGCACCCATTTCCTAGAGCGAGGCTCTGAGCTGCTTTGAGCTGCATTTACAGCCTTAATATAACCCAAGAGATTTCACAATCCACGTGGGAAACCAAACCCTTCTTCTAATGGAATATTTACTGAGTTTATCATGGAGAAAAGGAGGACACATTTTGATAAGCATATTCTTCTATCTATTGTGCTCATTAAAGGTGCCAATGAGAGGTTTCAAAGTAATTTTTTTTATTGTTGCTCGGACAAAGCATGTAATTTTCATCATAAGCAAGATGACCATAAGTAGAATACAATTCTTGCCTCCTGCTGCCCAAGCGTTCGATGAAGAGGAAGAAAACATGTGTCACAGGCCTCCTCCTGCATCTTAAAAAAAACTGATGCACCCTTACTTTGCCAACCAGTGCTTGGTGTGGACCTTCCCCATCCTGTAGCTGAGTGAAGGATTTTATTAAGCCAAAATAACATGACACAAACAAAGCCAGCAACTAGTGAAAAACACAGAGAATGGCAGCCAAGTGGTCCTTGGCCTCCAAGAGACCAGAATCCAACTCACCCAGAACAGGGAAGGGAGAGTTTAAAATTCCTCCCATTTCATGGCACTTTTATCTCGATTGGTATGTCTTTACCCCTTACTTTATACTGAGAAAAAGTAACAGACTTCTCCTTTTATTACAGGCAGACATTCTTATTTCTGCTTTTGCTTTGGTGAAAAGCTTGCCGATACAGCACTGAGAACTCCTCAGCCTCCAACTGCCACCTCTTCTCCCAAGGGATAAAAAAGATGCCATCACTTCCATGCTAATAATAGAAAACCTGGCATAACTGCCTTCTGATCTTTCAAACCACTTCAATATTTTGAAAAACAAAAAATAAAACCCCCAGGGGAAAAAGAAAATAAAGACTACAGTTGATCAGATCCAAACATTTCTATGTAACTAGTAATTGTCCTTCTTTCCTGTAACTAAAAAAAAAAAAAAAAGTGCCCTCTCACTTTTGTTCTATCAATTATAAAGACACTGAAAAACCAGCATTATACCCAACAAGCCTTCCTGCATTTCCTGTGCATTCCACTAGGCTATCATTTAACATATTTCTTCCTTGGACAGCGACTCTGACCTAGGAAATGGTGTTATAAAAGAAGTTCAATTTATAGAAACATTCCTGTAATGCATAAGGAATTTGCTAAAAAAGCAGATGTAAATTTTAGGTGTGTCTATGGTTCACATTCCAAGTAAGTACAGATCACTGGGTCACACAAATTCTTTGTCCACTAGTATTAAAAATTAATATTATATGGAAATATAATCATGACACCATTTGGAACCTAGGTAATACTTTTTCTCTTTAGAACTCAACAAACCTGTAAATAAAGGCCCTTTTTTTCATCGTCTTTATAGTCTTATAAGGTAGAAGAGGAGCACCAAAGTCGAAATATTGCCTGCGAAATTTACTAAACTAAGGCTCCTCAATCATTTATTGAGTTGAGAGTTGGTAATGACCCTCAAGTGGTGGTGCCGAAAGCTTATTCCTCCAAAATGTCCTCAACCCCCAAGATGAGCACATTCGCAAATGTGGAATTTCTGACCCAAAGAAGGAGCAGCTGAACCAACTGAGTTAGAGCTCTACACGTTCCGACGAGCTGGCCTCAGCGCTGCTCCCTCAGGGATGTCCCGGGATGCCATGCCCACTTAAGAACCTCACCCTCACTGGCAGGATAGGAGGGGAGGAGGAGAGGTGGGAGAATCATTAAGCTCTAAGCGTGGAACTGAAGTGATCTGAATATTCACTTCTCATTTCTTTTGCTTCTCAAATGTTACTGTAAATGAAAATAAGTCAGAGTACAGTACTAATGAAACAAAATGGTGTTTTTTGTTTGTTTCCCTGCTGGGGGAAACAGCCAAACTGCTTTACCCTGGCTAGCTGTGGTTTTCCAACACAGATTTAAGAAGCAATGCAGGTATGCAGTCATTACCCTCAGCCTGCAAGTCCTTTTGACAAGAGAAGCCCTTTGCAAGAAGCATTTCTCTCCTGTCCTTATAAATCAAATAAATAAAAATAAAACTTTCTGCCAAGCCATATGCTTCTGTTCCTATCCTTCGACTGGCCTAAAATAAAAAAGATTACCGTTTTCTGTTCTTTTTCCTATGCCTTTATTAAGAAAAACAAAACAAAAGAGCTAGAGAAAGAGAAAGAGAGAGAGAAATCAAACAACTGTCTAAACAAAGCAATCCAACATTTCCAAGGGCTTTTGACCTGCGGCAATGTCAATTCCATCTTTTTCCCCCCTTTCTTTCTTTGAATCAATATAACCTATGATTCTGATCACTCCAATATGTCAGTGCCTGCTGAGGGCACCTTTTATTGTTCATAAAGCCCCAAACGATAATGAAAAATAAGCAGGAAAACGATAAATTCATCAAAGTTGTGAGAATATTCGAGGAAAGAAGGAATTTCCTGAGGTAACTGTCCTTGACCTGGCTCTTTAATCGAGTGAAATTTCATCACTTTATCTAATATCATGCTTCATGCTTCAGGCACCCAGCAATTCTATTTTAGTGTGGTCTAATGGGCAGCTGACACATCCACTCAGCCCCAGACTGCATAACATGTGCTGACATACTGTGTGGCCAGCAGCCTTGCAAGGGCTGGTTATTCAGGCCTCGCCAGGAAAAATGTCATCATTCCTAACAATTTTGGGCTCAGCTTTGCGGGCCTCAGTGGACTTCACGTTTAAGAGGTACGGAGCCCTTGATTTGGGTGGCTGTGCGTATCTGACTATAGGTGAGAGGTTAGAAAAGGCCCCGGTTATGGTTGTCTGAAACCCAAATCTAGATAGTGTAATGAAGAGTTGTCAGTCTAACTGCTTTGCAGGCGGCTCTTCTCAGAACCCTTGATTCAATTTGATATTCTGAGGTTAACGTACTGTACTGGGCCTGAAAATAGGAATGCACACGAAAAGCTTTTATACTTATTCAGTTCAGTAAGCATGGCAAACTCATCAACAGCTATTTGTACACTGTAGGTATGGTGGGACTTACTTTGATGTTCTGATTTATGCTTGCTATTTTCCCCCCAGTATCACTTTGGAGTTGAAATATATATATTTTTTAAGTCAGCTTTTGACATAATAGCTAAGGATATTATCGTAAATGAAGCAACATACACACACACAAACACACAAATATAGAAATGTCACAATTTCCAACACAGACAAACTTCAAACTTTTTCTGAAAAATATTAAGAACCTAAAGAGATATGATAAATACAGAGATCAGATTGGTGGTGGCCAGAGGCAGAGGGGTGGAGGGTTGAAGAGTGAAATGAGTGAAGGTGGTTTATTATCAAATAAACAAGTCCTGGGGATGTAATGACCAGCTTGGTGACTATAGTTAATAATACTGTGTTGCATATTTGAAAGTTGCTAAGAGAGTAGATCTTAAATGTTCTGATCATAAGAAAAAAATTCTGTGACTATGTACGGTGACAGATGCTAACTAGACTTATTTTGGTGATCATTTTATATACAAATATCAAATCAAATATATATATACAAATATCGAATCACTACGTTGTACACCTGAAACTAATATAATGTTGTGTGTCAACTACACCTCAATAAAAAACAAGAGACATGATAAGTATATGAAATATATGACCCCAGACTGAATTCAGTACTAGAGAAAGAAAAATGCCATCAAGGATGTTATTAGAATGGGGGGGGGGAGGATGAACTGGGAGATTGGGATTGACATATATACACTAATATGTATAAAACAGATAACTAATAAGAACCTGCTGTATAAAAAAATAAATAAAATAAAATTTAAATGATAAAGCAGTAAAAAAAAAAGGATGTTATTAGAATAACTAACAAAACATGGATTGTAGATTAAAGAAAAGTATTATATCAATGCTAAATTTTCTGAATTCAATAATTTGCCATGGTTATGTAAGAAAATATGTTTTCTTTCACAATTCACAGTGAATTAAAGGTATTAATGGTTATAGGGGCACGATGCATGCAAATTATTCTCAAAGGGTTCAGAAAAATTTAATTAGAGAAAAAGGGAATGATAAAGGATTTGTGGCAAAATATTAAAAGTTAGTGAGTCATCACAGCGAGGCAAAATAATTCTTGTACATAAATTCTGTCAAGGGGAGGTGCAGCTGACTTCCTTCCCCCTTTGTGGAAGAAGTTTTGCATCCATTTGCAAATTCATTTCCATATTTCTGATCTATAAATGAACCTTTGAACCGGTTGTGACATTGCCTTTTTCCCTCATTAATAATGAGTTAAAATATTTAACGTGTTCATTCAAAACAAAGTTGGTGAATTTGGGTAAAAGCTATATAGTTCTCTTAACGAAGATTGCAGCACTTCTGTAAGCTTGAAATTTTTGCAAAATAAAAAGTTTCGAAAATCACTATAAACAACAAATGACAGTGGGTGGAAATTGGTGCAAGAATGAACCAATACCTGCTGTGTGCACGTACTAAGCAGAGATGTTCTTTACAGGAGACAGTGTGTTCAATCCAGAATCGTGGCAAGGGTAAGGTTGAGCAAGCCACCATCAGTCTATTTCTACCATTAATCTCATCCCAAATAATGAAGCTCTGTGATTTGTGGCCTCACTGGAACTCTGAGATGTCTGGTTAGATCTCCCTGTATGCTATGCCTTGCTTCATCTCACATGTTTTATATTTAAGAAACTGGAGTATAGCAGCTTCACATTTGGCAAAAAGATTAAATTTAGTCTCAAATGGAGCAAGATATTTTTATCTTGAGGGAGATGAAAAGTCACACTGAGTCTGGCCTCACAGTCCTCATGGTCCATCTATGGAGGAGGGGTCTTTTGTCGCAAAATACTGGTAGTTGCAGTTAAGGAAGAGAAGCATTGGCGGTCGGGGTGAGAGGCAGAGAGAATCAAGCAGTAGAGGTGCCAGTCCCTGAAGGACTGAAAGCAGGACATCTTATCGGTGATGAAATAAGGACACTGTTCTCTCTTTTAAATGCCACATTTTCCATTTTAAGCAGGAGTACTTTTATTACAACTGCTCAAATATTCCTTCTCCAGTGATTTCCAGCTTTGCTTCCTCTCTAAAGCAATAGGTACCGGTTGAAGTACAGTAACGGCTATCGTGGCAATAGCCCATATACTACACTGAGCCTTTATAATGTCCCATACACTCCATACACGGTATCACATTATCCCCTTTAATTCTCACAATTCTCTGAGCCAGTTAGTATTAACCCCATTTTACAGATGAGTAAAAAATTCAGGGAGCCGATGTAACTTGTCTAAGGACACCCAAAGATAACTAGTGGCAGAGTCAGATTTCACATCAGGTTAAGTCTGGTTCCAAATCCAGAATGCTTAACCTCTATACTGACAACCTCTAGAGCACAGATTTGATGACAACAAGCTTAGAAATTGCTTTATTAAAAGCTCATTAAAAGAAACAATATAGATTCAGTGTTCACAATATGGTACTGCTTGTGGCATGGCCAAGTGTGATCAACTCTCCTGTGTAGCATCATGCTAATGAAATAACTAGTTTAAATAAAGCACTTAAACTATTTAGAGCAAAAAAATGCAAAGCAGGGTCATTTTCTTAGATTATTTAAAGTTACTAAGAAAAGAAATGAGGAACTAAACTTTAATTTTCCATTTTGAATATTTTAAAACTCTAGTTGGCAAGACCTCATACTTTCTAAGAGTGTAAAACAAAACTGTCTAACTGTGAGAGATTAGAAATGCAGGTTTTAAGTAGTATTGTTTTCGTGATGGTAATAAACTATATCAACGTTTTCTCTACTAAAAGCAATAATTTTTCTACTTCAAAACATCTTACTTTAAATGGTTTCTGATAGCCAAATCATAACTAGAAGCATTTGGGATCTGATATTTTAAATAAATTGGTTATATCTTAAATATTAATCCCCTTCCCCATTTTCTGTGAACTCCAATCTCCCTTAATCACCAGAAAATATCAAGTCTCACTAATGAGGCTTTGAAAAGGTCAAAGAGAACCTTTAGTCCATTAAAATGGTAACTCTGGGTGCTATTTCATTTGTTATCTGCCTGATAAGTTCTTCACTGGGCTAACATTTATTGAATCAGCTAACATTTATTGAATGTGTGTTGATACTTGCCCTCAAGAAGCTTAGAATTAAAAGGGTAAGATATACTTGAACACTGAGTTACAACAAAGGGTAAAATTAAAATACCCAATAGAGGATGTAATAAAAATCACTTTCCTCTTGGAGACTGCTTCTTTCTCACTCTACAGTATTCTGCTGTATCTGTCCATCATGTGGCTCCACCTCCTTCACCAGAAGGAACACAAGACTTGGACTGACCAATGAGAGAACCCAACTTCCCAGAAACAGTGAGAGAGCCCAGGTGGACAAATGACCCAAACAGGGACAATCAGTGTCCGAGGGGGGAAGAGGGCTGATATCAGTGCTGTGGATGAGGGTTTCTTTCCTTCTGAGATTAAGAGCTAAAAATACCACGTAAATCTGAGGCCTCTGAGAACCACTTTCCTATCATGCTGAATGAAGGGTCTGCTGAAGACTAAATCAACAGGGAGGAAACCAGAGCCAAGAAATGCAACAGATCCCTGAGAACACTAGCTGGGCACTGCATTCAGCCAGCTCAATTTTTGGTTACGTGAACCAATAAATACTTCTTTTATTTACCCAAATTTATTTTGTGTTTCTTTCATTGAAAACTAAATAATCTAACACCAAGGTGATTCCTGAATGAAGTTCAATTGAACTGTAAAAGTTATTCCACCTCTAATATATTAATTTACTCCAGATGCTATAGGAGGGTAGAGGAAAGAAGGATTATCTTCAGCTGGGGAAGGTACCCAAGGCTTCATAAAGGGGTGATATTTGAGTTGAGCTAGGGTTTTCCATGTAAAAGCAGAGTAAGGACATTTGGGATGAGGAATCAGTGTGAACAAAGACTTTCACAAAGAAATGTGGAAGCTTCTGGTGCATCTGTGGAACTCACTGATACAAAATATATATATACACAGACGGAGGAAGGAGAAGTTGAGGCTGGGAAAGTATCTGGGAGCTAGATGATAAAAGATCTTGAAGCAGTTCAGACTTTATTACGTAAGAAAGTGAAAACCTGGAAAAAAAAAACTCATGATTTATCCTATTTCTTCAGAAAATAATCCTTCAGAAAATAATTCCCTGCCTAAGGAAACAAGTAAATTAGAAAAGAGTGGAACAGAAGTCAACCCAGGACCCAGTAGCAGGCCTGGTGAGAGGCGTTCAGAACATAAAGACGATGTCTGCGGCAGAGATAAAAGGGGACATATTCAAGAGACATTTTAGAAATAAAATTAATAGGGCAAGGTGACTAATGATAAACTGTTTGAATAGTAATATCTACCAATAGGGAGTTTTAAAAAAGAAATGATGATCTGATAAAGTTTTGATGAAACAGTTTTCAGTAGTTCAAAACACCATCTTTGAGGCAAAGTGGAACTAACCTTTGAGAAATGCTTAGAAATGATCCAAAACAGGCAGATGTACTATGCTCACTCTAGTATGAGGAAGTGAAAGAATTTTACTTCTAAGTTTTGACTTTATAACACATTTTAAACTGCAAATGAGCTGGCATAATGATAGAGTCACAAAATGAATTGCAAGTTGAATGTTAAATGATGCTTGCTTCCTTTGGGTTTTTGTGTGGTCGGGCTTAATCTCAGGACAGCAACCAAATGTGAATGCAGCCTGTCTTTACTTCCTTCCTTCTCTTTTCTTCCTCTTTCCCTTCCTTTTTTCCCCTTATCTTCTCTTTTCTTTCTCAGTCTATTTTCTTCTCTTACGCCTCCACTATATAATTAAATTTTTAGCTAGGTTTAGAAGGAAAATTTTCTTTTCGTAATGGAAATAAATCAGTATGCTATTTTAAAATGGCAAAAGAAAAATTAGAAAAGTTTCCTATGGTTTGGGAAGTGGGCTAACTTTTACATTTTAACATGACAAATATTTATTGAGCACTTACCATGTGACAGGCAGAGTGCCAACTGTACTTTTTCATCCAAAGTAGCCATTTTCTCCAGAGATGCAGTGCTCAGAATCTGTGTTTGAGGAACTGTGACTCTTCTAATTTAATAATTAGAAATTTTCTCTTTCAGCCAGATTACACTTCTAATCATAATACTAAATTTTATCATTTCCTTTCCTGGATTGATTATATTATCATTTGAAATCAAATAGGGAGTGTGTAGCTATTCCAAAAATTTCCATAATAATTTTCCCTAAGGTGGATACAAATGTTTATTTTCAAGTTGTAACCCCTGGGGTGGGGAAGGTGAGCCCTCACAGAATGTTTTAACTTTAAGATGGATATTGATCACTCATCATTCGTATTTAATTAGATATTGAACTCAATAGCAAACTATGGTATTCAATGCTGAGTATGAAATAATGTGCACTCGTGTCAGGGAAGGGAAAGCAGATGGTGACTGCAGGGTGATAGGCTTCGAAGATAAGGGGAAGACAAAAGTGGGTAAATAATGGAAATATAGATATAAATGGCAGGGACTTCCCTGGTGGTCCAGTGGTAAAGAATCCACCTTCCAATGCAGGGGAAGTGTGTTCGATCCCTGGTCAGGGAACTAAGATCCCACATGCCGCGGGGCAACAAAGCTCACATGCCACAACTACTGAGCCCACACCCCTCAACTAGAGAGGCTGCCTGCCACAGAATCAAATTCCTCTTAATTTATAGCATCCTTTCATGTAAATACCACATGCCATTATTATTATCCTACATAATAATCTAGGAGTTTCTACAGGTAATGTTTTTTTCATCTTCAAAATGCAAAGAGGGGAAAAAAATAAATACTTGTGACCATCTCCAAATCTGCCCCACACAAAGAAAGGAGGAAGTTAGGATATAGGGCATAGAGATACAGGAAAATCTCATTTTATAAATTAAAGACCAAGCATAAAGGCCAACAGTGAATAAGGCATCCTTAAGGAGATCTGAGTCTTAGAAATGATTCTGAAGAGCTTGAATATGGTTTTCTTACATATAAAGTTGAACTTGGCTTAGCAAACAAAACTATTAAAGCCATTTCCAGTAAAATATAACTTCTAAATTCTAATATCACACAGACAAATGCATTCATTAAAAAAGAAAAGATATATTTCACAGAATCAAGGATACTTGAGTTTTCAGATCTTAAAGAAGAGTATTTCTTATAATTTCCTTTTTAAGCAATAAAAGGAATTACTGTTGGAACAACAACCAACTAACAATTTAACAAAAGGGAAAGGGAAAGAGATCTGTAACATACACTAAGCTTTGGCTTTTGTTACCAAAACAAACATCAAGTGAATGTGCTTTTACCACATCTGCTTAACCTTGGAGATGCATGGTTTTGCTCCCTCTTGCTCTGGAAGTTTTAAATGGCAAAAACATTCCTGGTCTCACGTGCAGTCTGAATGAGTAATGCAGTGATAACAGTGATATCTGAAATATTTGTGATTTTGTCTAACATTTCGTCCAAGAATTATAAACAAGCCCAAAACACTGATGCAAAGGGGACCCTCCTTAAGAACTATAGAGGAAAACAAGATTCAGTGGAAAAGTCATTTATTTTCGCAGTGTAGCCTCACACATAGTGAAACTCACATGACCCAGACTTGTCTTCTGACCAATTAATTCATTAAAAATAAATTTCATTAAATATCAATGAATTGGCATCTAAGTCTTCACTTCCCAGCTAGTAACAATGTTTATTCAGTAATGGTAGAATTCAGGGTTTGTCTGTCTTTTAAATTTAGACTTAGGTAGGTTCTACAATATGTTCACAAGATACAAAATGATTATCAAATAAGTTTTTACATGTATATCTTTTATTGTCCCCTAGTTAGCCAACATTTAAGCATAAGGGTTAGGGGGTGGTACATAATGTTGTTCTAGTTTAAAAGATATTTCAATAAACTAAGCCTAAATCCACTCGTGCTGTATGTAGGCATATATTTTATGTGTGCACACAGTATTAGTTAACTTTCCTCACTGTATGTTTTTAAATAGTAAGAATTTAAAGTAACTACAATTTTTTTATGAATCAGCCAGACCATTAGCCACAATGTCAAAACACTTTAAAAGAAATTTCATAAAAATACCAAGCTTAAGTTGTTTCCTTTACTTCTGGCTAAATGAAATAAAAAGGAGATTTCTCCCAAGCCAACACATAGGCAGAAAGCAGAAGACTTCAGAACTCCAAGAGGAATGGCACCATTGGAGTTTAAATTAAAGTCTTAACTAAAGATGGTTCTAAAAATCAATGTGCTTGGGGCTTCCCTGGTGGTGCAGTGGTTAAGAATCTGCCTGCCAATGCAGGGGACACGGGTTTGAGCCCTGGTCTGGGAAGATCCCACATGCCGAGGAGCAACTAAGCCCGTGCGCCACAACTACTGAGCCTGCACTCTAAAGCCCGCAAGCCACAACTACTGAGGCCTGCGTGCCACAACTACTGAAGCCCGCGCACCTAGAGCCTGTGCTCCGCAACGAGAGAAGCCACCGCAATGAGAAGCCCGCACACCGCAATGAAGAGTAGCCCCTGCTCACCGCAACTAGAGAAAGCCTGTGCGCAGCAACAAAGACCCAATGCAGCCAATTAATTAATTAATTAATTAGATCTTTTTTAAAAATCAATGTGTTCTGCTTCAGGGCAAGAAAGAAAATTCCAACACAGTTCTAAGTACACAGTAGGTGCTCAATAAATTGTTGATTAACAAAAAAGCAGTGACAAGAATCTCCTGTTTTTCTAGAAACAGAGGCAGAATCTAGGCTTTCTCTTTGTCTGGAAGTCTACTTTTATTCTGTGTAATGTGGCCGATTCAGAGAGTGTGACTTTATAAGGGCAAGGAAGTAAGGAGACACTCATAAAAAGGTGTGAAAAAGAGACGTTAGGATTGGCAAAGACAAGAAGACTAGCTTCTCATTTTCACACCATCTCAAAAAATGAATTTTTTTAAACTGAAGGTATTTTTTTCTGTTTTCTCCTTAATATGGAGAATAATTCTGGGAAGGGCCTAAGATCTCCCTAATCAATTGGTCCTCATTGTTCTAGGAAGTAAGTAGGATAGAAAGAGATGGCTTCCAATAAAAAAGAATGAAATAATGCCATTTGCAGCAACATGGATGGACCTACAGATTATCATACTAAGTGAAGTAAGCCATAAGGACAAAAGACAAATACCATATGATGCCACTTATACGTGCAATCTAAAATATGACACAAATGAACATATCTACAAAAGAGAAAAAGACCCACAGACATAGAGAACAGACTTGTGGTTGCCAAGGGGGAGGGGGTGGGAGAGGGATGGATTGGGAGTTTGGGATTAGCAGATGGAAACTATTATAACATATAGAATGGATGAACAACAAGGTCCTACCATATAGCACAGGGAACTATATTCAATATCCTGTGATAAACCATAATGGAAAAGAATATGAAAAAGAATGTGTATGTATATATATGTATAACGGAATCACTTTGCTGTACAGTATAAATTAATACAACATTGTATATCAACTATACTTCAATAAAATAAAATCTAAAAAAAGAAAGAAATGACTTCCAGTTTTGAGTAATTATTATTCCTTCATCTCTGCAGCTCCTCCTCAATATCCAAAAAGTAACCAAAATTAGGTGACAGTGGGACGATCTGCGGAACTCTCCCACTGTTCCTGTAATCTCCAACTGAATGGCACCTTCCAGTGCCCAGATACATATCAATGCTCCCTGTGTATGCTTTGGCTCTATGTACAGAAGGTAAAACCCTGAAGAGACTAAAGTACAGAGAAGCTAAATGATTACTGTTCTAGACAACACAGAAGATTACAGGTGGTACTTCCATAAAAATTAAGGCGTTTTTTCCAAGTGCACTGTCCAAGCAGGTGACATTATGTACACATTCATTAGATCCTACGCAAAACCACCAGTGTCTCCCTATTTTAAAGCATCCCCGTGAAAAGGGAATTAGGGCTTCCCTGGTGGCGCAGTGGTTGGGGGTCCGCCTGCCGATGCAGGGGACACGGGTTCGTGCCCCGGTCCGGGAAGATCCCACATGCCGCGGAGTGGTTGGGCCCGTGAGCCATGGCCGCTGAGCCTGTGCGTCCGGAGCCTGTGCTCCGCAACAGGAGAAGCCACAACAGTGAGAGACCCGCGTACCGCAAAAAAAAAAAAAAAAAAAGGGCAGGGGAATTAGCCTACTTAGAAAAGAGGGCTGTGTATTTAACTTGAAAACGAGACTTGACAAGGTGACCATCTGTTTTCCCTTTCTCACTTAATTACAAAAGGAAAAGTACTTGAAGCCAACCAAAATACCCAAGAAGTAATTGATATTATGACCTGCTCATTTTCTCTACAAAGTGCAAAAAAAAAGTCACACTGAGAAGAAGCAGAATTAGTGCCCCAGCAACTGATCTTCCACCACAACCACCTGGCTTGAAGCCAATCACCCTGAAAACAGTGACATTACTCAAGCCATTGGTAAAGGCTTCCTTTGGGAGGGCCAATGCCCATTGGGTGACACCTTATTCTACCAGCTTGCCTGGAATCATCCCCACCCAAAGTCAGAGGTTCTTCCTGCAGAGTCTGTTTGGTGTTTGTGTGTTTTTAAATAAAATATGCTTGAATGCAAAAGTGGAGAAATAGCTCCTAGTATGGGAAGCACAACAGATAAGAAGTCCAAAGATCTAGATACCAACCCCAGGTAAGTCACTCCTTATCTGGGTGACCCTAGGCAAATCACATAACCTCTCTGAGTCTTAATTTCCTCATCTGTAAAACAGGAATGGTAATACCAATCTACTTACCTTATAGAATGTTTGGGAAAGTTTCATAAGATAACTGCAAACTGGTAGGTAAAATGTAAAATACAGGATTAATAACAACAACAAGGGACTTCCCTGGTGGTCCAGTGGTTAAGACCCTATGCTACCAATACAGGGTGCCTGGGTTCCATCCCTGGTCAGGGAACTAGATCCTGCATGCCACAACTAAAAGATCCCGCGTGCCTCAACTAAAATATCCCACGTGCCACAACTAAAGATCCCACATGCCACAATGAAGATCTTGCATGCAGCAACAAAGATCCCACATGCCACAACTAAGACCCGGCACAGCCAAATAAATAAATAAAATATTTAAACCATAAAAAAAAAAAAGAAAAAATAACAACATCAACAAAAACACATCACAGTAGACCTAAGAAGAATCCCTTAAGGGACTTCTCTAGATCATGAGTAAGTACCCCAATCAGTGGTAAGATAGTTTTCTAGCTGCCCCTTCTTATTTAAAATTTGCTGACCAGCTTCCAAAAAGCCATGAGAATAGTCACGTTGTCTCAGAGAAGTAATTACTTCCGAATATTTGCAGTTGTGTAGACCTGACTTTTGCAAGCACAAAAGTGAACTGTGTCCTCAACTCTTTAGAATTATCGTGAGACTACAGTGACCTTCATTCTAGTGTTGCACTCTCCAGTGTGGGAGCCACTAGCCACACGTGTCCATTAAAATTAAAATTAAATAACATTCATTTTAATTGCTCGGTCATACTAAGCACATTTCAAATGCTCAATAGCCCCAGGAGGCTAGTGACTGCCATGTTGGACAGCACAGAGAACATTTCCATAATAGAAAGTTCTACTGGACAGTGCTAATAGTGCATAAAAACATAAGGTTTACCATGAGAGAAGCAGGGAAGTAAAGATCCTATGTGCCTTCAAGTTCAAGCTTTGACTCAATTCTGCCTTTTCCTTAGGCTAATGACTTAAACTCCCCAAGACTCAGTTTTCTTCACCTGTAAAACTGAGACAATAACAGCACTGCTTTACAGGGTAATTATGAAAATTAAGTGAAATAATATAGGTAAGGTATCTAGCATATTACACACAATCGATAAATGTTATTTACTACTGTATTTCATCAAGTCTAAGATGCAGAACTTTTCACATTTTAACATATCTCAAATTTGTATGTAATTTACAGTCAGTGCCAATAGAAACTTGGCAGAGAAGTGAGTTGTGACATAGATGTCAATGCCTGCACATGTGCAAATTAGCACGTGTGTAGAAGGTTATAGATTCATCTGAGTCTCACCTAAGCTGGGAAATAAGCCTTGTTTGCATGGCATGTAGTTGAACCTTATTTTAAGTTTGGATTCCAATTGTCCTTGAAAATGTCTTCAAAAAAGAATATATTAAAATTTAACAGAGAAACAGTAATTGTCTTTGCAGAATATTGTCAGGCTCTACACAATACAATTAAAGGCAATAGAAATTGCCAAATCTCTTGGAATAGGAATAGGTTTCTCAAAACTATGAAGGTTTGATGATATCTTCTCTTGAATTTTAGTGATCATTCTGGTACCAGTATCCATCTATCAGAAAAACCCAGTTGATTCTTAAGAACTGTGTAATGTCCATTAATATATAATTCAATTAAAAGGGAAAAGTATAATGATGATTTTAACCACACAGCCATTGTTCATCAAGCTTGAATACTGAGATATGCCTTGAAATGTCCTTTGTTCTTAAATATGCTAAAGAGGAACAGATTATATAAGACAGGTTTTCAGGTGGGGTGGAGGAGGTCACCATGATGCTACAGATAGTGTCCAAACCAAAATCGACTCAGGAGAACATTCAGACTTTGACTGCGAAAAAAGCTTAGGCTCCAACCAAACTTAAAAACTGAAGAATGTATGTCTATCAGGAAAAAAAAGTTTTGTGATTTTATAGGTGCTTCTTTTTTCTGAAAAGTTGTTATAAAATTCATGATGTATCTAACAACTTATGATATCTGGTATCAAGGAAATATGGGATTATCAGCAAGAAGAGACATATGAGGAGAGAAAACACAAATCCCCAATCCCCTAAACTTAGCTCTAGAGGACAGAGGTTTTTTTATTTTATTTTATTAGTTTTATTGTTAGTAATGCATTTCATTGAACCTGGTAACTTAATTGAAAAACACACAATTATTTTCAAAGTGACTAAGAAAAAAAAACCCTGCCAATTAAACTGATACAAGTAACTTCCTATCATTTAGAATTTTTTATTTTACATTTATTGGAATGATTTCTTAAAACTTATTTTAGAGATTTATATCACTCCCATGTAGTATCCACAAAAAGGAAAATATTAGCAAAAATGCCAATGATTAAGATGCTACAAAAAATTCTTCACCTGAAGAACCCAACAGACCTTTCTGAACTCCAAGATCATCATGAGAACAACATAATTGAGCACTTCGGGCAAAAATTAACAAGGATTGAAGAACATCCCTCACAGACAGCACTGAAACAGTTCCAGAGTCCAGATGGATGGGGCACTTCCCAAGCGGGGAGAAGGCAGCGGTCCATCCACAGGAAGACTGCCAAGAGCCTCCAAGGTCAAGAACTAAAATTCATCTTGCAGCCTACAAGCCTGAGAACCTCACAGCCTCCCTACAGAAGCCATCCCACAATCTGGCTTGTCACCTCTCTGACATGGTACTTTTACAAGAATAATATTTACTTGGGTTTTTTTTTCCCTTGATTTTAAAAGGTATTATTGTTATTGTAAATAATTCAGGAAAACAACACAATAACAAAATATAAAGGAAAAATGTATGTCCCAGAATCTCATCAATATTGATAGCAATTTGATGTATTTCCTTCCCATCCTTTTCCTGTGCCTTAATTAGACTAATACTAGTGATGTAATTTTGTTAGTTTTGTTTTCACTTAGTATTTCCTGAAGCCAACAGAATATTGTGGGAAAAAAATAATAATCCAACAGGAATCACTTTTATATTCAAAGCCATTGATCTCTGTGTTTTTCCACACTATTTTATTGAAGGATAATATATATCTTGAATAGAACTTGAAAGAGTGCTCCGCTACTGACTATGGAATTTTATTCCAAGGGACTGACGCTCTGTTGGCAAATGCTGATGTTGGTGCTTCCTTGATCTATTTCGGACAACATCAGGACTTCTATTCCTTCTTCAAATGTCCTTATTTGGTTTGCAGCCTGAAACATCAAGGGATTTTAGGGGCCCAGTCATGAATGAATCAAATTTAATCCCCTCTGTTCTGTTTCTGTGTTTTCCTGAACTTGCAGTGACTTTTTCTTTCAATGCAAAATCAAAATGTAATCTTCTTGAAAAAAAATTTAAACGGCAATTAAACTCAACACATGTAATAGGAACAATGTACATAATTCAACTGAAGCGATAACAATATAGTCCAGACAAGTTTGCTCATGCTGAAGCAATGACAACAGTATCATAACTGTCACCTGAGAAATTATACAATGCCTTTGATGGTAAGATGCACCTTGATTTCAATGTGTAAATATTGCCATCTTAAAATCAATACTTATCAATTTATATGGAAATATAGGAATGTGATAAACTTTAACTCAGGAATCCAATCAGCAAAACTCAGACTGCAGGAAACTCTACAGGTCAAACAAGCTAGCTGTTTCAAATAAATTACAAGGAAGGAAAAAAAAGGAGAGAGAAGGGGAAAACAACAGATTAAAAAGGGACTTAGAAGACATTTTAAAATACATGAATATATCTCAATGGATTACTATATTCATGAGACAATTGGAAATTTGAACACTGATTGCATATTTGAAAATATTAGCAAATTATTCAATTTTAGGTGTAATAATGGTGCTTTGGTTACGTATTTTTCAAAAGAACCCTTATCTTTTAGGAATACATGTTAAAACTGTTACAGAAGGGATGATATGAAATCTGGGATCTGCTTCAGAATAATCTGGGAGGGTAGAACGAATGCGAATGTGTATGTGTGATGGGCAGACTCCTAAAACAGTCCCTTATTGTCCCCACCTTCTGGTAGTTACACCCTTATGTAATACCTTCCCCTTGAGTGTGGGCTGGACTTGGTGACTTTTTTCTAAAGAACAGAATTCAGCAAGGATGATGGGATACTTCTTTTATGATTAGGTTCAAAAGACTGTGACTTCCCTTCTTGTTCACCCTCTCTTGCTCTCCTTCTTGTGGGCAATCTGATGAAGCAAGCTGCCATGTTGTGAGATGCTCTATAGAGATGTCCATGTGGCAAGGAAGGAGGGAGGCCTCCCATCAACAGCTCTCGTAACTGAATCCTGCCAACAACCACTTGAGTAAGCTTGGAAGTGGACCCTTCAGGTGAGATCTGAGATGACTACAGTCTTGTGAGAGACCCAAAGCCAGAGGATCCAAATAAACCCTATCTAGAGACCTACTCCACAGAAACTGTGAGATAATAAATGTATGTTGTTTTAAACTGCTAAATTTGGGGTAATTCATTTTACTCCAATAGATAACTAACACAGTATGTGACAAGACTGGCCATGGTTTGATGACTTTTGGGGTGACTAAAAGTGTATGGGGGTTCATTTACCAGGCTTTCTACTTTTGTATATGTTTAAAATTCTCCACAATAAAGAGTACTTCAAAAGCAATCAGTGAAATACGGTAATAACAATTCACAGCCCTTCCTGTGCCCCACCACTTCATGGCAGTATAGTTATCCTCCACATAGCTGCACTTTTTCTGTATCTTCCGTTTTGCTGTGTTTCCTACTCTGATTTGTCTACTGGGCTCCATAAGACAGTAAATATTTACTGAGTATCTGCTAAGTGCTAATGAAAAAATGGTCTAATGCACTGACTTTTAAAAAAAACTAAGAGAAAAGGCTCTTTTTATATTATGTCTATGATCAATCTGGGGAATGGCAACAGAATAAGTGAAGGTAAACTAAAGTGATGATTAAAAGGATATATAAATAAAGAAGGGGAAAAAAGGACCTCTGACAATGGACTAAGAAAGAATAGATGAGGGCAAATGTGTTAGTTCATTTTCCAGGCTGTGGATTAATAGGTGTCTCTGTTTTTGTTTCTTTTGGTTTTGTTTTGTTTTGTTCAATCTGCCTGACTTTTGACAATTTCACTCGTTTTTAAACATCTACCAGCAGGGCAAGAGAAAAAAAAAGGGATGCAATAGTCACATATTTCCCCTTGTCAACACATGTAGAAAATGTTAAAGATGATGGAAACAGAAAAAATTAAACACTGAGTTAATTCACACAAATTAAATACTGAACGTGGATTCAAATTCCCACAGAGTGTACAGCTTGCCAAGACATTAGAGGTCTAAGTTTATATTTATAAGGTCACATCTCGAGGGACTTCCCTGGTGGTGCAGTGGTTAAGAATCCGCCTGCCAAAGCAGGGGACACAGGTTCGATCCCTGGTCCGGGAAGATCCCACATGCCATGGAGCAACTAAGCCTGTTTGCCACAACTACTGAGCCTGCACTCTAGAGCCTGCAAGCCACAACTACTGAGCCCTCGTGCCACAACTACTGAAACCTGAATGCCTAAAGCCTGTGCTCTGCAACAAGAGAAGCCACCGCAATGAGAAGCACGCACACCGCAACGAAGAATAGCCCCCGTTCGCTGCAGCTAGAGAAAGCCCACGCGCAGCAACAAAGACCCAACACAGCCAAAAATAAATAATTAAAAAAAAATAAGGTCACGTCTCGATAAAATTTAACAAGTGTTTTAGAAGAGATATAAAATGTTTTTTATCAAACCCACACGTAATTTTCTTATCTTCTTTTGACAGGGATAATTTTAAATTAGCTATTTGCCACTTCGTTCTTATAAAACGATTATAGGATGTGACTCACTGAGACCTAAATTATGTGAAAGTGCTAGAAAGAAATCTGCTGAGTGTCAGCTGTGGAGGCCTGGTTACCTGCAGTCCCTGGAAGCAGCTGTAATCCAGTCCACAAAGGGAGAAACAATGTTTAAGTAGTTCATTTTACAAGTTCTGGGTGGGATCACCTGAATTTAAACACAAACTCTGTTTCTTACTAAGGGTACAAGTTTAGGCAAATTCTTTAAATGCCCCAAGCTTCCATGTGCTCATCTGATAAGAGAGTATGACAACTTAGTTAACGTCTCCATTTGTTGCAAGGATCAAGTGAAATAGCACATGACTTAGCACAGGGTGGGGTACTGTAATTACCCCTCCGTAAATGAGATCCATTATTGCTGTTATTATCAAAACCACCAGAAGATAATCTTAGGCCCTTGGCTACCCAAACCCATACTTTTAGGATGTATGAATGTGAATTACTGTACGGAGTGTAATAAACTTCCCGCTCCTTTTCAGTTGATATTTTGATATTAAAACTGGGGAGGTAAAGTTAGGAGGATGGGTTTATGCATGTAATTTGCTCCTTTATGATATTGCAATGTAATATACTTCTAGGAACCCAGTATCCAACTAAGTCAGGGTTTCTCAATCAGGGGCAGTTTTGCCCCCAGGTGAGTTCCAGGGGACGATGGGCAATTTGGGACATCTGGAGACATTTTTTATTGTCATGACTGGGAAGGTGCTACTGGCATCTAGTGGGTAGAGACTAGGGATGCTGCTAAACATCCCACAGTGCACAGGACAGTCCCCCAACCCCAAAGAATTATCCAACCCAAAATGTCAATAGTGTCAAGGCTGAGCAACTCTGCCCAAGTTAAAGCCAAGAACAGAATTCTCCTTTTACTTGGCCTTTAAAGGTTTGGGGCAAGCATTTAACAACAGCTAAGACTGATTTTAAGCTCTCTTACTTTTAGCCAATGGAACTACTCATGATTCTTTCATCATACTGACCAAGACTTCAGAAAGCTTCTTCCTGATGCTGTTAGCTAAAACATACTTCACTTTTTGAGAAGAAAGAACAGATATTCCATGAATAAATAAGAATCTCACATTGTTCCTTAATACTGTGACCCGGACAACTGATCCATACTGTATTGCATATGATATATAAATATTTGACATATAAATAAATATGATGCACTACTTTATATTTCCCTATAGCAAGAGTTTGTAGCCCAACGGATCCAACACCACTACATGTTACGGGGGGGGAGGAGAAGGCAGAAATTGAGCATCCCTACAATTTCTTTAGTGGTTCTGATCTTCCAACCAACCCTCCTCTCCACTCCAATCAAAACACTTCTAACAGTCTCTGTGGATATTTCCAGTAAAAAGCAACAACAGACCCCCACCACCATCAGGTACCTTGGCATTTTACACCACCTATTATTATTTGAAGAGCTTGAAACCAGAAGCCCTATTTTTTCCACAGTGAAAATATTTGAACGGGCTGTCAAAAAGCCTCTCAGAAATACACCCCATCCAACAGCAACAAATCCTGTGCAAACAAATCAAGTGGTGCAGAAATCCTCTGCATGAGATGATAGGGGAGGCCTCCATGCTGACACTGTAGGCGAGCCAAGTTTTCATGTACTTGGATGGCTGACCTCCAACTTCTGACATATTCATTATATTCCAGCATGTCGGTTGCAGATTGCATTGAAGTGATGACAGCTACAAGACAGCCAATGAGGAATATGGCCATTCTGGCAACAGGTGGCCTTTCACTTGCACTGGGAAAGTTAATCTAGTTTACCATCAAAGTATATTATGTTCAAGGAGTGTCATGTTTTGAGAGCTCTAGTGACAGATCAAACAGAGAAAGCATTCTTCCATGGAACGTGCCATTTCGGGGAGACCAAGCCTTTCAAACCACTTCATTGTTTATGCTTGACTCAGGTCTGTTAAGTTACTTCGTTGTCTCAAGGTTTACATTACAGTTCCCGAATTATGGTTTGTGTCCCCTGTCAAAGGCTGATGGAGGTATCTACAATCTCACTTTAAACAATCATATACCTCTATTGCAAGGAATTTTTAATAGCCCTAATTTGTCAGCAAAAAAAAAAACATATTGAAGAATAGGTCAGCAGCTAAAGTATATTCTTCTATTCAAATTGACCATCACACTTCTAGATGAATTTTCAAATTATACATGTTCAAAACCAGCTGTGCCTACCCCCATTCAAAATACAATTTTTTTAAATAATCGTTGAAATGAAATCATAGCCAAGGCTCATAATGGAGAAAAAATGGCCCCTGGAGGGTACTAACTTCTCTTCGGGTTTAACCTTGGATTTTGGCAGGAAATCCCTCCCCAACCTCTCTCCCATTCGCACTAAAGCCTGAGATAAATGATGCTAGATGGTAATATTTATTCAGTCATTCCATTCCATGGCTGCCTTCCAAGTTGGATGATTATGTTTTGCTGCACTTTGGACCTCATTTGAAGAACTCTTAATAATTCTAAAACATAGGGAAGCAATCAAAATGCTCATGTGCCTTGTGGAAAATAATTTTAATTTGCTTCAAAATCTTCTAGCCTATTGGATCATTCTTTATGAAGAGACTTAGTGTAAGAGAAATAGAGTTACACTGTTTATATTTTCTTCATTCTATGTGAACTCCTTTTTGCCCAGGGATAGTCCAAGACATTTAATCTCTAAAAGCAAATCAGTCTCTCTAATCCACAACTACTCTCCTGCACTAGAAAGGATGGCAATAGTCCCATAAACGTGTATAGAGAAGGTTACCTATTCATAGTACTTCTCTTGTGTCCTTGGTGGGGTTCTACTAAAGACTCTAAGATAGGCATCAGCTGACTCATCTCAGATTTTGATGATTCTGAGTCATTTACGTTCCATCCTAGCAATTTGGCAAGTACCTCCTTGGGGACTGGTCAAATTGAGCACCCTTCAGGCCAACGATCTCAAAGCATGCAGTTCCTCTGGTTACTGAACACTTCAAAGAAAAGGAAATATTACACATGTAAGGAAACAAAAGCGACATGATTTACTTTTGCTCTGTAACTACTTCACCCACCTATTACTTAAAATATGGATCAGGTATTCTATTCGATTTAAACAATCACACATACAGCACTTGCTAGACATTGTTCTCAGTACTTTTCATACATATTACAATAATTTATCCTCTTAAAAATCCCATGGGGTAGATGCTATTATTATATCTATTTTACAGATGAGAAGACTGAGGCCCCAGAGGATAAGTGACTTTCCAAGGCCACAGAACTAGTCAGTGGCAGTCCAGGTTTGAACCTAGGTAGGCTTACTCCAAAGTCCACGACATTAACCACCATGTGCGCTATCTCCACCAGCAGCATAATAACACCATAAATAATACTTAAACTTTAATGAGCCAGGCTAGAGACTGTGCAGGGTGTCTGTAATCCCTGCCACAACCCCTGAGAATAGTACAACCATCATCCCAGTTTTACACAGGAGGAAACTGAGGATTGGAGAGGTTCACCGTTTGGCCAAAAACTCACAGCCAGACAGTGGTGGAGCGTGGACTGGATATTGGGGAGGTAAAGAGATGAAACAGAAAATAATTCTACTTCTGAAGTTTCTGATAGTTTATAAAAGGAGCTGCTCATTGGTCTGAAAGCGTCAGGGACATTTTTCAAAGTACAATCTTTATTCTCCCTAGAAAAGTGAAACTGAAATTCTGGTTAGCTAGTCTTCCTCAGACATTAGAAGTCTATTCCTAAAGAACCTGGAGATCCAGTTGTTACTCCAGTAAGTTAATAAGACTCTAAATCTTCAAAAATACCCAAAGCTAATTCACTTATGAAAGGAAATAAAAGTTAAAAAAATTGAATCCTTTCACAAAGGTAAAATTACATTGCATTTAAGAATCCCAGCATTCAGGCTTCCCTGGTGGTGCAGTGGTTAAGAATCCTCCTGCCAATGCAGGGGACACAGGTTTGAGCCCTAGTCCAGGAAGATCCCACATGCCACGGAGCAACTAAGCCCATGCACCACAACTACTGAGCCTAGGCTCTAGAGCCCACGTGCCACAACTACTGAAGCCCGCGCACCTAGGGCCCGTGCTCCGCAACAAGAGAAGCCACCGCAATGAGAAGCCTGCGCACCACAACAAAGAGTAGCTCCCGCTCGCCGCAACTAGAGAAAAGCCTGCCTGCAGCAACGAAGACCCAACGCAGCCAAAAAGAAAAAGAATCCCAGCATTCACAATTCTTCTTTTTAAAAAATAATTATAGTTAGAAATATAAGACAAAATGTAATGATATCAAGAAAAAATAATACTAGCAAATGTCATTGTTTTTTCAGGAAGAAAATGAGGTTCCCAGGAGAAAAAAAAATAGCACAAATTTAAAAAACAGAATAAAATATTAAGTTTAAAGCACATGTATGCTGAAATATTATGCAATCATTTAAAATTGTGTTTATAAAGATTTTTATGAGGTTGTCATAGTATTTATTTGTATTAAGGAACAAAGTAGCATAAAGTCTGAATGTAGAGTATAATCCACTTCTTCTTTAAAAATGTAATCATTTAGTCATTTACATACACATATAAATTTCAGGTAGTAAATGTACCAAAAATTAACAAAGGAATTCCCTAAATGGTAGGATTACAAGTCATATTTATTTTCTTTATACTCTTTATATTTTTTAAACTTTCCACAATTCAGTACACATTTTTTTTTTTTTTTTTTTTTTTTTTTTTTTTTTTGCTGTACGCGGGCCTCTCACTGCTGTGGCCTCTCCCGTTGCGGAGCACAGGCTCCGGACACACAGGCTCCGCGGCCATGGCTCGCGGGCCCAGCCGCTCCGCGGCATGTGGGATCTTCCGGGATCGGGGCACGAACCCATGTCCCCTGCATCGGCAGGCGGACTCTCAACCACTGCGCCACCAGGGAAGCCCCAGTACACATTTTATGTTATGAAAAAATACCACTAATTAGAAAACTGTGGAATAACTATCTCACTCTGCACAGATCCCCACCTCAGACATCTATCGTCGATATTGTGCTTCCACAAGCCCAGGTCACAGCTGGACTGGAGACAGGTTCTCAAACTGGATTGAAATCTAACTAAGAGGGCTGTTTAACTGAGGAAACACAGGGGATAAAGGAACAATGGAAATCACTTCCATAAGAGCCAGAAAACAAATGAAGTCAAGTCCACGGATATGGCAAGATCACATTTGGGAGCACAACAGTATCCACCCCACGGGTTATGTGGAGCAAAATCAGTAGCCTAGAGAGCTAAAGCAAAGTGGGAGGAAGTTTGGAAAGAGGACTAGGCATTGCAGGAACCAACAGGGCTTCCCTTTGGTGCCTTGGGCCTTATTTCTGAGGTGGTCACATTAGCTTAAGGAAGGCACACAAGGCTAGACCAACTAAATTGTGTTGGGTTCCCTAACACAACCACATGAGCCAGCCACACAGTGGGGAAGTACAGCTCATTGACACCTAGTACAAGGATAACCCAAACTCCCTGTTTCCTGCCATAACATAAAATTCAGAACAGCTCTAACATCCTAAAAGCCACCCAGACTCAGGCCTAATTAGAACAAGCTTGGCCAATCCAATAGCCATAGCTGCTTTCAGGATGCTAAAAAGATAGGGATTTTAGGACAACGGAAGGAAGGAAGGAAGGAAGGAGGGAGAAAGGGAAGGAAGGAAGGAAAGGAAAGGAAGAAAATCCTGAGATTTAGAGATTTCAAGGGAAGAGTCTACCTTTAAGTAAATTTCCCAGATCACAGGAAATCCTAGGAAGTTTCAGAGAAGACCAAAATTAGCCTAGTTCAGCTCCTGACTAAGAACCAGGTAAGATGTAAAAACTGTCCCAGAAGTATAACCAAAGACATTGAGCTTGTCCAGATGTAGCTACAGCTTCTCAGAAATGTAGTATTATTTGTGACTACATGTAATGAATGGTCAGATGGTCCAATTCTGCAATTAAATTGAGGCTCAGATAAAATATTTAACTTTTTATATTTTTATGCTTTGCAGTTTTTCATTTAAATTATTCTTTGGGGGCCTCCCTGTTGGCGCAGTGGTTGAGAGTCCGCCTGCCGATGCAGGGGATACGGGTTCGTGCCCCGGTCTGGGAGGATCCCATATGCCACGGAGCGGCTGGGCCTGTGAGCCATGGCCGCTGGGCCTGCGCATCCGGAGCCTGTGCTCCGCAACGGGAGAGGCCACAACAGTGAGAGGCCCGCATACCGCAAAAAGAAAAAAAAAAAAAAAAAAAAAAAAAAATTATTCTTTGAATGCTGTGAATTTGCTCTGTATTACTTTGTATCCCATACAACACAGATAATTAAATATTTGATGAGATGTCAAATTAAAACCTAAGAATGATTTACTTTCCCAGTGAATTCCCACTCTCTAGACATTTATTATAAGATTTCTCAAAAATTAAGCTAATTATCCATTCTAAATGTAATAGTTTGCATCTACCAACCCCAAACCATAATGGAAAAGAATATTAAAAGAAGAATGTCTACATGTATGTAACTGAGTCACTTTGCTGTACAGCAGAGATTGCCACAGCACTGTAAATCAACTACACTTCAATAAAATTAATTAGTTAATTAAAAATTAAGCTAATTTAAAAACCATGTGGGGATTAAAGCATTTATTAGAAATGTTCATGGATATCGAAAAAAATTGAAGGATAATAATTTTTTTTATTTTATAGATAATTCAACATAAAACCTTTATTTTTACACAAATTGCTTCATATTTTGTTTTTTGGGTTTTGCTTTTTTTTTTTTAATGAGATGGTGCATTTTTTTTTTTTTTTTTTTTTGTTTGGCCATGCCGCGTGGCTTGCAGGATCTTAGTTCCCAAACCAGGGATCAAACCCGGGCCCGTGGCAGTGAAAGCACGGAGTCCTAACCACTGGACTGCCAGGGAATTCCCAGTTCATATTTTGAAATCACTCATTGGTGTAATCTTTTGGAAGAAATTTTAATATAATACATATTTGTTAGCAGTTCAGAAAATCTATTCAAGAAAGTAATCACATAATTCAGTTTATTTCTTCAAATTAAGGCATTTCACTATTAAACTGCAATATTATCTAATTTTCAACTAAAAGAATGCACTTTTAATTGAATAAACAAGAAATTAAGTTTCACCAACATGTTGTACTAAATTGTAACATAACACACAAATAGGAAGAAAAGACGGGAGGAATAAGTACATATATATCCTTGGTATTATAATGAAGAAATATTAGTTGGATTATTTTTAATTACACAACACCAAAAAAAGAATTTTGTAGATTTCAAAAAAAAAAATCAATGAAAAGAAAATAAGACTATGTGTTGATAGAGCCTCTTTTTACAGAAAACTTTTTTCTTCTAGAATACTACCTTAATCTTAAATTCAAAAAGCTATATACCAAGTTATTCATGGTAGTCTTATTTATAATAATTTAGTTGACCGCAACCTAAATACTAGCTATGGTTTGAAACATTAAGCAAATTATTTAACACAGATGAATGGGATAGAACCAGAAAAAAATATGTTAATTATATACTTCTAATGTATAAAATATTTATGATGAGCATTATATTTGTGGAATAATTATCCTGAATACTCATGGACCCTTTTGCATAATTACCAGTCTAGAGCAGCATTCTAGAACCTCCTATGGCTCGGTAAAATGAGAACTGGTTTGGGATGGGCACCCTTCATGGTCTGTCCACGTAGGAAAACTCTGTTCTACAAATACATCTGTAAGAATCAGTCCAAAACGGCCAGGACTTAATTAATAACTGACAGCTTCCCTAATTTTTGTCCCTGCTTCCAGCTTAGGATCAACCAGAGAAAGCCAAAAATATACCCCTAACCAGTCACATAGGATACCCTGCTTCTGGTTATCCCACCTCCAGCTTCACCATGCCAACAACCGCCAAGCAGGGCATACCTGAAGCCTTCGCCTTTTTCCACTATAAAGCTTTCCCATGCCTCTCCCTGCATTTGAGTCTCTGCCAAACATGAGTGATGGTGGCTGACTTCCTTGCTACAGCAAGCTCTAAATAAATATCCTTTGTTTTTCTCATTTGATTGGTTTTCATTTATTTCCACACCATGGAAGAACGGAGAAAATGCCATGACAAACTTGTAAAAGAATTCATAAAAAGGCAAAGTCACTTAGTTATTGCAAAGTGTGTATCATGGAATTTATACCTAAATATGACATACAAGGTAAGAAATACATGTAAACATTTAAGAGCACCCCCTTTGAGAATCTCTGTAACATCTCTTTTTAATACATTCTCACATACAGTGATCTTCAAGCATCTTTAATTTTGTACACCATTAATAAATTTTGGCAAGCACTCCCAAAATATAGATACTTATTTATACACTTGTACGTGTAACAAATTTAGACAATTTAGAGGATGAGATAAAGTGAAATAAAACTACTTTTAAACATTTGGTGAATCATGATGACTTCACACTATCAGTAGCTAATGCCTTTGTTGTGGGTGTAAATTCACAAAAAGCTTTTAAAATAATTTCCAAGTTTTATGTCTAATAATTCGATGATTATATTGTTATTGCTTTTGCCTCTTAAGTGGCTAAACATGAACTCATATTAGGTGTGGGTAAAATGTCAGCTCTGCCATGTTCTAAATGCTTGCCTGTACTTAATCACTGTTATTATTATATTTTATCTGTGGTGTCTCTGCCAGAATCTTTTTAGTCCACTTTCCATCTAAAGACTGAAATGCAAACAAGATAATATCCTCTATGCAACTACTAAAATAGGCCCATATAGTCTATAAAAGTTTGCAGGATGCTGAAAGCAAACAGTCAACTATCTACCAACATCCAGTTTTTTTGTGGAACACCCCAAAATAAGTGTCAATCAATAAAGTAAATATTAGTAAACTTATTTCTCATTTTAGATAATATATTAATAGCAAATTAATAGATAAATAGAAGTTCTAATATTTTCCTCCCACTGCTCAATGGACACTTGTGTGGAGATACGCTTTGTAGACCAGTCTACTACTATATGACGTCCCTGAATTTAATCAGCAAACAGGTTTTTTCTTTCTTTTGAAAATAAAGGTGAAGAGGAAATGAGATGGGAACTGTGTTTACATTTCCTCTTAAATTCACGTTAGAAAAGGGATTATGCATAACTTTTTGTGACTAATGACCTTCTGAGCTAACGGAAGGAGAGGTAGATCTGAAGAATAAAACAATAGAGCCTTCAAATATTTGTTATTCCAGCTTTCCTGTTTTCCTTCTTTGAAAATTGGCAGCTCCAGAGTTCAAAGCATTTCAATATTTAGTTCATGTTAAATCCGCACAATTATCTTATAAAAATTATGCATCATAAGTGGCTTGGTAAGCACATTAGCTGATTCTCATATTACCCAAGAGAAGGCATGTCAACCAGTTGTGCTGATAAATCTAAGTTCAAAATTTCTCAGTACGAACAGTCACTTATCTGCATTTTTAGTAGCCATGTTTGCGATTCCTGTCATTAGTCATTAGTGCTCTGAACTTCCCTTCTTTCTTTCTCTCAGTAATGACAGAATTTAAACACCAATATCTCAGCCATTTTTGAGTCATTCATATTATGCATATCTCTACTGATTACTGAACTTTTAAAAAACTTTTATCTACTTCTTCCCTGATATATTTGTGAAAGTTCCATTATCATTATCTTTTCCTGCTAAAAAACTCTGTTTGCTCTTTGGCTATTATCTTTTCCTTGTCAGTCATAACTAATGGGACAGAATCTTGTTTAATTTTTTTCCATCTATTCTATTCCTGTCATGCTTTTATTTCCCCCTACATATAGATCTTAAAATAAGTCAAAGGAACCAGTTCATTAAAAAATTATTTGAATGCCTCTCACAGCACACAGGCTTTCATTGTGGTGTCTGCTCGGATTCTTCATTTCATTCTACTTCTCCCAATTGGTTCTCTCTCCTCGTACAGAATACAAGGAAGCTCTTTAAAATCATCTTTCTTAAAGTCTGATACCCAATGTTATGATCTGTAAAACCAATTTGCATGATAGTCAGTCTTCAGTTAGCCATGGCAACTGGGGAAATATTGGCCTGTTATAATTAATTGAAAGCTCTTGAAAGGAACCAGAATTCACGTAGGGCAGAGCTCTCTTCACCTTCCACCAAACCTGCTCCAATATTCAAGTAAATTATATGCATTTGAGAAGTAGAAGCCTGAACTTTTCCATCCATTTTCCAGTAGGCATGATAATAGATATTAAATTAACTAAAGGGAGAAGGTCCAAAACAACAGCCCAAAAGGCAGTACAGACTATTGATACCAATTCTTAAAAGTGATTACTTCTGGGAAGGAATGCATGATTGAGGAGTAGGAAAGATGGTGGATGAACATTCAATTTCTACTGTGTCCCCTTCTGTATCAATTTAATATTTCATAGCAAGCATGTATATTCTATAATTCAAGATAACAAGAAAAAGAAAGTATATGAAAAATAATCACCTGTTTAAATTAACTAACTGCATAAACAACTGTAAAAATAAATTAATTGCCTGTGTAAGTAATTAGCTATTTCCAGCAAAGAATATACATTAAAGTTATGGTCAAAGCACTATTTATTTTTGTGAGTTAAATATAGCTACAAATATATCGTAAATATATTAAATTTATATTTTAAACATATTAAGTATACTTAAAATATATCAAAATGTATGTTTATAAGTCAAATATATCTTTTATATATATTGCATATTATATCTTCAGACCTTTTATGGTTGAAGTCTGTATAGGCAGTAGTTAGATCCCCAGATGCCAGTTCTACCCTAGGCATTCAGTTCTCACCTATTCCACCCAGGAAAGAATGAAGAGGTTTATCCCGAGCAATTAAACAAGCAGCTCTGGAGTTACTAGCCAGGCACAGCTGATCACTGGGATCACGAGAAAAGCTGAACAGTGGGAGATTACAGTGAAAATGTACATACTAAACAGTGATCTCCCAGTCCCTTTCCTGGTTGCCTTTCAGAATGATGGCAAGCCGACTCCTAATCTGTCTCACACTAGCAGGAAACTGGAGAAATGCAGACGACCAAATGACAGTGCCAGAGAAGCCACCAGCAAAGGCCACCAGTTGGCAAAGCTCCATCACACCCCAGAGCTTCCATTCACCTTGAATGCCTTGTTCTTAAACATGATCACCAGGGTTTGCCAACAACAAATATTAAAGTCTAAGATCAAAACAAAAAAATAAGAAAAATATTGCAGGAAAATAAAAGAGAGAAGAACACTTTAAAAATTATAATTAAATTTCCAGGACATTAGGGAAACTCATATCCATGGAACAAGAACAGAACACTATTTTTAAGAAGGAACATAGAGAGAATAAGAAAAAAAAATCTTACAAACTAAAAATATGACAGGAAAAATAAAATGAATGATCTAAAAAAAACCTCCTGTGCTCATTTTCTCAGAAAGCAACTGGATGACATATTCCACCAAAATGAAGAAATAAACTAAAAATGAAGCGTACTTGTCAGATAATTCATTTTTGCCCTAATTTACACCAATCTATTTATCTATCTAGTATTTTATGTACTGTCTTGCAGGGATGATATTACACTTTGTACACCATTTGATAACTAAGCTCTCTCACAGAATTACATATCAACATCCTATCATGGCAATAAATACAGATTTATACATTTCCATCATTATTTTTAAATCCTGTCCAATAAGGCTTATAAACATTACTTATTAATCCCAATTTCATTTACATACATGAAAAAACTGTAGCATATACATTATGGAAATGTATTTAATCGGGTGTCCTGGTGGACCTGGATGTTTTGGGACACAGGGATCACTGCAATACCTCTGTTCCATGACTTCTATGGTCCACACGTTGGAAACCACTTCACAGGGAAAAACAAGCCCTTTAGCAACAGGGAGGGATAAAAGTCCCTTCGTCATGTGTGTCATTTACTCATTCAACAAATACTCACTGAAGACCTACTGCGTAGCCAAGCATGGTGTACTTTAAGGTAGCTGGACCTACAGGACAGCAAGGCACCATGAGGAGCTTGGAGCACATGGAAATGGGGGTGGAGGTGGGGGTGGGAGTTAGGGAAAAAACCCTAAAATAACAGCCAAAATGTTACCTGTTTCAAACTTCTGTGACTTGGACATTTTACTAAGGGCCAGCCCTGCTTGAGACTTGCCACAAAGCCACCCAAAGAGACATTCCCTAGACTTCTTTTCTTCCTCAGAGGAGACAGGCATATGTTTGGACCAACCCTGGTCAGAGACATGCTACTGATTGTGTTAAGGAGACCCTGCACATCATGGACTAAGGTCAAGATGTCTACAGCTCCTCTGTGAAGATTTTATGGGCCGTTGGTATAATCAGCAGTATCACAGAAGGAATTTTTTACACTTCCTCACATACCACTATTCTCTTCTTTGGGAAAACTTTACAAAGTAAATTGGCGGGGGGGGGGGATGAGGGGGGATTGATAAAAGAAACTCTCCTACTGATGATTGAACTTTTCGAAAATATTGTCAGACCTGATCACAATCCCCAGACAAAATGCTTTGTACACATACTTCTCAGCAAGATAAAATAACAAGAACAAAGCCTAAGTCAGAAGCACCATGGAGCAAAGAGGGAAGCACTCCTGCCTCACTCAAAGAGATTAAGTTCTGGCAATTCCTTAAGTTCATCCTGAAAATGTCATCTTTATTTTTTTTTTTTTTTTTTTTTTTTTTTTTTTTTTTTTTTGCTGTACGCGGGCCTCTCACTGCCGTGGCCCCTCCCGTTGCGGAGCACAGGCTCCGGACACACAGGCTCCGCGGCCATGGCTTGCGGGCCCAGCCGCTCCGCGGCATGTGGGATCTTCCGGGATCGGGGCACGAACCCGTGTCCCCTGCATCGGCAGGCGGACCCTCAACCACTGCGCCTCCAGGGAAGCCCCTGTCATCTTTATTTTGATGAGGGACAAATAACATCTTAAGTCATAAGATGTATATGTATATGCTCCCAGGATTAAATTGTTAAGGGTAAGGCATTTGAGAATAAAAAACTGTGCACCTCAGCCCCATGCCTCCTCCTAACTGAAGTCTAATCCAGTTGAAATCAAAACTTCAATCCCTCAACCAAATAACTGCTCCCCTCCTGTACCCTTAATCCTAACCCACAATTTTACAGACCATGAGTGAAGCGGGGGAAGTGGCATGGTCTTTTCTTTTCCTCCTTTTAATCCAAAGCCTTTCTCACCTACTCACGGTCAAGGGCAGTAGGTAGAATAGTGGTAAAGGAGTAAAAGCTTCTTTTCTCAGTTGATGCTTCATGGTTCTCTTTGATATGACTGATAACCTCTGCAAAGCAGTCATCAAATTGTGGCTCTTCTTCTATGGGGTTCATAGTACATTTTTCCAAGTCCTCCTCAGAGACCTCCCAGTGTACCATTTCTTGGGGCAGGGAATGCAATTTCAGGCTGACCTCTTTAACTTCACCTTAATTCCCACCCTCTCTTTGTATTCTTCATGCAATCTCTTTCTGTCAGGGCTCCCTCACCTCAGCAAAACCCCCTCCAGGACAGGTTTCTCGCAGCAGAGTTCACTCCTGGCTGTCCTGTTCATGGTCAACATGGCCTCCAGGAAACACTGTGAACGCCTGCCCGGCAAACCATTAAAGTGCAGGTCTCTCCCTGTCTTAACCTAAGTTCCCAAAAAGTAGGGCCTAAGATAGAGCTTTGCATGCAGGTAGTTTACTTGGGGTAATGATCCCAGGGAGCAAGAGAGCAGGAGAAGAAGACAGAAACAGAAGGAGGCAAAGCCAATACAGGTACACATTATCAAGTTGGCCACCATGAAGGACAAGGATGGGGATCCCGTCAGGACTGCAGACCTGTAAGAAATGCTTCTGGGGGTGGGGTGAAGGTGGGGAGTTGGAGGTGCTGAGGAAAGTAGGAAGCGTTTATCTACCATTTCTCCTCCCCCATTGATCAAGTGTGGTCCCACTGGTATTAGCTCCCCACAATTTCAAGTTGAGTATGAACGAATTCAGGGCCACTATATCAGAGAAACCCTAGGGCAGAAAGGGAAGGCTACGCAGTGTGGGCCTGGGGCCAGACTCTCTCTCATTGTACTTATACAAAACACCAGCAGTGACTTCAGTAGGAGGTGAGGGGCCAAGAGAATTGTGAAGTGATGCACAAAAGGTGCCCAACACACTTTCTCTAACACCTTCTCTCTCCTCTCCTGGATGTTAAAAGACAAAGTCATGACTCTTGCGCAAATATAAAATGAATGTTTATCAAAGATGACCTTTAACTTATTAACTAATGAGGGAACCAGTAAGATGTCAGAACCTGTTCAAAGGAGAATTCAAAGTGCAGATACATGCTTAGGCCCTTAGGAATACCGGAATGAAAGGAATTTGCTTAATTGATACAAAACTAGCTTCTCTGGAGAAAAAAAGAGGGAGGAATCAATTGCATCTCCCTCAGACAAAATTCACTTGCATCTCTATGAACAGGAATAATTTGTATTACTATCAATTTTCTATAATTTACAGAGTTATAAAGTAACTCAAAGAAAATAAAAGCTGCAGTCCCAGAGAATCACATAACCAAGGAGAGTGTTCTAGACAATGCCTAGTTTCCATTTAAAAAGACCCAGTTATCTTTTTTTGCCCACTTCAAAGTCTTTCCCCATTTTTCTTGACAAGGCCATCATGGGATACCCTAGCCTTTATTTTCCCATATGCTCATCAAAAATTCTGCTAGGAATTCACTTGTGATCCAATCCAAAGAACTAAAGGGTGAACCGCTAAGTCAGGGGTCAGCAAACTGTGACCCTCAGGCCAAGTCTGACCAACCATTAGAATTTTGAAGATAAAGTTTTATTGGAATTCAGTCACACTGACCTATTGCCTAGGACTCCTTTCACTCCACAACAGCACAGTTGAACAGTTGCAACTAGGACTGCATAGCCCCCAATGCCTGATATATTTACTATTTGGCTCCTTATAGAATAAGTTTGCTGACCTCTGCTTTAGGTCATCAAGCAAACAGCAAGATTGTGAAATGTCAATTTTCCTTTCCATCAGATGGCCCCTGTCTCTAACAATGGTTTTCCAGGGTTTGAGGCCAAGAAGGGAACACAGGAGAGATACCTGGCATTTTCTAATCCTGTTCATACCCTTCAAAGAATCCCCTTGTTCTCTATCACACCATCTAACTTCCTCTGATGTAGACTGGAGCTGGGTAATGGGGGCCAAGAGTTCAAAGACTAGTTTTACCACTTCCTAATAAAGTCTACAAAGAAATGTCTAGACCTCTCCTTACAAAGTATAGGCACTTACCACCCATTGTCTTCAATTTATGAGCCTTAATTAAAATTCCAAGATCAGAAGAAAGGTCTTGTCCCATCACTATTCCAAGACAAAGCTGCTGGTAAACCATTAGGGCCGAGATTCAAATCCAGGTCTGACCCAACTCAAAGCTTGTCCCTGCCCGACTCTCAGGTTATGCATGATTCTTGGGGACTCACCTCACATGAATGCCATCTACTTTCAGAGCCATTTTGTTGTTAGTTTTAAAGACTGGATGTGGCAAGAGCAATGCGGTGAGAAAAAATGTTTTAGGCAGAATGCTTGATACCTCCTTGCTGCTTCCCCACCATTCAGATGGGGGAGGAAACATGGGTCGGCTTCCACACCAGCCTGGCAGAGGAAACAGACATCTGCCTCAAGACGGTATTTCTTACTCTTGATAGCAGCCAGGAGTGCTTTCTGATCCAAAAGAAAAAGTGTCTCTCAGCTAAGAAATATGAGATTAAAATTCAAGCATATTGAAACTAAACTTTGAATTAAGTTTCTTTCTTTCTTCTTTTTTTTTTAAAGAACTGCTTAACAACAATGAAAAAAAACTTCATATTTCTAAAGCACCAGGTAGGATGTTTCTAATTAAGTTTTGGAGGAAAAACATTCAGAAGCCAATTAGTGGAAGGTAAAGGGTGAACCATGGAAAGGCAGCATCTTCACAGTCGCCTGATCCCTTCCTTTCAACACACAGAAAAACCAGCATAATGCTTCCCTTGTTCTTTGGTTATAACAAGAAAACAAGAGACTCAGGTTTTCATCTCTGATGGTATAGACAGGGATTGTCAATCTGAGTGTCAAGACTATTTCTTGAGCTGATGTTTGCAGACCGTAAACTGTTTTCCTCATTTTCCGTGAAGGTCATCCCTCTGGTTGTTTTCACTTACAGAGGTCAAGTGTCACATTTCAAGCAATTCTGAGGATGTCCTGGCCCACTCTTTCTTGAGGCATCATGCAATAAAATAGTTGATGGATACCAAATATAGTTTGGTGTTCATAATATACTGGGAAAAAGCAAAGCTTTTGGATTCAAATTTGGGTTCAAATACTGGCTATGTCCTTTACTAGCTGTGTGATCTGGCACCAATGCTTCACATCTTTGAACTTTAGCTTTCTCATCTGTGAGTTAGGGAGAATAATCACTTCCTAATTTTTGTTGTGAAATTTAAACAAGAAAGTGTAGGAAAATCTTAGCAGGAAGCCTGACACACGGTAGGTATTTCAATAAGTATTCACTCCCTCCCACTCTACTCTGCTATACTCAGCAGTTACCATGCTTCAGAGAAATTTTATGAGTTTTGATATTGCAACTACCCAAAGATGCACTCCACTAAGTTATTAATTTCTCCTGTCTATTTTCTTTCCCATACCTATCACAAACGCACTTGTGTTTCTCCTCAGTTTAACTGGTAAATTCTTGACGAGGCAGAACAAAAGGAAACTCAAACTAGCTGTCTGCAACAAAACCCATCACTAAGGTTGGGTGTGATTTAATAATTGGCCTACAGGTCTTTGTTACTAAAATATCAGAGTGCACCTCAGGAGACAGCATGACACAGCTGAAGATAATTAGTAATGACTGGCATTAGAGAACAGTAGAACTTGGATGTAAGAAGAGGATGCTAAGCTTTGTAAAAGTTAAGCACTCTTTTTGTGTGTAACAGACCACCAGCTGCTTTGGTGGAAGACAGGTTTAGAACAAAGCCCTGTGGTGTCTTGAATTAAAAAGGAAAAGGAGTCCTAAACAGCATTGTAATAAAAAATAAAAAATACTCACGAAGTCTAGGAAAGACGTTGGCTTTTTATTTTGATGTAGATGGACTTTTTTTTTTAATGAACTGTTATTTTTTTTTAAACAGTACCAGTGGGATGTGGCTTCATGTTGACTTTTAAGCTCCTCAATAGATTGAAAGTAAAAGTTACATGACAATTTAAAATTTACTTTTCTGCATCTTTCCAAACCAAATAATTTTGCAAATTACATTAGGGTTAGAATTCACTGGAAGCCAAGAATGTCCTTCTATACAACCCAAAATAAGGCACAGTCTCTGCCCAATATAAATATCACCAGAGACATCTGCTTTCAACTGCATGAATGGTTTTATGGTATTTTCCCTGGTTATTTCTCTGGTAAGTCCCTATTAGTACCATTACCAAATAACTTCAGTCCAAGAAAGAAGTCAATCAGGATAACCTAAAGTCCGGAAGCCTGGCTCACAGGGATCCAGTACAATCCACAATGTCTGAGAGCCAAGGAGACCAGAGTAAGATGACACTTCCTAAGTAAGATGACTTCTTCCCGTCGTGGCATCTGCCTCAAACAGGCTTTCTGCCATTAACAACTGTCATCATTGAGGACTTCCCAATTGCATCCGACCCAGTGCAATATGTGTCAAAAGGGAAAAGCATTTTCTCATCAATCGTGCTACCTTGATTCCAAGGATAAACAGATATGCTTTCCAAGAGGCAGGAAAAGTCTTCTGGCTCAAGCTGCTAACCAGCTACTCATTCTTTCCTAAAAGTTCGTCATCTTCAGAACCCATATTTTATGTTGATGTAAATGTATACGATAACATTTGAATTTCTGTGGTGATCACTACCAGTTGAAAATAAAATTCACAAGCATAAAACCACTAAAAATGTTAAGCTATAACCGTATCCCCAGCTCTTAGATGAATGCCTGGCACAAAGAAAGCACTCAATAAATGTTTGTGGAGCTAATGACTATCTACCATAAATGGTAGTTAAGCCAAAAGAAGGAATACGATCATCCTTGGAGAGTGTGGGGAGGGAGAAAGGAAGGGAGATATGGAAAGAAAAAGGAAGGGAAAGAGGGTCTTGGAAGTAACCGTGGAAACCACCAAAAAGTGAAAGGTGGACAAAGCCAAGGAGGCTACCAAAACACTGAGTAGGAGGAGCCAGAGGGAAAGAGAAAAACCTCAGAGAACATGAGGTTATAGAGGAGTAAGCCTCAGACTATTTTAGGGTAGGTGCAACATTCCCCCTTTTCACCAGTTCTCGTCCTTCTCAAGTCTTCTTAATAAACAAATGGATCCATTTTCAACTTCAACTTTCATTCTGATTCTTTGTATAAACAAATTTCACATATCCATAATTTGATTTTAACTTGACTCTACTTAAAAGAATAGTAGAACAGAACTAATTGCAACAGAAACATTTTCTCTTGTATTAAGAGAGAAAGATAATAGATGATAGATGATTAGATAGGTAGATAGATGGATCAATAGATGGATAGACAGACATAGGTACATGAGAGGCAGAAAAAAGATACATGAATGGCTTAGTTCATCCTTAACAGTATAGATTTCATTTTTATAGAAAGTAGCCTGAATAAAGCAAGAGTGTTCCAGCAAACAATGCTGACTTGCCTTTTGTGACCGGTCTTGGGAATCACACAGCCCCTCTTTTGCATACTCTATTGGTTGAAGCAGTCACAAGTCTGGAAAAAGAATGAGACTCAACCTCTTGATAGGTGAATAGAAGATCACATTGTAGAAGAGCATGGGGACAAAAGATATTGTTGTGGCCATCTTTAGAAAACACCATGTGCTGCAATGACTTTCTGAAGCTCCAAGTGAGGTCAAAGGTCTGGAGCCACCTTCTCTATAAAGCCTTAACTCTACTGCCTTTCCCTGGGAAGGCTCCTTACTCCCAGACCAAGAATTCTTCAATTGCCACAGACTTTCTTGCTCAGCTGGAGTTGCTGTATTCAGTACCATCACCATAATTCCTCAATCACTCAGTCTCTTGACCACAGGGGCTGGGGTAAGGGAGGATGGGGAGAGGAGGGACTTCCTTTCTCATATACAGGTCTGTGGAAGAGAGATAGTGGCACGGATCAGAACTCCTTCTCCTACACACAAGAGCTTAAACTCCTTCCCACTTCCACCCCTGACAGAATTAGGCTTTCCTTAGTGCCTCATTTAATAGCTCTTATTATTGTCCTTACCAAATCTTACTGCAAGGGTTTCATGACTTGTCTGTCTCCCAGCTCTACCTCTCAACTAGCTTTTGGAAATAGGGACAGTCTCATCCATCTTTGCATGCCCTAACCATAACTAATCACTGTTGTCTTGAAAATCATAATGCTATAATGTAAAAATTCAGGACTTAAAGACAGCAAACCTGGATTCCTATCCTGGTTCTTCAGTGTACCAGCAGGATGACACTGGCTAATTCACTCAACCTCTCTGAGCCTCAGTTTCCTCATCATTAACATGAGGATATGACAATCCAACCTGCCTGTTGACAAACCCCTGACAAGGGTTGAGAATCAACTGAGATAATAAATGATAAAGTTACAAGACATTATTTTCTAATAATAGTTTCTAAATGAATAGAGATCTTTACCCTTTATTGCCAAAGCTTATAAAATTTCAGTACTTTGCACTCAATATTCTCTCCACTCCATCAACCACACCAGACTTGATATGTTGTTGACTTTAAATGTTTAAACAAATCTATGCTGCACAGGAACTCTTAAAAGATGCATTTTTATGAACCAAGCAAGAGTTTAAAACATATATAAAGTGGCTGCTCCATAGACTATTTCAATTCAAAGCAGAAAAAAAATTCTAAGTATATACAGAAAGGATTCCTAAAGAGCACGAAAGAAACGGAAGGGCACAGTGGATCCCTATGAACTTACTAAAAAAAAATTCTCCTTCCCAAGATTTCACTTGGCATTTTGCATTTAGAAACAGTCTTCTTAAAAGGACTTGTCAAGGAAACATATCATCAGCCCTCAATCACTGTATACTACATTTTTTTCAGAGAAATAAAATAATTTACCCTCAAGTCAATGAATTTTTGCTACTTCAAAAGCAAGAAAAATGAAATCATGCTAATAGCAACGCTTTATTTCAATGCTAAAATCTTATTTTCACAAAACCAAAAGTTAAATATCAAAAAAACTGTGAAGTTACTGCATTGAACAAAAGCAAGGAACCAAATTCTGAATATTACACACTAACATAGGATTGGTACGATATCTCTCTGGGAGAATTTGCAACTCAAAAATGTATGAGACTATATGATGAATCAAATACAATTTTTGTATTCATTACCTCTAATGCATAGAAATATTGCTTATAAAATTAACAAGATATAACTGAGAAAAACAGAGATTAACTAATTTTTATGTGCAATTAGTTTTCATGCAGAAAGTTTTCCAACCAATCTTAATTCTATCAAGGGGCATCGTCCTGTGCTCTGTGGTGGGGTCAGCCTGCAACCTGGGCTCACTGGACAAAGGGCTCACTGGGCAAAGGATCATGGGAACTGACATAAGCCACTCCAGAGAGAGACCCAGCTTGTCTTGTCTTTGGTCCTGCACAGTAGGGTAACACAGAAGGTGAGAAGACCTGAGTGGAAGGAGTTGGAAGGGTGTCACTGGATCCCTACAGGCTGAGGGAGGAGCTACAAATGGCCAGCTGAAATAGCAAAGAATCCGAATAGCTAATGGAAGCTGCAGGAGGAAGACTTCAGCAGAGCACCTCAAAGAGCCCAGAAAAGCAGCCATGGGGAAAAGATCTGTCTTAATTATCAGTAACTAATTAGGGACTGCAGCTGTAGGCTCAGGAATAACAAAGTTGCCAGCCTAGTGAAAACCACTACGTTCCCTTCTCTCTCCTTCTCCTCTCTTTGACCTTGGTGAGGAAAAGTGTGCAGAGAGGGCGGGGTGACCAGGGAGGGGCAGGGGAGGAGTGAAGACTGGAGGACCACCCCTGAAGCAGGTCAGAGCTGAAGGAAGGCAAACTACTGAATGCTGTCGCCCGTTCCAAGTTTTGATTAACATCTTTGCCATGACATTCTAATTACTGAATTGAGATTGTGTTTGCAACCTAAGGTGACCTTGGAGCATCTTTTCTATAAGACTGGAGGCAAAAGCATTAAGACCTGCCAGAGTTGACATCCCGGGTCAGGGGAAAATTAATCCCACTGAATCAAGCTTAAAGGTAAGATGGGTGAAACACTATAATGCTGTGTTTTGTTTATGTCAAAAGTGAGGCTTGTTAAACTCACCAGTTACATACTGTTGAAGCTGCGTTTTCGACTCTTGATGATTGATACACATTTTTTCCAGTGTCTTGCCCACACTTAGGAATAGGTGAAATTCTTCTGCTTTCAGTCACTAGGTCCTGGTCGTGACCAGAGACTGTAGAAGATGAGAATTGTCAGGAATCAAAGAACATTGGAATCTAAAATAGACAAGGTATCCTAGAAGGGCTAGGGGACATTTCATGCCTCCTTCCAAGTTTTTACTGACCACGTGACCTGAATGAGATGTGGCCACTCCAGCCACCCGCTTCCAAAGTCCTCTCTTCTTACGTGTCTTCCCTACCCAGATATCCCAACTAAGTTGCCAGGAGCTGAGGACAAATCCCTTGCCCAGGCCCTCATATTTTTGTCTCCATGTATTTTTATAAGACTTTACCTATCACAAGACTCTCAACCACTGCGCCACCAGGGAGGCCCCCACATAATGTTTTGTCACTAGGTCATGGGGTAAGAATAGAGCAGAGCGTCAGGCCCTGCTCCTTCTCCACCCTTAAAGCAGTTGGTTGTCATGCATAACTAAGCATTTCTTTGGCTCATAATGAGCTAGTCCAGTGCCATTCCGCCTACTTTCCTGGTGGTGCTCCACCTACCACCACGGTATATGCCAGCTATTAGAAAAAAGAATGTGGTGACAGCACCTGGAATTAACAGCCTAAATTGTGAACCACTTGCCTTAATCAATTTCACTTGCCCTCCACATCCTTTCACTTTACTTCAATTTTCCAATATTGCCTGCCAACAATCCCCCAATAAGCCCAGTTTATCATTATGTATCATACAGTATCCTCGGTGCTTTGATAATACAGTCCCAGTTCAACCAGAGCCTGCCTCTGGGCCTCCTATTTCAGTCACATTTGCAGTCAAACCTCACACCAGATTCTACTGAGTTCCAAGGGCAGGACTGGATCTCAAATGCAGTGTGAGAGCTGCTACCATCCTGCCCAAATTATTCCTCGCTGCCAATGGAGTAATTTTAGATATTTAATTCCATTCTTAATCTCTCCTTATTTGTTTTAAGGTAACCATGACAGAAGATAAAATATGCAATTTGGAATCTGCAGGGGTTATCGAAACCCCTTTAAAGAGTCAGCTGAGACGGGGTGCAGGTTGATGCTTTTGCTTTGGAAGGAAACGTGAAACGTTTTATAGAACCACAAGCCTAAGGTCAGAGACTGATTAAAGATCTGAAAACTACAGGTGTCCCCTATAAATGCGGTTATCCAGGCCAGCTGCTCCGTGGCATGGAAGGGTCTAATATCAGTGATACCTCCCCCACAGGGCTCTCCCTGGCCCCGTCTGGTTCGTCTGTCATTGTCTGAAACAAACACTTAATTGCTTAGCTAGGAAATAGTTCAGGCCAGATCATTTAGGAAAAACTCTCTGGAAATTGCCACCTTCAAGTAAATAACTGTAAAACTAAAACGATTCCTAATAATAGAAGGGCACGAAGACAGCTTCACCTCCCTCTGCCTCAGTTTCTTCCTTTGTGCAGCGGGGTTAAAATTGGTGCCCACCTCACAGCGGTGCTGCGGGGAAAAAATAAGACCAGCAGAGCGCTTAGAAAACAATACATGGCACATAATAAGGGCTCAGTACGCGTGCACACGGGATGAATGAATAAAAGGTCAGCCATCAATCTCTCCGTGGCAGGCTTAGATGCAGGATTAATACCCAGCATCCTGCAGACTGCCCGGCCTGAGCCAGACGGGGCGATGGAGGCTGACCAGAATCCGATTTCCACTTCTTTGCAGCCAACCAAAACCACACACTGAGAGAAACGGGAAGGCTTTCTAAAGAGAGGACCCTCTCCGGTAACAGCTTCGGCCTCACCTCACAGCCACAGCCACCGCTCTGAGCCGTTGCGGTCTCAACCACAGTGTAGTCAGCAGGCGTCTCCAAATACCACAGCCCAGCCAAGACGGTCCCTGCGTGCGCATGCTCCGTGGCCTAGCTCACGACCCGTAAAGAGACACCGGAAGTCTCGAGAAGTCTCGCGTGGATCCACTCACCTTGCGGGGCGGGGGTCAGCCTAGACAGAATTAAGTCGGCGGGATTTAGCTATATCCTTTATGTTTGAAGGAACTATATATCACTGCTCCTCTAGGAAAGAAAGCCCGAAGTTCCGAATGTCCTGCATAGGGATAGGATACTTTTCACCCCTCTTCCCTGATTTCTTTGGGACTTACGCCTGGAATCTGGAGATGGAGATGTGACCATCGGGCTCCACAGAGGACTGCTCTAAGGGAAACCAGAGGAGAACCAGCCTCCTGAAGCCTCCACCACGCGGCCGGCTCCCCCAGCTCTCTTCTGTCAATTAATGCAGCTAAACTTCACAACTGCACATTATTAGAAAATCTCTAGATTTTGATACTAATTTCTATTACTGCTTTCTTAAGTGGTCCAGCTTTTAGCTATGAAATAGAACACGTGTGGTGAATCTTTTAAAAACTATATGGAGACTAAGTCTGAGGGGGAGCCCCTAGGGAAGGGGTTTCTGTTGGCTCCTGCTGACTCATCAGGGGGACATGTGTATACCCATTTTACAGATGAAACTGAGTCTCAAGGGAGTTAAATGATATCTGAAGATCACACAGACACTAAGCTTCTAAACCAGGAGGATTAAAATGACTGGTTTCAAGTTCAAAGCTCTCTCCATTCCACTCCACTGTCCTCCACCCCAAGGGTTTCTATGGTTCATGCAGGAACTAAACAAAAGGCAGAACAGAAAGTGGTTACCAGATCCTTTGCAGGGGTCCGTCAGGCAGAAAAATGCGAGCCGGAAACACCTGGTCTGTGGTTAGGTGGAGTTCTGCTGATCATTTATGAAGCATGGAGAGGAGTTGCTTGAAATTTTCTCGTGTCTTCTTTGTCTGGCGTGAAGACAGATGGAGGCCGGAGATGGGCCAGCAACACGGTGGCAAGAAGAAAAAGCAAAGCAAGGCTTCAGAAGTGAATCTGAGAGGGTTTTCTCTCCTTCCTTCCTCCAACTGGAGGGCACTGTAGTTCAGCAACAAACATGGGGAAGCCAGAAACCAGGCAAGCAAAAGCCCCAATGCAGACGTCCACTGGAGTCTTGGAGAAGTCTCAGAGGACTCTGGCCAGGTCAGGGCTGGGACTGTAAACCAGCCTTGGATGAGGCAGCCCCGGAAAGGGAGCCTCCTGCTTCCCAGAGGCAGAGAGTGAGAAGAATGGACTGTAGAGCAGATATTCTGGGCAGAAAAGAGCCTACAGATATAAAACTTGTTTGTATACTCATACATCACTTTATCTATGTTATGGTTTTCCTCTGCTAATTGAATTTCTTTCTATAAACTTGCATTTATCAGAGTACTGGTAAAAGATTTTCTAACCCCTGCCTATCTGGAGAAGATGCTCTCTGGAATGGAAGAGAAGATAATACACCTGAACTTGGACTCCCATAGTGGTTCTGAATGGTCCACTTGTCCTGGCATGATCCAGTGGAGATGGTACTCAACACTCTTTGCAGGCATTGGTTTTCTTGCCTGGTGTGGGAACGCAGACATTTGCCAAGGCCTTTCCTCCCCCGCAAAGTAGCAGCATGAGTTGCAAATGGGACTAAAGCTGCAAAGCTGATGAGTTATTTGACTTCTCACAAAAAGTGGACTTCTGCATAGACTCATGGAAATAGACTTAGAGACTCATGAAATATGCCACATTCAAATGCAGAAAATTTTCTTCTTAAAGAAAAGCAAGGGAATAGACCATTAAAGTAGGTTTTTTGGGGGTTTTGTTTTGTTTTGTTTGTTTTTTTTAAAGAACTCACAATGAAAAGATAGCCCAGACGAGAGGCTGGCTTCTCCTTGTAGACACTTTTTCTATTTCTCTGTATTATTAGAGGTTAAAGCTGTTAGGTATGAAGACTGGCCTACTTCACAAGCTGGAGGTCTTGCCTTAAGGGATCATAATTATTTTAGTTCTAACCTTCTGTGGTATCATAGCTACAGTGTAAGAAGGGAAAATGCCTAGACTTGAGATTCTTTTAAATGACATTAAAAATGTACAAGGTATAAACTATAAAGTACACAAGGTATGAATTTTAAAGTGTGAGAAAAAAAGATGTGTCAAAACTGTGGTAAAACATAGCAGGAAGAAATGAGGAATGCTTGATCTTGTGCAAAGTGGAACACCATTTTCATTCCTTTATTATTTCTTTAGAAAATATTTCTTGGGGACTTGCCTGGTGGCACAGTGGTTAAGAATCCACCTGCCAATGCAGGGACACGGGTTCGAGCCCTGGTCCGGGAAGATCCCACATGCCGAGGAGCATCTAAGACCGTGCACCACGACTACTGAACCTGTTCCCTAGACCCCGCATGCCACAACTACTGAGCCCGAGTTCCACAACTACTGAAGCCCACGCACCTAGAGCCCATGCTCCGCAAGGAAAGGAGCCATGGCAATGAGAAGCCCGTGCACAGCAACGAAGAGTAACCCCCACTCACCGCAACTAAAGAAAGCCCACACAGCAACAAAGACCCAATGCAGCCCCCCCAAAAAAAAGTTTAAAAAAAAATATTTCTTTACTATTTCTTCGGTTATTAATACAGTCTGTTAATGTCAAAGCAGAAAACACAATGCTGTATTGATAAAATTCCATCTATTTTATTCAGACCCAGGATGGGTCTTTGAGCCCATGTATCCCACTTTATGTAACAGATTAGGTGAAAATTTGAAGTAATTTGGACGCAGTATTATAAATGTGTAAGGAAGTGTCACTAAAAGTATTTAGGTATTCAGTAAATTATTAGGTGTTCAGTAAATTATTTTGTAATGAGATCAATCTTATTGTAGAGGCATTATCACTTTAAATATATCTGAATTTTCACACACTGAGATTTCCTACAGTGAGGCAGGACTGTGTTTTATAATCTTATTACCTCTGATTGCTTGATTTTTTTTTTAAGTCTTGTGCAATTTGCACTGCTAGTATAAAACACATGTACAGACCCTGTAAGTGAGAAGAGGATAAACTGGAGGCCACCAGTGTACAATTCGGTACATTAACTCACCCCTGATTTCAATTTTAGCCTAATAGAATGAAGTCACAGCTGGGTGGAGAGAAGAGTGGTTTCCTGCCAGTCATTGTAGCTGCCGAGTCAGAAGAGAGAGGAACCACTCGCTCCCTCGTGGGAAGAAGAGCTAAAGTTCCTTCATGTCACACAGAGCCACGACGACCCACCTGCACACCAGCCCTATGCATTATTTAAAATATATATACAGTTGTGAATAGCAAAGGTCCAAAATAATGCGGGTTTCAAGAAAGCAATTTATGTCTCACACATAAACAGACAATTCAAAACGCTCTGGAGGCTCCTCATGTATCTGGGAATCAGGATGCTTCTAGACTTTCTCTGCTCTATCACTGGGAAGTGGCTGCCATCCTCGTGGTCCAGCACAGGAGGCCAGCAATCATTCCATTTTTCAAAAAGTATTGTATTATAGAAGAAAGACTATGGAAGGAACTTCAGGTTGTTTTCCAATATCTACTCTCCCTTTCCAAGTAACTGGAAGTCACTTGGACGCTTGGGATAAAAATTCCATTCCCAGTCACTGTTGTAGCTAGAACTTCTGGTAATGAGAGGTGAGAGAGGAGAGATTCCTGGCTGTGTCATTAAAGGCAGTGGCAGTGTACCATCTCTTACTGCCTTTTCTCCATCGTGGACAACGAGGTCAAAGGCCACCAGGACACCCAGTGGAGCCACTACACCAGCCTTGCACTGCCTGTTAAGACTTTTACATGAGAGAGAAGTCAACTTTTATCTTTTCAGCCACTGTCATTCAGGTCTCTGTTAAATGTTGCTGAAACTAAGGCCTCCCTAACATATCCATCTTAAGGGATATTTCATAAAGGGGAAAAGGTCACTATTTACCAGCGTCTAAGAGTTAGCCCCAAAGTCTCACCCTAGCCCTTTCATTTGCACATTTAATAAACATTTATCAAGCATCTCCAGTGTTCCAGACAGTGTTCCAAGCCCCTGGGGCAATGCAGCATGAATGTGCCCTGATCCTTCCCTGAAGGAACTTACTATCAAATAGAGGAAAGAGTTAAGGGAGCAAATATGACTGAATGCTGGTAATATGCCAGGCACTGCTGTAGTTGTTTTCACATGTTTTGTCCTGTGCATCTCACAAAATTTCTATGGAATCCTCATTTTATAGATGTGGACATCGTAGCTCCAAAGGGTGATAGAATTTACTCAGGGTGACACCCATAACAAGTCATGGAATCAACATTTAGGTTTAGATTTCTAACTCATGAGTCAACCAGTGACCAGGCTGCTTCTTGGACGTGCATACAAGAAGAATTCAAGGCTCCATGTGACAAGGGCCAAGCACTTCAAATGCTTCAGCTGATGTGTCACTAGCTCTTCTTGAGAGGTCACCCAGCCATTATAGTTTTCCCAAGGTCACTGTGTGTCCTGGACCAAGCACAAACTTATTCTTCCCCTTCTGTAAGGAATAGTAAACCCACTTAGGGCCACTGCATCTCCATCATGGGCACAAAAGTGTCACTCTATAGCTTCCATCACTGTGACTACGTCTGCATTTTATCTTCTTTTCTCACCGCCAAAAAAACAATTGACTGGATAACTCACTTCGTGACCACCATTTTTGTCTGCTCATCCAGTTGGGACTCCAGACTTTTCCCCTCTGGGCATTTCTCTCTCCATATTCCACATAACATAAAATAGCATTTGAAGCCTGTATCCTCCTTCATCCAAATGGGCTTATTGTTCCCAGTTGACCCTAAAGCATATAAAGCAGCCTGTCCAGACATTTATGGAATTATATGATCTCAAATCATATCACACCTTCTGCTAAAAATATCCAGCTCTTATATCATCTGCAGAGGTAATCCAATGTTCAAAATCCCAGACAACCAGAATGTCTAAGTGGGACTGAAATTTTTTGTCAGTTGAAGCATTTATATGTGTTCTAATTATAATACCAACTTAATGATCACCCAACACATGGGCAAAGCCTGGCTTGCCTATCCATTTTGAGGTTAGTAAGAAAAGATGACAAGCCCCTCTTATATGACAGGAGGACTGTCCCAGATAATTATCTGAGTTCAGCCCAGCAGAGTTCTTTGCCAGCAGTAGCTTTGAAGAAAGGGGCTGTGACCCCTTATGTTATTTACTGTAAAGTAACACTAGCTGATGAAACTAACAGCCCCCAGATCTCACTGGTGTCGCAAAATAAAGGCTTCTTTCTTGCTCACATCATCTGACTTGAGTTTTTAGTGGCCAGCCTTCAATGAGGTGATTGGAGGACACAGGCTCCTACCATCTAGTCGGTTCCTTAGAGTGGTTCCTCGGCATTTGGCCCAAAACAAGGGAAGTGACAAAGTATGGATATTGTGCTGCTGTTTAATGGTCAGGTCTGTATATCACATCATGTCCACCATGTTCCAGTTTCCAGAACCCAGACGCCATGACCCAAACCTAACTGCCAAGGAGGTTGGGAAACATAGTCTTCCAGTGGGTCTTGGCCAAGGAATGGGACTGGAGAGCAAAGAGCCAGCCTCTGCCTCACCCCTGGGGAGAAGACACTGAAGGTTGGCTGCACCACCCAGGTCAGACGGTTGGCATGTAGTTGCTCACTCCCCTGATTGGGTGGATGCAGTTATGTTCAATGCATATGAGGCACCGGCACTCTGACACGAAAGGAGGGGCAGATCTTGGCCGTGAATTTGCAACGACTGGTTGTTGTGTTTTCAAATAGGCTTAGGTATCTGTTGGTATCCCCGCCAGCCATTTCCTACCCACCCTCACTGCCACCCCAACATACCTCTTCCCAGTTCTGGGAAGTGGAACACTGAGTATCTTTGCCTTCTACCTCCACAGATACAGAGAAGACCTATGAAACTTTATCCTGATAAGAGGATTTTACTCCAAGGGTATGACTTTTGTTTGGAATAAGATTGTCCTATCTTCAGAAGGGATTCTCTCCCAAGACCATCAAGAAAGAAGCCTTCCCAAAGTGTTGAATCCTTATTAGAGTTGTAATGGCAGATAAGCCCAAATGTGTATTCTTCTGGAGCTTGGGAGGAGAAGCAGCAGTGAACTCAACATTTAGCTATGGTTGTATGGAAGTCATTATGGTCATCAGGTCTGTTCACAAATATTAAGGTTCTCTTTCCAGAGACAGAGCAAGATTGCACTTCCCTAACACCTTTGATGTTAGCAGGGCCTGACCTGGTCAATAAAATGTGAATGGAAGTGACCTACCATTTCCAGGGAGCAGTTCGAGGAGGCAGTGCTTGACTTGTCCTGTCCCTTCTCCTCCTTCCCCTCCTCCCCTCGGTGATGATCTGATGATAATTTTTTCCCACAGGCAGTAGTCCTAGAGGCTCTTTTCCATAGAAACTGTGTCAGCCAGTGTCCCTCAGTTACCACAATAATCAGAGGCCCCTGATGACTCTCATTGGACATGTAGCCATGAGAGAAAAATAAACTTTACTTCATTAAGCCAGTTGGAGATGGTTTGTTACCCAGAATAACCTAATGGGACCCAATAGATAGAGGTCTCATAGTTTCTTTTTAGGACATACTCTTTTTCCATTTACTTTTATTTTGTCATGAAAATGTTCATGCTTGCAAATTGTGTATACACCACATTTGTCTGATTTTTTTAAATGGGTGGTACATAACTACCCACGTAACTACCACCCAGCTTCAGCAATAGAACGTGACTAGCGCCTCCAGATCCCACTGTGACTCTCCTCCATTGATTTGTTCCTCCTTCTCCTCCGAAAGATGACAATTATCTTATTTTCTGTTAAATTCATTTGCATTTCTTAATCATTTTATCTCACATGTATACTGCTTAGTTTTGCACATTATTTAACTTTATTCAAATGAAATCTTATTGTATGTATGTTCCTGGAACTTGCTTTTTTATCTAATTTTATGTTTTTAAGATTCATCTTTGCTGACACATGGTTATATTTTATTCACTTTGCTGCAGTTGTATGAATGTAACAATATGAATTTATCCCTTCTCCTGTTAGATGGCCACCTGAGTTTCCTATTGGGAATTTTTGCCATTAGAAACTACATTAATAAGAATAGTCTTGTATATAGCCTAATGCACGTATAAAAGAATCTCTGTAGGGTGTACACCTAGGAACAGAAATGCTGAGTTGTAGAGTATTCACATGCTCTACTTTACTACATAGGGTCAAATTGTTTTCCAAAGCGGTTGTACCAATTCACACTGCCACAGGCTTCTATGAGAGTTCTCTCTGCCTCATGTCCTCATCAGCACTTGCTATTGTCAGCCTTTTCTTGTTTTGCCCCTCTGGTGGGTGTAAGGTAGTATCTTATTGTGATTTTAGTTTGCATTTTCTTTAGGGCATACTTTCATCACATGTGAATTCAAGAAACCAAGGTGAGAAACCATTCAAAATGATTTGCCACAGGTATTCCTATTCCTAACAACCAGATAAACTTCACAAGCCAGGGCCCTTCATATAGAAGAGGTCAAATAATTGAAAAAGGCACAATTATTCATTTTTGGACTTAGAAAATACCAAAGGGCTTATGCTACTCTTTGTGTTGTAGGTTAACCAACTATTTCATAAATGGCTCCTTTTAGGAGTATTATCTAAAGCCATGAGAAGTATTATCTAAAGCCATGGGAAAAGCAAATACATTTCAGGGAAATTATAAACATTTCTTTTACCTTACCAGATAAAGAGATTCAGTATAAATCCTAATGCACCCACTTGGCTGTACACAATTTATAGCAGATGAAGAGTTTGAAACACTTTCGTGTAAACAATCATAGATTTTTTTTGGACGGTTGCTAAAAGGCTGTTTGACACTCTTTGTAAGTGGGGAGCATTTCAGGGTAAGAACTGGTTCTGGATAATATCAGAATTCATTTCCCACTGGCAAAGCAGCTCCATTAAGCACTGTTTTCATCTCTGAAGCCTTTACTTTTATGTAATGTTTACATCATTGACACCTTCTGTTACTGAATCCCTAATATAAACAAGGGATGTAATAAGCCCTAATGTATTTTAACAAAATTTTAAGAGATGTGGCTATGGGATGAGGATAACCAAATAGAGTACAGATTAAAGCAACATTTTTATAACACCTCAATGTCATATGATAGTGACAACTCTATAATCAAGTCCAGGAGAGAAATATTCTCCCTGTGCTTATTCATCAATTAGAATTTGATGAATTCCAAATGTCATCTGACCAGCCAAATTCTGTAACACAGCCTTTCAGTAGAAAATTAGAAATTCAGCCCTATTAGAAGAGAGATACAAAAAGCAATTGACCTTGCTCCATAACTTCTACGGACTCATGGCAACTGTGAGTTTCATGAACCACACCAATAATACTACATGAAAAGCAAATCTTTGCAATTTACCACCTTAATGCAACAACATAAGAAGGCGATCCATCCATGACCAAATTTTTCCTGATCTAGTTCAGCTGAAATGGGTTATTTGAAAGTGTGTATAGTAACTGTATGACCAAACTAGATAGAAGGGGTGGTTCCTGATTAACTCTCATCTCCATGTCTTTGTTCTCTGTGAGGCTCACTGGTGTTCCGTGGCAAAGATGCATGAGTTCCAGGCAGCAACAGTGATCATTCTGGGCTGAGGAAGGCTGGTGTACCAGAGAGCTATGGCTTAGATAAGTGCTCCTTAGATAAGTGTGGTCCATGGACCGGTGCATCCCATGAACTCATTGTTATCAGTCTCCAATAAGAAAGGTCTACAAGCTAGAGTAAGTGTTTAAAACTTCTGTAGCAAAGGACATTGCTGCAACAGCCCAGGCAATGATTATTGAATTTGTCTCATTGAACAGGATGTTTTACCAAAGAATGAGTTAGCAGCAAATTAAGAAAACTAAAACAGAACTTGTCTTTTGCCATAGATAGTTTGAGAAGCACTGGTCTAGGGGTATTGTTAAAATGCATATTCTTGATCACCAATCCCAGAGATGCTGATTCGGTAGATCTGAGGTGAGGTCTCTGAGTTTGCATTTCCACAAAGCTTCCTGGTGATGCCGATGCTGCTGGTCAGAACCACACTTTAAGTAGCAATGGTCTAAGACTTTCCCATGTTATCACCTTCTACCCTCTTGAGGACTGGCACTAGGGTGACATTCTCCTGAATTTTTAGAGCTTCCTCTTTTACTGTTTGAAAACTTTGCCAATGCATTAACAGCCTGCACATGCTGGGTCTCATAACCACAGCAGGCAGTGCCTTCTGGAAATAGACATGGATTATAACTGGCATTGGTACTAACCCGAATTTTTTTTTTTTTTTTTTTTTTTTTTTTTGTACGCGGGCCTCTCACTGTTGTGGCCTCTCCCGTTGCGGAGCACAGGCTCCGGACGCGCAGGCCCAGCGGCCATGGCTCACGGGCCCAGCCGCTCCGCGGCACGTGGGATCTTCCCAGACCGGGGCACGAACCCGTGTCCCCTGCATCGGCAGGCGGACTCACAACCACTGCGCCACCAGGGAAGCCCCACTAACCCGAATTTTAAGGTATATTCATAAAAGAGGGGAAAGGCTTGATCTCTGGTACTGAAAACCAACAGTGCAAGCTGCTCAAGTAACTTTTTGACAACTCACCTGAGTTTCTTTGTTGCAGTTTCTGGAACACCAGCCAATCCAAGTTCTCTTCAAAATGAATAAAGCCTTGCACTTAGGAAATTAACTGCCTCTGAATGCAGTATTCACCTTCACTCCTTCTGTGAATACTTAGGAAGAACAACCCAGCAGTTCCTGGGCCTCCTCAAGACTTCTGTCAGCATCACCGCCATAGAAATGCAGAAGATTTCTGCAAGGCAATTCCATTGCTAAGTCAATTATCACAGGATGTGGCAGGCTTTTAGAGAGATTAAACTGCCCTTTTTCCTGAAAGAAAATGACGAATTCTCAAATGGGACCCCTCTAATACCCATTTGCTCAACTACAGTGTACTCCTGTTGGCCAATTATCTAGCTTGATCCACATTGTTTGAATAAATGCCTTAGAATTCTGGGAAGGGATGCACAATTCAAAGAGCTGCTTGTGCATGGAAAAGGGGCCAGTGTCCTTGGAGGAAAATGTTCTCCAGAGTCTGAGAGATTGAAACCAAATCTCTAAATCGAAGCCACTTAAAGAAAGTTCTGAAAGGGTAGGTTTTAAATTCTGAGTGTATCTTAATGGCAGTGGTTCCTTTACTTTGATTTAGCTGCAGCTAAATATCTGTGTATGCACTCCTGTGCCTCAGTTTCCTCATCTGTAAAATGGGGATAATTTACCTCATAGAGTTGTGGTAAGGATTAAATATCCTTGAATGTATAAATGTCAAGACTTGAAAATAGTCCCTGGTTCATAGTAAGTGCTAAATAAAATTTCACAGGATCTCATAGTTACAAAGGGTCTTAGTGAGCTGGTGCACACCCACCCCACCTTACACCACTCCACCCCCACTTCTGGTAATTTGCATCCCCTAGCCTTAATATGAATATTATACATGCTGGGGTACACTGCTAAGAGTATATGCCAACTCTGCCCAATAGAAATATGAGTCACATATGTAATGTTAAAAGTTTTTAAAGTAAAAACTAATTTTAATATTTAAAAATTTAACCCATGCATCCAAAATATTATCATTTCAACATTTTATCAATATAAAAATTATGAATGAGATAGTTTACTTTTTTTTCACAATAAGTCTTCAAAATGTGTTTATTTTTCATTGGGAATATTTAGTATTTAGAATTCATAAATATTACTTTTGAAAAAATACCTTCAAACATACTTGAAACTGAAGTGAGTTTTCTAATAACTGAATTTAATGTTTTCAGCTTAAAATTAAATAAAATTATAAATTCAGTTCATCAGTCGCACTGGCCACATTCCAGGTACTCAAGAGCCACATATGACCAGTGGGCACCATATTGGATAGCACAGGTTCAGACTTTGAAGATAGGTCTGCCACTTAATCATATGGCCCTGGGCAAGTTATATGACTTCTCTTAGTCCCAGTTTTCTGATTTACAATTTACAAATTTAGTATTGACAACAAAACAAAATATAATATCTGCCATAAATTATTCTGTTCAGTATTTGAGGTAATACATCAAAAATGTACAGCACGGTGACTAACAGGTTGTAGTAAATCTTCAATGAATTGTATTTTTTCCTTAACATTTAATTAGGAAAAAACTGAAACATCAAGAAAGCTAAAGAATTGTACAGTGAATCCCCATATACTCACTACCTAGATTCTACAACTGTTAACATTTGATTACATTTGCCTTATTGCATTTCTATCTATATATCCATTCATCAGTCCATCTTACTTTCTCATGTATTTCAAAGTAAATTACAGACATCAGTGCAGACACCCCTAAAACTCCAGCATGTGTATGATTAACTAAAGTTCAATATTTGTCTCTTTTTCTTTCTTTCTTCCTTTTTCTTTTTCTTTGACTGTCTTCCTGCCTTATTTATTTCTAGATGAAATATGTATATAGTGAAATGTACAAATATTAAATGAACCGTTGGATGAATGTTGACAATGCATATATCCTATGTAAGCCAAATCTCTATCAAAATGGAGAACGTGTCCATTATCCCAGAAAGTTCCCTCATACCCCTTCCTCATTAATCTTAGCCCTCACTGCCCTGCTCCCCTCCCCAGGCAATCATTGTTCTGGGTATCTGCTATAGATTAGTTTTGCCTAATCTAGAATTTCAAATAAATGGAATCATACAACATATAGTCTTTTGTGTAAGGCTTCTTTCACTTAGCGTAATGTTTCTGAGATTCATACATGTTGTTGCATGTCTACTCCTCTTTATTACTGAGTAGTAGCTGTGGCTACTTTTAATCAAGAGAACTCCTGACCTGACCCACTCCCCTCCTGCTCCAAGCAGCCTATTCCATTCTTTCACAGCTCAAAAAATTCTGCATCCTGTCCATCCAACATGGATCTTACTAAAGCTTCCAGCTTTTGATGCTAGCTCAGCTGCTTAGAATTGATGAAAGAAAGTACTTTTTCATGTGAAATTCTTTAAAATTTATGTAGTTGTTAAAGAAGTTCTTCTGAGCCTTCCATGGAGAAGGCCAAACCTTCCTAATTCCTTCAACTCTTCGTACAACCATGTTTTAGGTTCTTCCAACTTCCTAGTCATTCCCTGTGTACATACTTATTTGTTTTCTTGTTTACTGACTATCTCCCCTATTGAACCACAAATTCCATAAGGCAATATCATGTCTATTTTATTCACTAATACACACCCAGCACCTAGTACAATGCCTGGCAATTAGAAGGCTCTCAACAAGTATTTGTTGAATGAATATGTGAATAAAAGAAAGAAGGAACTCACCTTTAAGCATGTTTAATTTTGTCTATATTTTAGTATATATGGGACAGCAGGCAGATGTTGGAGAGAGGCAGATCCAGGAGCTTGAAGAAAACACCAAATTCCAAGAGACACACCTCAGGGACTTGTCAGTGCAGACAAGTGCACTGACTTCATTCCTGGCCAGTAGTACAACCTTAAGTCCTTGTCTCCATCACTTTTCCGGTGAGTTGAATGGATAGCCTAGACCAAAATCTGAAATTTCCCTTAAAAACTAAAATCAATTTGCTATATGGCCCTAGAGAAAGAGAAAGAGGAGGAGAATTCCACCCTCATGCCCCTCTCCATCATGGCTGAGATTGGATTTTCTTGCCATTTGGGAGAGAGGGAGCCTCAGAGATGGATTTGATTTGATTCTGCAAAAATAAACAAAAATTGCATTTATTAAGCACTTGAGATGATGCAGTAAGACTTATAAAGCCAAAGAGGAGAGAAGAGAGGAATAAGAGAGAGAAATAAAGGTATATCAAAGGGAGGAGAGAGAAAAGGAAGAGAGAATGAGGGGAATCAAGACAAAATGTGCCAAGTGTTCAAATGGAAACCCACAGGCATAGATCTAAATAATGAAGAGACTTAAAACAAGTTAAACTGTTCAATGATACACAGTCCACCCCCTTCCTTGACAAATACGTATTCACAATGATAGAATGAAAAACTTTGTTTAAAACTATGGTTTTCGTATGACGGAAAGTCAACAAACTCTCAAAGATGACTGGATTTAATTATATTGCGCATGTCTGAGTGTTTTCTTGATGGGCTAGTGATGTTTGACAAGATCTCTCTCATTAATTCACAAATATGTTCCGTAAAATTTGTTATTCTTGCCTTTGTTTCAGCAAAACACTAATTATATTGTAATCAACACTTTCATATATTTTATGTTCTATTGACAGTAATGCTAAAATAGACACATTTCTTGAAATATTATAGTTCTAAGATAATTTTTTTAATTATTAATTTCTATGTAGAGAATATTCACTCTGCTAGGGCAGTAGTAATGGGAGTTTTTAATAAAATTCCTTTATATATCATGAGCAAACATTGTATTTGGGTGTGTATAATAGATTATTGTTACCACAAAAAATTACAGAATATTTTAGTTTCAACATATAATATTGTCATATCATGATTTTCACCACCTTTTAAAGCAATGTCGAGAGCCATCTAATAATGTTAACACTTCTCACATTGTATCTAGATCCACATCTATACAGACTAGTAGTAATTGGGAGTATATAATTTTAGAAAATGTTCCTCAGACTCCACATACCAGTGCTCTGAACACTGCTCTAATTTGTAAATACCTCTGGAACCACAAAGAGAAATAAGAAAGTGGATGCTCAGCAGTACTGGGAAATGATATTTGATCACACGAGACTGCATCACATTCATGGTATCAGAGAGAAATTATTTGACAAGTTAATTAATTTGTCTTTTCTCTTACCTAAGAGCTTCTGCCACTCAAATCTTTTCCCACACTCCAAAGTAGTGCTTGTTTCTGATGTAAGTAGCGGTAGTACAGCTGTAAGACTTCATAGCCTTTGGATGGAGTCACCTTTTTTATTTTAAGAACAAAGGGCAAGGAATGAGAAGTAATTCTCTGGAGCCTGAACGGGTGGTGTTCGTTCTGAGGGTGGATGTTTAGGTGGTCCCAGCACTGACCACTGGGTCCCAAGAGACAGACGCTCACGTATTCTTGAATGAGTTCATTTATGTCTCTTTGTGATAAGTAGGGCCCTCTAAAGTGTGAGGGCAGGGAAGGACCCCTTTTGTCTGGTGCAAGCTCAGTACTGAGAAGAACGGGGAATGAAGAGAAGGAAAACGACTAAAAGAAAACAGATGAGAAAGAATCGAAAGCTCCCTCTCACACCCCACAAGAAATTAAAGTTTCTGCCCTTAACAGTCTCAGTCAAAAATACCCAGAGGCTCAAGAGCACACAATGAAAAGTTGTCAGCTCACCTACATTCAAAGAGCTTCTATAAACAAATACATATAGATATGTACATATATAACTTATATAATATATAATTATATTACATCATTTAAATATATAAATATGTAAATATATATTTCCTTTTCTTGTTTTTCTATAGCAAATGAGATTATTTTCTTCTTCCCAATTCCTTCTGCTTTAACCCTCTTAGAAGCTCTCCACTGATGGAGTTTCTGAGGGAGGCAGGTGTAGGATGGTGGAGACACAGACATCATATTTGGCATTACTGGTTCCCAGATTTAGGATTTCAGGGAACAGCAGGAATTTTTTTGGTGGGGGTAATTTTAGGAATCTATATGGAATTGACCATTTGCTGAAGGGGAAGGGTAAAATAGGCCACTGAAAATTGACATCAACCATCTGTGATTTCCATCAATCCAGGAAAAAGACATTTCTAATACATATACAATCATGAAGAACATAAAGATGATTTCTTAAAATTGATTCATTTTTAAAAACTTATTTTTGTATTTATTTATTAATTTGTTTGTTTGTTCATTCACTTGTTGCCAAGATTTAGTGAAAGCCTCATCAGGAACATGGACTTATCCTTGGACCAACTTTTAGGATCCAGTGCCTGGGCATGTTCAACCAGGCCAACCCAATGGAGCTCTTGTAAGGTCTCTGCTGAAGGACACTGCAGAGCTCCGATACCGCAGGACACATTTTTTTGTGAACAGGTTGGTGAGGAATTTATTACCAAACTGATAGAAGTGTAAAAATCCTTGAGTATGCATTAGCTTCAAAACATCCCTATGATTGCACCAGCTAATCAAGATGGTTTTGGCTTATATAGACATTAAGCATAAGAAAACAGTAGTATATTCATCTAAATTGAAACAGTTGCTAGGGAAGGAAAGAGAAAGGAAGACAGATGTTGCTGTGAGAAATATGGCCAGGTGAGCAGCATAGACTTTGTGCTCCAAGGGCCCAGATGACAGCTGGATGACAACAGTCCCAGAAGAATGAATAAGGACTTTTTGCTCAGCCTGAAAATTGAAAGGCTCACAGAATGTTGACAAGTGGCTTATAATCCCCTCTATAAAGGAGGTCTAGTGTGGAACTATGTGGCCTCTGGACAGAACTGCCAGAGAGTGGCCGGCCACTGAGCTCCCACTGCTCCTCTGTAGAGGTGTGAAGACCTAAGTCATCCCAGGTTACAAGGCAAAGGCACACTGGTCTCCTAGGATAATCGGGCTCTTGGTGCAGCCCACAGGTGTGCTTTCGTCATGGGGAAGAGGTGAAGCAACTGATCACGGGCTGTCAAGGTCAAGTTGGGTAGACTGATCACGCCAGTTACTGGTTTTAGACTTTGGGCCAATCCCTTCACTTCCCTGAACCTCCATTTCAACGCATTTAAGTTGGGCTGATGCCACCTGCATAACTGTGTTCCTGTAGGAATTAAATAAAATGTTGTAAGTGCAGTAACCTACTCAGCAGATATTGTTTCTTTTTTAATGATATATATTCCTACCTGAATATGAACATCCCATAATTTAATTCTCTCAAAATTTCTATAGGCCCATCATCTCATAAAATGACTACCACCAGCAAACAATAAGGAAGAGGAAGTACATGCCCGTCATCTTGGAAGATGAGTTGTTGCCAAACAGCTATGGGCATCTGCGAAGGCCAGTGACACTCCAGAACTCCCTCGGCCTCCTCTGTGACACTCCAGCCAGCCCCAGCGTCGTAAGCCAAGCATGAGGATTCCTGGTACAGGAAACATCCCGACTCATCAAGGAGAACATTCAGAGAATGGCTATTTGCTGGGCCCCTTTTTCCCTTCCGTCACTACTTGCCAGCTCACGACAGCTGAGCTGTCCTATCAAATACACACTAGCTGCCTTCACACACATGCAAAAAAATCAAACCGAAGCTCCCACTCTATGGCAGAACCAGATTCCTTCTATTTATAAGCAGCAGCCCAACAGGCAGGCTTCATTCTCTAACTTGCATTTCTCAGCAAGCTGCACCAGAATAGAGATGTGTTCATCCTTTCCTGTCACCCAGATTGCCACTTCAAAAAGAGAGTGATAGACAAATATGGTGCAACTCGTTTATAACATTTTCCCATGTTTAACTTCCAAATTTGAGAGTCTTAAACACAGTTGCCAAAAGCAATTTTTTTCTAAATGCAATATTTTTTTTTCTTGGTCTCTTAAATGGTAACTGAATTTTTTCCCTTACTGTTTCTTCTTAGAGGCCAAGAGTTTTTCACTCCCGGTCTGCAATACCCTGCCTGGGCTATCGCCCAAATGGCTTTCACACTTAAAGTGAGAAAGAATTAAGTGCTTCTGTGATTGGAAAATGGTTCTGTCTGCCTTGGAGTCACAAAGCTCTTTTTACTGAACTAGTGCTTGGAGACTTCAAAGCTAAGTGTACCAATGAGCCCATGATGGTGCCAAGAAAGTAACTAGAGAACGAAGAAAATCCCATCATTTCTCTTTCAGGAGCACATCCAGGTATATTCACCTAGTTTTTACCCCAAATGTTTTTGGGGAGGGGATTTTCACAGCTGTTTTCCTTTGAATTTAGTACAACCTCAAAAATTGCTATTTTTATATCATTTCCACACCAGTAAGCTGGTTGTTGACCACATTTTCATAATACGTTAGTCAGAAGATTTCACCTGTGCTTCCAGTAGGGTACTGAACTTACCTTAATGCCAGGAAAAGGCAGTTACATTGATCTCTATCATTGATTTTTTTTTTTTTTTTTTTTTTTTTTTTTGCGGTACGCGGGCCTCTCACTGTTGTAGCCTCTCCCGTTGCGGAGCACAGGCTCCGGACGCACAGGCTCAGCGGCCATGGCTCACAGGCCCAGCCACTCTGCGGCATGTGGGATCCTCCCGGACCAGGGCACGAACCCACGTCCCCTGCATCGGCAGGCGGACTCTCAACCACTGCGCCACCAGGGAAGCCCTGATTATTCTTTTGAGAGGGCTAAACGAACCCCTTGCAGGACACCTGGTCCTGTCCAAAATGTCCATTGAGACATTTGGCCCATGATTCATTAAATAATACAAACATTTAACTTTGTTAAATTTTTATTTACATTATTTTTATTGTAATTGGAGAGGAAGTTTGGGTTTCACATTCATTCTTGTCCTTCCTCATCATGAAGTTCAGCAAGGTTACTCTTAAATTGATAAGCAGTTGCTCTTAAGTATATACCCGCCTGATTATTGGCTTTGCGTTTATTTTATTTGTTAACAGTTTTAGTTATATGAATTTGATTTTGTCTGTATTGCCGTGAAGTTGGTGGCCATATTTGAGTGCGACCACCAAGAACCTGGGTGATGTAAATCGTTCATTGCTTTTCTGTTCACCTTTTAACACTTCAGTACATCTCCAAATGAAGGATGATGTACTACCACTGGCTTCTGAAATGTGGTATGCCAGATTTCCAGTGCATTGTTTGTCCTGTTGCTCAGTACTGATGTATGAACATTCCTAGTTTCTGGTAGAAATCTTGGAGCTTCTGATCTTCTTCTGCCTCTTCAATGCCTTCTATGAACACATACCCTCTCAACATAACCCACTAGGTCATCTAAATTTTCTTTTGCATTCTCCACAATGTACTCAAAGGTTTCATTTACATCTTCTAAAGGTACAAATGGAAGTCCAAGCAACTTAGATGCACACTTATAGGTGTTAGTTTCCATTCTCATATACTCCTGTGTTAGACCCAAAGAAGATATTTTTTTTGCCAGAGTGATGGTGAAAGGTGAAACAAGCATCCTTTTACTTGTGCATTTGGTAGGAGTAGTCAAATCGCATTCACATTTGCAATCTCAAAACCCCTCATGCATATATTTTCTTTTTCAGATTATTTTCCCTTATAGGTTATTACAAAATATTGAGTATGGTTCCCTGTGCTATAAAGTAGGTCCTTGTTGGTTATCTATTTTATTTTTTAACATCTTTATGGGAGTTTATTTACAATGTTGTGTTAGTTTCTGCTGTATAACAATGTGTGTGTGTAAATGAATCACTGTGCTATACACCTGAAACTAACACAACATTGTCAATCAACCATATTTCAATAAAAAAAAAACCCATCATGCACAATGAAGGGTTAGTGTCAAGATTTCTTTCCCGTGTAAATGTAAGTACTTTCTCAAATATGTATATCTGTAAGTATCTTCTCGCCTTTTCATTGTTCGTGCATAAATTAATGACATAGTATAACCCAATACCACACTGTGCACAGGAAATAACTGAGGGAACTGTGTTGGTTGCCATCTTGAAGGTGCCATCACTGAATAATGTGGAACTGGCACTCAAATATCGAATATTGTCAAAGCTGTGTAAATAAGAATTCTTTTGTCATCTTGAGCACAGGAATTGTGCATAAGAAATGGTTCTCTGCGTGTGGTCACTTTACACTCCTCTGAAATTTCAATTCCATGCAATGAAGTTGGGTTTGGAGGTTGATGTCTGCTTTGAATTCTATTTACTTGCCTCTTCAATGAATTTCTTTGTGGTAGCATTAATGGGACCTCTTCATCCTGAATGTCATGGAGATTTCTTCAAAGTACCTGCAACGTTGTTGCATTTCATTCTTTCTGAGCATCCTTTTAACCTCTTCTGGGTTTTCCTTACTTCCCCTTCAACACCAACATTGTGTTGATGTTTTTCTGTCCCATTTTGGATGATTATTTTATCCAAATCCTGATAAGTTGTACTCTGGGCTCTGCAGATTCTCCTCTCTTCACAGCACCAAGTAGCTTTTACTCCTATCTGTGTTAAAGGAATCAAAATGGTAAAAACCATTATAATGC